>NW_020624377.1:3232925-3570080 GCF_003573695.1 Papaver somniferum | reverse complement strand
GTTAGGATGAACTGGAGACGATATATATAAGAATTGAACATCACTGGTATAGAGATTACTAGAGTTGGACCCGAGTTTCTCGTTCGGATGAACTCGAGAAGAAATATATCAGAATTGAACATCACGTATTCAAAGATTACTAGAGTTGGACCCGAGTTTCTCGTTCGGATGAACTGGAGATGAAATACATATTAGAATTGAACATCACGGGTTCAAAGATTACTAGAGTTGGACCCGATTTCTCGTTCGGATGAACTGGATACGAAATATATATAAGAATTGAACATCAGGGGTTTAGAGATTACTAGAATTAGACCTGAGTTTCTCGTTCGGATGAACTGGAAACGATATATATAAGAATTGAACATCACTGGTTCAGATATTACTAGAGATGGACCCGAGTTTCTCGTTCGGATGAACTGGAGACGATATATATAAGAATTGAACATCACTGGTTCAGAGATTACTAGAGTTGGACCCGAGTTTCTCGTTCGGATGAATTGGAGACGAAATATATATCAGAATTGAACATTATGGGTTCAAAGATTACTAGAGTTGGACTCGAGTTTCTCATTCAGATGAACTGGAGACGAAATATATATAAGAATTGAACATCACTGGTTCAGAGATTACTAGAGTTGGACTCGATTTTCTCGTTTGGATGAACTGGAGACGAAATATATATTAGAATTTAACCTCACGGGTTCACATATTACTAGAGTTGGACCCGAGTTTCTCGTTCGGATGAACTGGAAACGAAATATATATATAAGAATTGAACATCACGGGTTTAGAGATTACTAGAGTTGGACCCGAGTTTCTCGTTTGGATGAACTTGAGACGATATATATAAGAATTGAACATCACTGGTTCAGAGATTACTAGAGTTGGACCCGAGTTTCTCGTTCTGATGAACTGTAGAAGAAATATATCATAATTGAACATCACGGGTTCAAAGATTACTAGAGTTGGACCCGAGTTTCTCGTTCGGATGAACTGGAGACGAAATATATATAAGAATTGAATATCACGGGTTCAAAGATTACTAGAGTTGGACCCGAGTTTCTCGTTCGGATGAACTCGAGACGATATATATAAGAATTGAACATCACGGGTTCAGAGATTACTAGAGTTGGACCCGAGTTTCTCGTTCGGATGAACTGGAGACGATATATATAAGAATTAAACATCACTGGTTTAGAGATTACTAGAGTTGGACCCGAGTTTCTCGTTCGGGTGAACTGGAGAAGAAATATATCGGAATTGAACATCACGTATTCAAAGATTACTAGAGTTGGACCCGAGTTTATCGTTCGGATGAACTGGAGATGAAATATATATTAGAATTGAACATCACGGGTTCAAAGATTACTAGAGTTGGACCCGATTTCTCGTTCGGATGAACTGGATACGAAATATATATAAGAATTGAACATCAGGGGTTCAGAGATTACTAGAGTTAGACCTGAGTTTCTCGTTCGAATGAACTGGAGACGATATATATAAGAATTGAACATCACTGGTTCAGATATTACTAGAAATGGACCCGAGTTTCTCGTTCGGATGAATTGGAGACGATATATATAAGAATTGAACATCACTGGTTCAGAGATTACAAGAGTTGAACCCGAGTTTCTCGTTCGTATGAATTGGAGACGAAATATATATCAGAATTGAACATTATGGGTTCAAAGATTACTAGAGTTGGACCCGAGTTTCTCGTTCGGATGAACTAGAGACGAAATATATATTAGAATTGAACGTCACGAGTTCAAAGATTACTAGAGTTGGACTCGAGTTTCTCGTTCGGATGAACTGGAGACGAAATATATATAAGAATTGAACATCACTGGTTCAGAGATTACTAGAGTTGGACTCGAGTTTCTCGTTCTGATGAACTGGAGACAAAATATATATTAGAATTTAACCTCACGGGTTCACAGATTACTAGAGTTGGACCCGAGTTTCTCGTTCGGATGAGCTTGAGAAGAAATATATATATAAGAATTGAACATCACGGGTTTAGAGATTACTAGATTTGGACCCGAGTTTCTCGTTCGGATGAACTTGAGACGATATATATAAGAATTGAACATCACTGGTTCAGAGATTACTAGAGTTGGACCCGAGTTTCTCGTTCTGATGAACTGGAGAAGAAATATATCATAATTGAACATTACGGGTTCAAAGATTACTAGAGTTGGACCCGAGTTTCTCGTTCGGATGAACTGGAGACGAAATATATATAAGAATTGAATATCACGGGTTCAAAGATTACTAGAGTTGGACCCGAGTTTCTCGTTCGGATGAACTCGAGACGATATATATAAGAATTGAACATCACGGGTTCAGAGATTACTAGAGTTGGACCTGAGTTTCTCGTTCGGATGAACTGGAGAAGAAATATATCAGAATTGAACATCACGTATTCAAAGATTACTAGAGTTGGACCCGAGTTTCTCGTTCGGATGTACTGGAGATGAAATATATATTAGAATTGAACATCACGGGTTCAAAGATTACAAGAGTTGGACACGATTTCTCGTTCGGATGAACTGGATACGAAATATATATAAGAATTGAACATCAGGGGTTTAGAGATTACTAGAGTTAGACCTGAGTTTCTCGTTCGGATGAACTGGAGACGATATATATAAGAATTGAACATCACTGGTTCAGATATTACTAGAGATGGACCCGAGTTTCTCGTTCGGATGAACTGGAGATGATATATATAAGAATTGAACATCACTGGTTCAGAGATTACCAGAGTTGGACCAGAGTTTATCGTTCAGATGAATTGGAGACGAAATATATATCAGAATTGAACATTATGGGTTCAAAGATTACGAGAGTTGGACCCGAGTTTCTCGTTCGGATGAACTAGAGACGAAATATATATTAGAATTGAACATCAAGGGTTCAAAGATTACTAGAGTTGGACCCGATTTCTCGTTCGGATGAACTGGAGACGAAATATATATAAGAATTGAACATCACGGGTTTAGAGATTACTAGAGTTAGACACAAGTTTCTCGTTCGGATGAACTGGAGTCGATATATATAAGAATTGAACATCACTGGTTCAGAGATTACTAGAGTTGGACACGAGTTTCTCATTAAGATGAACTGGAGAAGAAATATATATTAGAATTGAACCTCACGGGTTCAAAGATTACTAGAGTTGGACTCGAGTTTCTCGTTCGTATGAACTGGAGACGAAATATATATAAGAATTAAACATCACGGGTTCAAAGATTACTAGAGTTGGACCTGAGTTTCTCTTTCTGATGAACTGGAGACGAAATATATATAAGAATTGAACATCACTGGTTCAGAGATTACTAGAGTTGGACCCAAGTTTCTCGTTCGGATGAACTGGAGACGAAATATATATTAGAATTGAACATCACGGGTTCACAGATTACTAGAGTTGAACCCGAGTTTCTCGTTCGGATGAACTGGAGAAGAAATATATCATAATTGAACATCACGGGTTCAAAGATTACTAGAGTTGGACCCGAGTTTCTCGTTCGGATGAACTGGAGACGAAATATATCTAAGAAGGGAACATCACGGGTTCAAAGATTACTAGAGTTGGACTCGAGTTTCTCGTTCGGATGAACTGGAGACGAAATATATATAAGAATTGAACATCACTGGTTCAGAGATTACTAGAGTTGGACCCGAGTTTCTCGTTCGGATGAACTGGAGACGAAATATATATTAGAATTGAACCTCACTATTCAAGATACAGAGTTGGACCCGAGTTTCTCGTTCGGATGAACTGGAGACGATATATATAAGAATTGAACATCACTGGTTTAGAGATTACTAGAGTTGGACCCGAGTTTCTCGTTCGGATGAACTGGAGAAGAATTATATCATAATTGAACATCACGGTCTCAATGATTACTAGTGTTGGAACCGAGTTTCTCATTCGGCTGAATTGAAGACGAAATATATATCATAATTGAACATCATGGGTTCAAAGATTACTAGAATTGGACCCGAGTTTCTCGTTCGGATGAACTGGAGACGAAATATATATTATAATTGAACCTCACGGGTTCAAAAATTACTAGAGTTGGACCGGATTTCTCGTTCGGATGAACTGGATACGAAATATATATATAAGAATTGAACATCACGGGTTTAGAGATTACTAGAGTTATACCCGATTTCTCTTTCAGATGAACTGGAGACGATATATATAAGAATTGAACATCACTTGTTCAATTACTAAGTTGGACCCGAGTTTTCTCGTTCGGATGAACTGGGAATATATATAAGAATTGAACATCACTGTTCAGAGATTACTAGAGTTGGAACCCGAGTTTCTCGTTCGGATGAACTGGAGAAAAAATTATCATAGACATCACGGGTTTCAAAGATTACTAGAGTGGGACCGAGTTTCTCGTTCGGATGAATTGGAGACGAAATAATCTATCGAATTGAACATCATGTATTCAAAGATTACTAGAGTTGGACCCGAGTTTCTCGTTCGGATGAACTGGAGACGAAATATATAAATAATTGAATATCACGGGTTCAAAAATTACTAGAGTTGGACCCGAGTTTCTCATTCGGATTAGAGATGGAAAATAAGCTGAAACCC
Organism: Papaver somniferum; assembly: GCF_003573695.1. Classification (NCBI taxonomy): domain Eukaryota; kingdom Viridiplantae; phylum Streptophyta; class Magnoliopsida; order Ranunculales; family Papaveraceae; genus Papaver; species Papaver somniferum. The sequence continues at coordinate 3,565,462 of NW_020624377.1, read as the reverse complement.
GCGGATTAACCCGTACCCGGCCCGTGAAAAACCCGTCTTGGCTTGGTCTAAAACAGCCGGGCGCGGTTTGGAGAAATAGCGGCTGTGAGAAAACGGTTTACCCGTCCCGGCCCGTAAACCCGCGAGTTAAACCCGTCAACCCTTCTTGTCCTATTAATTTTCTACCGTACATTATTACATTTATTCATGTTCGTCATTTATGTATAAATCTGGAAAAAAAAACCCTAAAAGATTTCATTTTGTTTCATTCCTTCTCCACTCTGCTCTCTGCGCCTTCTTAGCACCACCTCCATCGTCTTTTTTCTTTCTTCTCTGCGTCTGTTCTTCTTAGCATATGTAAATTAAAAGCTTAACAATATGGATTTAATCTCAAGTAACTGATGTGAGGATTTTCTTCTCACTTTTTTTTCTTTCTGTTCTGGGTGGAGTTTTAATCGGCTAAGGGTTCTGAGTTGGATATTGGAAGTGCAAGTTGAGTGATTAAGGGTGGATTTTAAAATTAGAACATGAAGAAGAACATTATCATACTAATAGTTAAGGTTATTTCAATGAAGTACTGGAATTGAAAAATCTAGAAGAAATTAGGGCTTCAATTGAATATGGGGTTTATGAAATTGAGAATAGAATTGAGTTAATGATAGAAGAAGAAGACTAGGGTTTTGATTCAATTTAAGTTTTGGGTTAAGATGTTTGAATTCCTACAATAATTTTTGTTCTTTTTTGTTCATTCAATCAAAAATCGAGAGGTAAAGTATTTTTTTCTCCCTTGTATATCTAATGTTTGGAACATCATGTTCTTATAGATGTTGGTTTTGTTTGTATACTATTGGGATTATAGTTACAAAAATCGAACCTCTTTCTTTCTCTCCAAATCTTATGTTGTGTTTGTTGTTATCTTCCATTGGGTGTTGTGGGTGGGAGCTGCTAAGAGAGTAGGAGAAGGAATAATGGGCTTGGTATCATGATTGTTGCTTCCTGAAGTGTACTGTTGTTGCTGTTGATGTAGTTAACTCAAATGAGTTTCGTCTGATTTTGTTTAATAGCAGCATGGGAATTTGAGGAAGATGAATGGAAACTGAGCAGTGATGATGGGGAGTTTGAAAACGGAATTGTGGGATTATATGAATCAAAAATCAGTTTTGAGTTGTGTTTACGATTTTATCCTTGTAAATTGCGAGTTGGTGTTTCGATTTTCCTTGTAAATTGTAATTTGTCACAAATTAGCTTAATTAAGTTTAATTAAACAAGCCGGGATAACCGTGAACCCGCAATCTTTACCCATTACGGACGCGGGTTAAAGAAATGACCACCCGTGAAGAATATCAACCCGCAGGTTTTGGCCCGTGTAAACCCGTACCCGTGTAACCCGTAACAAGCCAGCCCCGGCCCGCCCGTTTGCCTGCTCTAGTTCGGATGAACTGGAGACGATATATATAAGAATGAACATCACGGGTTCAGAGATTACTAGAGTTGGACCCGAGTTTTTCGTTCGATGATGGAGACGAAATATAAGAATTGAACATCACGGGTTCAGAGATTACTAGAGTTGGACCCGAGATTTCTCGTTCGGATGAACTCAAACGAAATATATCATAATTGAACATCACGGGTTCAAGATTAAGAGTTGGACCCGATTCTCGTTCGGATGAACTGGAGACGAATATATATAAGAATTGAACATCATGGGTTCAGAGATTACTAGAGTTGACCCGAGTTTCTCGTTCAGATGAACTGAAGACGATATATATAGAATGAACATCACTGGTTTCGAGATTACTAGAGTTGGACCCCGAGTTTCTCGTTCGGATGAACTAGAGAAGAAATATATCAGAATTGAACATCACGTATTCAAAGATTTACAAAAGTTGGACCCGAGTTTCTCGTTCGGATGAATTGGGAGACGAAATATATATCAGAATGAACATCATGGGTTTCAAAGATTACTAGAGTTGGACCCGAGTTTCTCGTTCGGATGAAGTGGAGACGAAATATATTTAGAATTGAACATCACGGGTTCAAAGATTACTAGAGTTGGACCCGATTTCTCGTTCGGATGAACTGGAGACGAATATATATAAGAATTGAACATCATGGGTTCAGAGATTACTAGAGTTGGACCCGAGTTTCTCGTTCAGATGAACTGAAGACGATATATATAAGAATTGAACATCACTGGTTTTCGAGATTACTAGAGTTGGACCCGAGTTTCTCGTTCGGATGAACTAGAGAAGAAATATCAGAATTGAACATCACGTATTCAAAGATTACAAAAGTTGGACCCGAGTTTCTCGTTCGTATGAATTGGAGACGAAATATATATCAGAATTGAACATCATGTTCAAAGATTTACAGAGTTGGACCCGAGTTTCTCGTTCGGATGAAGTGGAGACGAAATATATATTAGAATTGAACATCAACGGGTTCAAAGATTACTAAGTTGGACCCGATTTCTCGTTCGGATGAACTGGATACGAAATATATATAAGAATTGAACATCACAGGTTTTAGAGATTACTAGAGTTAGACCCGAGTTTCTCGTTCGGATGAACTGGAGACGATATATAAGAATTGAACATCACTAGTTCAGAGATTACTAGAGTTGGACCCGAGTTTTCTCGTTCGGATGAACTGGAGACGATATATATATAAAGAATTGAACATAACTAGTTCAGATATTACTAGAGTTGGACCCGAGTTTCTCGTTCGGATGAACTGGAGAAACTATATCATAATTGAACATCCAGGTTCAAAGATTACTAGAGTTGGACCCGAGTTTCTCGTTCAATGAATTGGAGACGAAATATATATCGAATTGAACATCATGTGTTCAAAGATTACTAGAGTTGGACCCGAGTTTCTCGTTCGGATGAACTGGAGACGAAATATATATAATAATTGAATACACGTTCAAAAATTACTAGAGTTGGAACCCGAGTTTGCGTTCGGACTAGAGATGGAAACAAGATGAAACCCGCGGATTAACACCGTACCCGGCCCGTGAAAACCCGGCTTGGCTTGGTCCTAAACAAGCCAGGCGCGGGTTGGAGAAATAGCGGATTGTGAGAAAACGGGTTTACCCGTCCCGACCCGTAAACCCGCGGGTTAAACCCGTCTTGTCCTATTAATTTCTACCGTACGATTATTACGTTTAATCATGTTCGTTCATTTATGGTATAAATCTCAAAAAAAACCCTAAAAGATTTCATTTTGTTTTATTCCTTCTCCACTCTGCTCTCTGCGCCTTCTTAGCACCACCTCCATCGTCTTTTTTCTTTCTTCTCTGCGTCTGTTCTTCTTAGCATATGTAAATTAAAGCTTAACAATAATGGATTTAATCTCAAGTAACTGATGTGAGGATTTTCTTCTTCACTTTTCTTTTCTTTTTTTTCTGGGTGGAGTTTTAATCGGCTAAGGGTTCTGAGTTGGATATTGGAAGTGCAAGTGAGTGATTAAGGGTGGATTTAAAAGTAGAACATGAAGAAGAACATTATCATACTAATAGTTAAGGTTTATTTCAGTGAAGTACTGGAATTGAAAAATCTAGAAGAAATTAGGGCTTCAATTGAATATGGGGTTTTATGAAATTGAGAATAGAATTGAGTTAATGATAGAAGAAGAACTAGGGTTTTGATTCAATTTAAGTTATTGGTTAAGATGTATTGAATTCCTACAATAATTTTTGTTCTTTTTTGTTCATTCAATCAAAAATACAGAGAGGTAAAGTATTTTTTCTCCCCTTGTATATCTAATGTTTGGAACATCATGTTCTTATAGATGTTGGTTTGTTTGTATACTATTGGGATTATAGTTACAAAAATCGAACCTCTGTTCTTTCTCTCCAAATCTTATGTTGTTGTTGTTGTTATCTTCCATTGGGTGTTGTTGGTGGGAGCTGCTAAGAGAGTAGGAGAAGGAATAATGGGCTTTGGTATCATTGATTGCTGCTTCCTGAAGTGTAGCTGTTGTTGCTGTTGATGTAGTTAACTCAAATGAGTTTTCGTCTGATTTTAGTTTGAATAGCAGCATGGGAATTTGAGGAAGATGAAATTGGAAACTGAGCAGTGATGATGGGGAGTTTGAAAACGGAATTGTGGGATTATATGAATCAAAAATCAGTTTTGAGTTGTGTTTACGATTTTTATCCTTGTAAATTGCGAGTTGGTGTTTACGATTTTTATCCTTGTAAATTGTAATTTGTCACAAATTAGCTTAATTAGGTTTTAATTAAACAAGCCGGGCTAACCCGTGAACCCGCAAGCTTTACCCGTTACGGACGCGGGTTGAAGAAATGACCACCCGTGAAGAATATCAACCCGCAGGTTTTGGCCCGTGTAAACCCGTACCCGTGTAACCCGTAACAAGCCAGCCCCGGCCCACCCGTTGGCCAGCTCCAGTTCGGGTGAACTGGAGACGATATATATAAGAATTGAACATCACGGGTTCAGAGATTACTAGAGTTGGACCCGAGTTTTTCGTTCGGATGAAATGGAGACGAAATATATAAGAATTGAACATCACGGGTTCAGAGATTACTAGAGTTGGACCCGAGATTTCTCGTTCGGATGAACTGCAGACGAAATATATCATAATTGAACATCACGGGTTCAAGATTACTAGAGTTGGACCCGATTTCTCGTTCGGATGAACTGGAGACGAAATATATATAAGAATTGAACATCATGGGTTCAGAGATTACTAGAGTTGGACCCGAGTTTCTCGTTCGGATGAACTGAAGACGATATATATAAGAATTGAACATAACTGGTTTTCGAGATTACTAGAGCTGGACCCGAGTTTCTCGTTCGGATGAACTGGAGAAGAAATATATCAGAATTGAACATCACGTATTCAAAGATTACAAGAGTTGGACCCGAGTTTCTCGTTCGGATGAACTGGAGACGATATATATAAGAATTGAACATCACTGGTTTAAAGATTACTAGAGTTGGACCCGAGTTTCTCGTTCGGATGAACTGGAGAAGAAATATATCATAATTGAACATCACGGGCTCAAAGATTACTAGAGTTGGACCCGAGTTTCTCGTTCGGATGAATTGGAGACGAAATATATATCAGAATTGAACATCATGGGTTCAAAGATTACTAGAGTTGGACCCAAGTTTCTCGTTCGGATGAACTGGAGACGAAATATATATTAGAATTGAATATCACGGGTTCAAAGATTACTAGAGTTGGACCCGATTTCTCGTTCGGATGAACTGGATACGAAATATATATAAGAATTGAACATCACAGGTTTAGAGATTACTAGAGTTATACCCGAGTTTCTCGTTCGGATGAACTGGAGACGATATATATAAGAATTAAACATCACTAGTTCAGAGATTACTAGAGTTGGACCCTAGTTTCTCGTTCGGATGAACTGGAGACGATATATATAAGAATTGAACATCACTAGTTCAGAGATTACTAGAGTTGGACCCGAGTTTCTCGTTCGGATGAACTGGAGAAAAAATATATCATAATTGAACATCACGGGTTCAAAGATTACTAGAGTTGGACCCGAGTTTCTTGTTCGGATGAATTGGAGACGAAATATATATCAGAATTGAACATCATGTGTTCAAAGATTACTTGAGTTGGACCCGAGTTTCTCGTTCGGATGAACTGGAGACGAAATATATATAATAATTGAATATCACGTGTTCAAAATTACTAGAGTTGGACCCGAGTTTGTCGTTCGGATTAGAGATGGAAAACAAGATGAAACTCGCGGATTAATCCGTACCCGGCCCGTGAAAACCCGGCTTGGCTTGGTCCTAAACAAGCCAGGCGCGGGTTGGAGAAATAGCGGCTTGTGAGAAAACGGGTTTACCCGTCCCGACCCGTAAACCCGCGGGTTAAACCCGTCTTGTCCTATTAATTTCTACCGTACGATTATTACATTTAATCATGTTCGTTCATTTATGGTATAAATCTCAAAAAAAAACCCTAAAAGATTTCATTTTGTTTCATTCCTTCTCCACTCTGCTCTCTGCGCCTTCTTAGCACCACCTCCATCTTCTTTTTTCTTTCTTCTCTGCGTATTTCTTCTTTGCATGTGTAAATTAAAGATTAACAATAATGGATTTAATCTAAAGTAACTGATATGAGGATTTTCTTCTTCACTTTTCTTTTTCTTTCTGTTTCTGGGTGGAGTTTTAGTCGGCTAAGGGTTCTGAGTTGGATATTGGAAGTGCAAGTGAGTGATTAAGGGTGGATTTTAAAAGTAGAACATGAAGAAGAACATTATCATACTAATAGTTAAGGTTTATTTCAATGAAGTACTGGAATTGAAAAATCCAGAAGAAATTAGGGCTTCAATTGAATTTGGGGTTTTATGAAATTGAGAAGAGAATTGAGTTAATGATAGAAGAAGAAGACTAGGGTTTTGATTCAATTTAAGTTATTGGGTTAAGATGTATTGAATTACTACAATAATTTTTGTTCTTTTTTGTTCATTCAATCAAAAATACAGAGAGGTAAAGCCTTTTTTTCTCCCCTTGTATATCTAATGTTTGGAACATCATGTTCTTATAGATGTTGGTTTTGTTTGTATACTTTTGGGATTATAGTTACTAAAATCGAACCTCTGTTCTTTCTCTCCAAATCTTATGTTGTTGTTGTTGTTATCTTCCATTGGGTGTAATTGGTGGGAGCTGCTAAGAGAGTAGGAGAAGGAATAATGGGCTTTGGTATCATTGATTGCTGCTTCCTGAAGTGTAGTTGCTGTTGCTGTTGATGTAGTTAACTCAAATGAGTTTTCGTCTGATTTTAGTTTGAATAGCAGCATGGGAATTTCAGGAAGATGAAATTGGAAACTGAGCAGTGATGATGGGGAGTTTGAAAACGGAATTGTGGGATTATATGAATCAAAAATCAGTTTTGAGTTGTGTTTACAATTTTTATCCTTGTAAATTGCGAGTTGGTGTTTACGATTTTTATCCTTGTAAATTGTAATTTGTCACAAATTAGCTTAATTAAGTTTTAATTAAACAAGCCGGGCTAACCCGTGAACCCGCAAGCTTTACCCGTTACGGACGCGGGTTGAAGAAATGACCACCCGTGAAGAATATCAACCCGCAGGTTTTGGCCCGTGTAAACCCGTACCCGTGTAACCCATAACAAGCCAGCCCCGGCCCGCCCGTTTGCCAGCTCTAGTTCGGATGAACTGGAGACGATATATATAAGAATTGAACATCACGCGTTCAGAGATTACTAGAGTTGGACCCGAGTTTTTCGTTCGGATGAACTGGAGACGAAATATATAAGAATTGAACATCACGGGTTCAGAGATTACTAGTGTTGGACCCGACATTTCTCGTTCGGATGAACTGAAGACGAAATATATCATAATTGAACATCACGGGTTCAAGATTACTAGATTTGGACCCGATTTCTCGTTCGGATGAACTGGAGACGAAATATATATAAGAATTGAACATCATGGGCTCAGAGATTACTAGAGTTGGACCCGAGTTTCTCGTTCGGATGAACTGAAGACGATATATATAAGAATTGAACATCACTGGTTTTCGAGATTACTAGAGTTGGACCCGAGTTTCTCGTTCGGATGAACTGGAGAAGAAATATATCAGAATTGAACATCATGTATTCAAAGATTACAAGAGTTGGACCCGAGTTTCTCGTTCGGATGAACTGGAGACGATATATATAAGAATTGAACATCATTGGTTTAGATATTACTAGAGTTGGACCCGAGTTTCTCGTTCGGATGAACTGGAGAAGAAATATATCATAATTGAACATCACGGGCTCAAAGATTACTAGAGTTGGACCCGAGTTTCTCGTTCGGATGAATTGGAGACAAAATATATATCAGAATTGAACATCATGGGTTCAAAGATTACTAGAGTTGGACCCGAGTTTCTCGTTCGGATGAACTAGAGATGAAATATATATTAGAATTGAACATCACGGGTTCAAAGATTACTAGAGTTGGACCCGATTTTCTCGTTCGGATGAACTGGAGACGAAATATATATAAGAATTGAACATCACGGGTTAGAGATTACTAGAGTTGGACCCGAGTTTCTCGTTCGGATGAACTGGAGACTGAGATATATATATGAATTGAACATCACATTCAGAGATTACTAGAGTTGGACCCGAGTTTCTCGTTCGGATGAACTGAGACGATATATTAAGAATTGAACATCACTGGTTCAGAGATTACTAGAGTTGGACCCGAGTTTTCTCGTTCGGATGAACTGGAGAAAAATATCATAATTGAACATCACGGGTTCAAGATTACTAGAGTTGGACCCGAGTTTCTCGTTCGGATGAACTGGAGACGAAATATGTATCAGAATTGAACATCATGTGTTCAAAGATTACTAGAGTTGGACCCGAGTTTCTCGTTCGGATGAACTGGAGACGAAATATATATAGAATTGAACATCACGGGTTCAAAGATTACTAGAGTTGGACCGATTTCTCGTTCGGATGAACTGGAGACGAAATATATATAAGAATTGAACATCACTGGTTCAGAGATTACTAGAGTTGGACCCGAGTTTCTCGTTCGGATGAACTGGAGACGAAATATATATTAGAATTGAACATAACGGGTTCACAGATTACTAGAGTTGGACCCGAGTTTCTTATTCGGATGAACTGGAGACGAAATATATATTAGAATTGAACATCACGGGTTCACAGATTACTAGAGTTGGACCCGAGTTTCTCGTTCGGATGAACTGGAGAGAAATATATCATAATTGAACATCACGGGTTCAAGATTACTAGAGTTGGACCCGAGTTTCTCGTTCGGATGAACTGGAGACGAAATATATATAAGAATTGAACATCACGGGTTCAAAGATTACTAGAGTTGGACCGAGTTTCTCGTTCGGATGAACTGGAGACGAAATATATATAAGAATTGAACTTCACTGGTTCAGAGATTACTGAGTGGACCCGAGTTTCTCGTTCGGATGAACTGGGACGAAATATATATTATAATTGAACATCACGGTTCATAGATTACTAGAGTGGACCCGAGTTTCTCGTTCGGATGACTGGAGACGAAATATATATATAGAATTGAACATCACGGGTTTAGAGATTACTAGAGTTGGACCCGAGTTTCTCGTTCGGATGAACTGGAGACGATATATATAAGAATTGAACATCACTGGTTCAGCGATTACTAGAGCTGGACCCGAGTTTCTTGTTCGGATGAACTGGAGAAGAATATTTCATAATTGAACATCAGGGTTCAAATATTACTAGAGTTGGACCCGATTTCTCGTTCGGATGAACTGGAGACGAAATATATATAGAATTGAATATCACGGGTTCAAAGATTACTAGAGTTGGACCCGAGTTTCTCGTTCGGATGAACTGAGACGATATATAAGAATTGAACATCACGGGTTCAGAGATTACTAGAGTTGGACCCGAGTTTTTCGTTTGGATGAACTGGAGACGAAATATATAAGAATTGAACATCACGGGTTCAGAGATTACTAGAGTTGGACCCGACATTTCTCGTTCGGATGAACTTGAGACGAAATATATCATAATTGAACATCACGAGTTCAAGATTACTAGAGTTGGACCCGATTTCTCGTTCGGATGAATTGGAGACGAAATATATAGTAGAATTGAACATTATGGGTTCAGAGATTACTAGAATTGAACCCGAGTTTCTCGTTCGGATGAACTGAAGACGGTATATATAAGAATTGAACATCACTGGTTTTCGAGATTACTAGAGTTGCACCCGAGTTTCTCGTTCGGATGAACTGGAGAAGAAATATATCAGAATTGAACATCATGTATTCAAAGATTACTAGAGTTTGACCCGAGTTTCTCGTTCGGATGAACTGGAGACGAAATATATATTAGAATTGAACATCACGGGTTCAAAGATTACTAGAGTTGGACCTGATTTCTCGTTTGGATGATTGGATACGAAATATATATAAGAATTGAACATCACGGTTTTAGAGATTACTAGAGTTAGACCCGAGTTTCTCGTTAGGATGAACTGGAGACGATATATATAAGAATTGAACATCACTAGTTCAGAGATTACTAGAGTTGGATCCGAGTTTCTCTTTCGGATGTACTGGAGACGATATTATAAGAATTGAACATCACTGGTTCAGAGATTACTAGAGTGGGACCCGAGTTTCTCGTTCGGATGAACTGGAGAAGAAATATATCATAATTGAACATCACGGGTTCAAAGATTACTAGAGTTGGACCAGTTTCTCGTTCGGATGAATTGGAGACGAAATATATATCAGAATTGAACATCATGGGTTCAAAGATTACTAGAGTTGGACCCGAGTTTCTCGTTCAAATGAACCGGAGACGAAATATATATTAGAATTGAACATCACGGGTTCAAAGATTACTAGAGTTGGACCCGATTTCTCGTTCGGATGAACTGGATACGAAATATATATAAGAATTGAACATCACGGGTTAGAGATTACTAGAGTTAGACCCGAGTTTCTCGTTCGGATGAACTGGAGACGATATATATGATAATTGAACATCACTAGTTCAGAGATTACTAGAGTTGGACCCGAGTTTCTCGTTCGGATGAACTGGAGACGATATATATAAGAATTGAACATCACTGGGTCAGAGATTACTAGAGTTGGACCCGAGTTTCTCGTTCGGATGAACTGGAGAAGAAATATATCATAATTGAACATCACGGGTTCAAAAATTACTAGAATTGGACCCGAGTTTCTCGTTCGGATGAATTGGAGACGAAATATATATCAGAATTGAACATCATGTGTTCAAAGATTACTAGAGTTGGACCCGAGTTTCTCGTTCGGATGAATTGGAGACGAAATATATAGTAGAATTAAACAACACGGGTTCAAAGATTACTAGAGTTGGACCCGAGTTTCTTGTTCGGATGAACTGGAGACGAAATATATATTAGAATTGAACATCACGGGTTCACAGATTACTAGAGTTGGACCCGAGTTTCTCGTTCGGATGAACTGGAGAAGAAATATATCATAATTGAACATCACGGGTTCAAAGATTACTAGATTGGACCCGAGTTTCTCGTTCGGATGAACTGGAGACGAAATATATATAAGAAGTGAACATCACGGGTTCAAAGATTACTAGAGTTGGACTCGAGTTTCTCGTTCGGATGAACTGGAGACGAAATATATATAAGAATTGAACTTCACTGGTTCAGAGATTACTTGAGTTGGACCCGAGTTTCTCGTTCGGATGAACTGGAGACGAAATATATATTATAATTGAACCTCACGGTTTCATAGATTACTAGAGTCGGACCCGAGTTTCTCGTTCGGATTGACTGGAGACGAAATATATATATAAGAATTGAACATCACGGGTTTAGAGATTACTAGAGTTGGACCCGAGTTTCTCGTTCGGATGAACTGGAGACGATATAATAAGAATTGAACATCACTGGTTCAGCGATTACTAGAGCTGGACCCGAGTTTCTTGTTCGGATGAACTGAAGAAGAAAATTTCATAATTGAACATCAAGGGTTCAAATATTACTAGAGTTGGACCCGAATTTCTCGTTCGGATGAACTGGAGACGAATATATATAAGAATTGAATATCACGGGTTCAAAGATTACTAGAGTTGGACCCGAGTTTCTCGTTCGGATGAACTGGAGACGATATATATAAGAATTGAACATCACGGGTTCAGAGATTACTAGAGTTGGACCCGAGTTTTTCGTTTGGATGAACTGGAGACGAAATATATAAGAATTGAACATCACGGGTTCAGAGATTACTAGTGTTGGACCCGACATTTCTCGTTCGGATGAACTTGAGACGAAATATATCATAATTGAACATCACGAGTTCAAGATTACTAGAGTTGGACCCGATTTCTCGTTCGGATGAATTGGAGACGAAATATATAGTAGAATTGAACATTATGGGTTCAGAGATTACTAGAATTGAACCCGAGTTTCTCGTTCGGATGAACTGAAGACGGTATATATAAGAATTGAACATCACTGGTTTTCGAGATTACTAGAGTTGCACCCGAGTTTCTCGTTCGGATGAACTGGAGAAGAAATATCAGAATTGAACATCATGTATTCAAAGATTACTAGAGTTTGACCCGAGTTTTCTCGTTCGGATGACTGGAGACGAAATATATAGAATTGAACATCACGGTGTTCAAAGATTACTAGAGTTGGACCTGATTTCTCTCGTTTGGATGATTGGATCGAAATATATATAGAAATTGAAACCTCACGGTTTTAGAGATTACTAGAGTTAACCCGAGTTTCTCGTTAGGATGAACTGGAGACGATATATATAAGAATTGAACATCACTAGTTCAGAGATTACTAAGAGTTGGATCCGAGTTTCTCGTTCGGATGTACTGGAACGATATATATAGAATGAACATCACTGGTTCAGAGATTACTAGAGTGGACCCGAGTTTCTCGTTCGGATGAACTGGAGAAGAAATATATCATAATTGAACATCACGGGTTCAAAGTTACTAGAGTTGGACCAGTTTCTCGTTCGGATGAATTGGAGACGAAATATATCAGAATTGAACATCATGGGTTCAAAGATTACTAGAGTTGGACCCGAGTTTCTCGTTCAAATGAAACCGGAACGAAATATTATTAGAATTGAACATCACGGGTTCAAAGATTACTAGAGTTGGACCCGATTTCTCGTTCGGATGAACTGGATACGAAATATATTAAGAATTGAACATCACGGGTTTAGAGATTACTAGAGTTAGACCCGAGTTTCTCGTTCGGATGAACTGGAGACTATATATGATAATTGAACATCACTAGTTCAGAGATTACTAGAGTTGGACCCGAGTTTCTCGTTCGGATGAACTGGAGACGATATATATAAGAATTGAACTCACTGGGTCAAGATTACTAGAGTTGGACCCGAGTTTCTCGTTCGGATGAACTGGAGAAGAAATATATCATAATTGAACATCACGGGTTCAAAAATTACTAGAATTGGACCCGAGTTTCTCGTTCGGATGAATTGGAGACGAAATATATATCAGAATTGAACATCATGTGTTCAAAGATTACTAGAGTTGGACCCGAGTTTCTCGTTCGGATGAATTGGAGACGAAATATATAGTAGAATTAAACAACACGGGTTCAAAGATTACTAGAGTTGGACCCGATTTCTCGTTCGGATGAACTGGAGACGAAATATATATAAGAATTGAACATCACTGGTTTAGAGATTACTAGAGTTGGACCCGAGTTTCTCGTTCGGATAAACTGACTACGATATATATCAAAATTGAACATGACCATACTACCCTTATTGGAATAAGTGCAATAAAAATTCCGGAGACTGTGAAATGACCAGACTACCCTTATCGGAAATAAGTAAAGTAAATATTACTGATTGTAAAAATGACCATATTACCCTTAATGGAGTTTAGGGCAATAAATGTTACGGAGACTATGAAAATGAACAGATTACCCTTATCGGAATAAGTAAGGTAAATATGATAGACTGTTAAAATGACCATATTACCCTTATTGGAAATAAATGCAATAAATACCCTTATCAAGGCGAAACAGATTATGCCTCGAGTCGATTCCAATTTACCAGAATATCTATATCGATTCATTGTATAAAAGGTAACTTCTTTAAAATAATTTTCGGTGATATAATTATCTCTCCTTCGACAGCAGCAGTCATCTCCAATAATGTTTGTCATTTCCCCTTTAGGAATATCCATGGCTGCTCTGATGGAGTCCATGGAAGAGGTTACGTCAAGGGGTCTTTCATAAAGCACCTGCACGACAAACACATGTTTTCAGAAGCTAGCAAACACACTGTTAGAGACCTGATTGCTAGGGACTTGAATGTATATCGTGATCTGGTGGTGGAGCTCTGCAACTTGCGTATGTGGTTGTGTAGCAGATGCTTGTATTTACACGCTTGGACAAAGTCATGCAAGGGACGAGTTGGTACTATACACGACTGTATTCCAGGGCCTTTCAATGGGGAGGGAGCTGACTTCTTAATATATGGTTTGGACAAGCCGGGTGAAGTGCAAACTATGTCTTTGGTGGATGTATCGCCTGCTGATAGTGCTTCTTCAGTAGAGGATGATAGTGGAGTTGTAGAGCTCTCTACTGACTTGTCGAATGCCGTCTTTCAGCGTCAAGTACCTACTGTTTCCTGCATCCCCCACAAGTGCAGGCTCGCTTTTTCGAGGGCTCTCAAAGCCTACCTTGAATGGATTATAGCGAATCCCTCCATGTTGTAAGGGTGGCTTCGCCTGCTACTCCTTCATATTTGTACGTTGTCATTATATCGTCCTAAATGTTCAGCTGAGAGGAAGTCAAGTAACCGTAAGCGTCTACAGGTGACTGCAATCCTTCAGGCACTTAATGAGTGGAAGGAACCCAACGGTTGCTTCATTATGGTTAACAAACTTCTCCAGCTGCCAGTTCGGTGGGGATCTAATGACGAGAAGAAGTTTGCTGAGAAGCAGAAGGCAGCAAACATTACATCTTGTCAACGGAAGATTAATGCATGGCACTTTGCAGCTGCAATAAGAGTTTTGTCTTCGTCAGGTGTCGGGCCGTATGAAGAAAAGACTTATGATGACTTGCTAGATAAACATCCCTTAGCCTTCGCCCCTGAGGTTCCCTTGGATGATATCACCGCTGACCCAATTTTTGTTGATCCCAAGGCTGTTTTGGGAGCTATAAAAAGCTTTCCTAAAGGCACGTCGTGTGGTCGTGATGGTCTACGAGCGCAGCACTTAGTCGATATCCTTAGTGGAGCGGCGGCAGCAGTGGCAGATGACTTGCTTTTGTCTATTTCCTGGGTTGTCAACCTTTGGTTGTCTGGTAAATTCCCTAGTGAATTAGGCGAATATATTGCTAGTGCACCTTTGACACCTTTGATTAAGCCGAGAGGAGGTCTCAGGACCATTGATGTTGGTACGGTTTGGCGTAGATTGGTTTCCAAGGTGGCTGCTTTCGCCGTTGGAAAGGACATGACCTCTTATTTAGGCGACTACCAATTCGGGGTTGGTGTTCCTGTAGGAGGGGAAGGTATTTTACATGATTTAAATCTCCTTTTAGAGATGAAGAGTCATTCAGACAATATGTCAATGTTGTTAATTGACTTTTCTAATTCCTTCAATATGGTGAGCAGATCTCAGCTCATCAAGGAAGTTCGTCTTCATTGCCCAGGTATTTCTCGGTGGGTAGAATTTTGCTACCTTCGCCCGGCTAAGCTTTATTATGCCCAATATATTTTGTCTTTTGCACTTGGGGTGCAACAAGGTGACCCCCTCGGTACCTTGCTTTTTGCATTGACTCTTCACCCCTTAGTGAAGTCTATTGTATCTCGTTGCACTCTCGATTTACATGCATGGTACCTGGATGATGGTACAATTATTGGTGATACTTTATAGGTAGCTAAGGCTTTGCGTATAATTGAAACTGAAGGACCAAGCAGGGGGTTACACCTTAATATAAAGAAAACGGAAGTATTTTGGCCTTCCGTCGATCCCAGAAGAACAACAGATGGTGTTTTCCCCTCAGATATTGGTAGACCTTCTAAGGGTGTTAAAATTTTGGGTGGTCCGGTGAGTTTGGATATGAATTTCATTAGCGATATGTTGTTGAAAAAGGTGCACAAAACTGTTCAATTAATGGAGGCGATCAAAAAACTCAAAGACCCACAAAGTGAGATGTTCTTACTTCGCAACTGTACTAGTGTGTCTAGACTTTATTTTGCAACGCGTACTACCAATCCTGCTGCTCTGCAACCTGCCACCGATCTTTATGATGACAAGTTATATCAGTATTTGAGGCTTTTAATTACTGGAGACGGTGCGGGATTTGGTCCTCTACAGAAGATATTAGCTACCTTGCCTATTAAAGATGGTGGACTTGGCATCTACACCATGGCTGACACTCGTGCTTACTGTTTTCTTGCTTCTCAGAGCCAGAATACTTCAGTGCAGAAAGTGATCCTTAATGATTTATTCTCAACAAACAGAGGTTCAGCTTATCAGTTGGCTCTTCAGACCTTTACCCAGGTATGTGGATTACCGTATACTTACTGTATCGATGATTCTGCCACCCTTCCATGCATTCCCTGGCAGTAGTTTATTTTGATGCAGTCAAGAAGCAAATCCCAGACCAATTTCATTTGTCTGCAAGAGATTCCGCACTATGACAATGCAACCGTGTCAAGCATGCCCAATATTACCTCTTGGCGGTTCCCATTAGTGGGATTAATCAATGGCTTGGACCTCGACAATTTAGAGTTGTGCTTTGTTATCGTCTTGGTATTCCTCTGTTTGTTGCCAATAGTTTATGCCCAAGTTGCAACAAATCTATGGACATTTTTGGAGATCATGCGCTTCATTGTGCTAAAGATATTGGATATAAGTTTCGTCATGACGTTGTTCGTGATGTTGTCTTTGATATTTGCTACAAATCCAATGTACCTGCGCGCAAGGAGGTTTCTCTCGGTCTTCGGTCAGATGATGTCAAAGATCTAAAGCCCGCTGATATTCTTGTTCTCAACTGGCATAATAGGAAAGATGTTTGTATGGATGTTACAGATGTCTCTCCTTTCACTGGTGATGGTGTCCGCTCCTTTGTCCCCGGTAAGGCTATTTCTGGTGTTGTTTCACGTAAACATACCAAATACTCGGACAAGCGTGCTGCACATGGATATGGATTGTGTGTTCTTGCCTTTACTACCTTAGGAGAACTGGGTGAGGATACTTTAATTTTTTTCAAGCGTCTGAAGAATTGTTTATTTAGCATTGACGCTAGTAGTGGCGTAGGTAGGTTCATTTTTTATAGATTAGGCGTTGCTATTCAAAGAGGAGTTGGAGCCCAGCTTGTCGCTAGGTTTCCAACCAAAAGCTTTGTATGATTTTTCTTGTAAACTTTTTAATGTAATCCCTAATTATCTCTTTAGTATAATAACATCAATTATCCGGTATTCTTGGCTTACATGATCGCTAGATATAAATGTTCCCAACAACTGCATTGACATTATTTTTGTTTTAGCTTGTTAGTTTTCCTTTGATGAAAGTTTGGAATTTCTTGTATGAAAATAAGGGGGGGGGGGGGACTTTATTTATCAGTCGGTTTTATTTTCATGCCTTTATGGCTTGATAGTTACCTAGCTCATTTCTTCAGCGACATTATTTCGACAAGTCAAATCTGCACCCTTTTACTAGGAGGTAAAAAGCATTTTCGCCTAGATACATGTGAAATGTGGTTTGTAAATAGCAGTTAGATATGCTTCAGCCAAAAACAAAAAACAAAAGGTATATATAGTACATGGTGATACGGAAAGACCATAATAGCCTTATAGTTGTAGATATTCCCTGGTTTCTAGCTGCGGATATTCCCTGCACAGGTTTGAGTGGATATTTCCTTTACAACCCCTTTTGAGAAAAGAAAAAACTTTATTTTCTAATTTCTGTTTCTCAGAAAAATAAATAAAAGACAAATCACATCACATGCAGGGTCAGCAAACGAAGTTGCTTGTGAAAAGGATTGATGATTAGGGTTTATATCCATTCCAGTGGGCAAAGAAGTGAGCTAGTTTTTGGACCCATTGAAGACCCCAATAAACAGATCATCAGAGGCTTGACTGTTTGATCAAATCTTTAAATATTGATGATGGTTGATTTTGTACTCTTCAATTACTGACTAAACACAGATTTATATGATTCAAACAGAAATGATAGTATTAATTTGACAAAGCACAATCCCTTCAAAAATAAAATAAAAATAGCATTTACAAAGATTAGTGCAAGTTCAAAGAAATAGAGAGTGTTGAATTTAAATCAACTGATTAAATGACATAGGAAAAAAGATTGGTTTCTTTAATTACCTAGACTAGAAGAGGATAGTCCTAATTCTTGTCCTTCAAAAGGCATATTACTTTGCTTCCTTATAACTTAACTATATAGGTGTTGACTGATGTAAAGGGTTTGAAGAAGCTTACAGGGGAAAGAAGCTTTAATTTGAAAATTGGTCACGGGACTGATAGGAATCATAGGATAGCTTTGTTCGAAATTTGTGCACTGCACTATTAGTTGTTTGATGGAGCAGCAGCAGGTGAGAGGGACGATGGAGACCTAGCTCTTTGATAGCTTTGTTCCAAAACAGATAAAACAAAACAGAGAGAAAAGTTTTCACTTTTCACACCGCGGGACCCAAAGACAGACACCTGTTAATTCACGTTCACTAATAATGCGGAAACTATCCTTGTAAACAGGATTGTTCAGGTGAAGAGAAATGGCTGCATCGAAATATGTTGTTGGGGCCAAGACTTCTGAACAACCCTTGTTTACAATTATTCTTAGAGTGCAGCTATTATCCACGGTGATACGGAAAGACCATAATAGCCTTATAGTTGTAGATATTCCCTGGTTTCTAGCTGCGGATATATCCTGCACAGGTTTGAGTGGATATTTCCTGTACGACCCCTTCCGACAAAAGATAAAAATTCATCTTCTTGTAATCTTTGAACATGTGAAGTTTAATTCTGATATATTTCGTCTCAAGGTCATCCGAACGAGAAACTCAGGTCTAACTCTAGTAATATTTGAAGCTGTGATATTCAATTCTGATATATTTTGTCTCAAATTCATCCGAACGAGAAACTCAGGTCCAACTCTAGTAATCTTTGAACCTGTGATGTTTAATTCTGATATATTTCGTTTCAAATTCATCCGAACGAGAAACTCAGGTCTAACTCTAGTAATCTTTGAAGCTGCGATGTTCAATCCTGATATATTTCGTCTCAAATTCATCCTAACGAGAAACTCAGGCCTCGTTTTGCATATGATTATGTGTTTGACCAACTTGACTACATATTTGACCAACTTGACCACAAATTTGACCAACTTTACCTCGATCCGGACGCCTTGGACTTAGATATTT
This sequence comes from Papaver somniferum, assembly GCF_003573695.1. Lineage (NCBI taxonomy): Eukaryota > Viridiplantae > Streptophyta > Magnoliopsida > Ranunculales > Papaveraceae > Papaver > Papaver somniferum. The sequence continues at coordinate 3,546,522 of NW_020624377.1, read as the reverse complement.
TGAGAGAAAAAGCAAATCTCTCCTTAATTATTATGCTCTTTTATCTTGTCCGAAATTTTTGGCTCTCAAATTTCGTTTCCCTCTCACTTTCCCAATCTAATAACTGTTTTTGATATCCATTCCCTCACAAATTTGAAACCCCATCTGATTTCCCTCTCAAATTTCATTTCCCTCCTCTGACTCAATAATTGCAGCTCTCCTCCTGTTTTATTAAAAGAGAGATACGAAGAAGTCGGACCTTTTTCCCATCTTTCAATGTATCTCATTTAATCTCAAGGAGTTTTCTTTGTGCCTTTTAGATACGAATCTCAACCCTCTTGTTGTTGTTGTTGTTGTTGTTGTTGTTGTTTACTGCTTAACATCCATACTGGTTACTGCTTAGCATCCATTTGTAACGTCTTTCAATAGATTTCTGCTTCACATTTAAGGTTTACTGATTTTTAGTGGTTTGCATTATCTTTCAATAGTTTTATCTAATCTGTATTCTTTTTATGCTGATGTTTACTGCTTTATATTCTTTTTTCCTTGGATGTTGTAATCTCTTTCAGTAGATTACAACCCAAATAAGGTTTATTCAACTGTAATCTCGTTCATCAGATTGCTGCTCTAGATTTGTGGTTGTTTGGTTGTATTCTATTTCCCTCTTGTTCTGTATGCGGTTTGTTGTCACGTTTCATATATGGACAATATTGATCCTGTAAATCTGTTTAAGCGTTTGAATAAATTCATTAACTTTGTCAAAATGAGTTTATTCCAGCCGTTGGAGAGCCTTGCAGGATTAGTATACCCCTACATTTATATGAGTTGTATCCTTCATGTAGGATTCTAGCCATTCCCATGAACACGATGCTGCTGCAGGTTTACAACAACAAAAGAATAAGATATGCATTTTTATGCCAGAATAAACAACTCACCACAAAGAGTTCTCGTAGAGAAAACATATTAATATATATCTTAATTTTCCGTGAACTTTGTGTAGGTGCGTTGTTTATTTTGGCACAAATCAAGCTCACCTTATTGAGATCCATACTGCAAACCTGACAAGTAACCTCTTTAAATCAAGTTGGTGAGTAAAGTCTTAACACATTAGAGTTTCTTGCATTACTCATCATTATTATGGTCTCTTTTCATTGATGAAAATTGGTTGATTCTTACTACCCTGCACTTTGTTTTGCCAGGATCCATTGATGCGACTTAAAGCTGTGTAAGTGTGGAAAAAATTCATAGTTAACAAGGGAAAACTCTAGAACTAGGACATATCTTGTAATGTATTTTTTCCACCACTTACATAGCCTTGCAGTACCAGTGTACACCAAGATAAGAGATGTGGTAGTTTTGAGGTACCTAGAGATGTGCTCGCCTAGCCGTTATATGAGACACTGTTGATGTGAAGGTGCATGTTTCCTTTTCTATCTCAGGTTTGTTTACTTACCTATTTTGATCTCTTAAAATATATGTTTTATATGACTCCTTCCAACAGGTGCAACTTACCACCATAGATTTTTCAGAATGGATACGTATTAGTCGTTAGGTTTGCTGTAAATGAAGGAGATCGATGCAACTAGCCTAATTGACCACTGGGCCAATATTGGGTACCTGCAATCCAACTTCTTCGGATAACAGTACGGATGCAGGTCTGGTAATATGTGGACAATAAAGATCCAAGATTGTAAAGACAAGACCACTTTCAGGAGCTCTGGGTCTCAATGCAAGCATACAGATAAGTGATCTTATATCGGAAGTAAACTGTTGTCTCAAATTCCACCTGCACTCCACCGGAGACCAAAAATAGATCATCCATAAGAGCAACACCTTCAAGCACGGGAATAGTTCCAAATCGGGGGTGGGTCACATTTATAATCCATCCATTACCACAACCCCCATCTATCTCCAATCCTGTTGCAAGCATACATATGTGTGATCTTGTCTCGGAGGACAACACTATCGTCTGAAAACCCATCTGCCTTCCACCAGCGACCAAAAAACGATCACCCACAAGTGCAACACCTTCAAGCGCAGTAAGAGTTCCAAATCGGGGGTTGGTTGCAGTTATAATCCATCCATTACCAGAACCCCCATCTGTCTCACTTGGTTTGGGAGTTTCCTATGGGGATTTACCTTTATCACCATCATCACCACCAACACAAATTTCATTTCCACTAACACCACCAGAACTGCTACTCCCAACTTCGTAACTGCTATTCATAAATAGAGAATGAGATTGAAATTGAGGTGCGGAGAGTTGAGATTGAAATTGAGATTGGTTCTCCAAGGCTGGTGAATTTGATATTGAAATTGAGGATGGTGGAATCCCGTTGAAACCTTCCTCAACAATATATCTTTCATTTACCATGGCTGTTTTGAGATGAGAATGAAATTGAGTCTCTGAGTTAATATTCTTGTTTCACTCTAAGATTGCAGAGGCGAGATGAAAAAAACATCTAGTTTCCCTTCCTTTTAAAGAAAACTCTATGGTTGAAGAGATGTCTAACTAACACCCTTTTCTATTATGGTCTTTCCGTATCACCGTGGATAACAGCTGCACGCTAAGAATATTTGTAAACAAGGGTTGTTCAGATGGTTTGGTACCAACAACCTATTTCGATGTAGCCATTTTTATTCACCTAAACAACCTTGTTTATAAGCACAGGTTTTCGCGTGTGCCATTCACATGCGTGACAGATGCTTTGTCTACTTATAAATTTCATAAATTTGACCTTCAGTTTATACTTGTTGTACATCATGCCTGTCTTTTCTTACCCGCAGTTTGCATGTTACTTTGCTTATAAGATAGTGCTGTAAATGGTTGCAGTTGCATTTGAAGCTGAATGAAAGTCGTGGTCCTTGAAGACGTCAATGTAAATGGTTAATCTGTTTTGCACCATCATGCTGCAAGCCTGCAATTTTCTCTCTAGGGTCCTTTGTTTTCTTTTAGTATAGTTTCTTACTCATATGTAAGAAATAATTTAACTTTTGCTTTTGAATTTGCTCATTATATTCAAACCTAACAGTGTACCATTCTTGTTAAAGAAACCCACCGAAAAAAATTCAACTTCACATGGGAGCCTGGGTTTTTTTCATTTCTTGTTATTGTGTACTTGTGTTCAAGAAATTGGTTTTTGATCTCTAATGCTAGCATTTTTTATTTCCAATCAAAAACTGCTTACCCGCAGATTATGATTTTCATACAGTTCAGTTAGCATTTAACCAATCCGGTTTTTTATTTCCAATGCCAACTTCAAATAACATGTGATTGTCAGTTGTGAATCTTAGGCTGGCCATATATCTGGATGGGCCTGAAAGTGATATCAAGGATATGGGTGCCTGCACTTTAAATGGATATTGTAGTGATCTCTATTTATAGATGGATGATGGTTGTTGATTTTCAAATGTTTGTTTCTGATGAATTAGATTATTGAGTTAGGATCAATAAATAATTGTTTCTGGTACGATTTTTTGTGTGGATATTTCCTGCACAGGTTTTAGGGACCATAATAAGTTGTAGATATTTCCTGCACAACATATTATTCTTGTTGCGGATAATAGTTGCACACTAGAAGAACACCGTGGATATTGTAGTGATCTCTCTTTATAGATGGTTCATGGTTGTTGATTTTCAAATGTTTGTTTCTGATGAATTAGATTATTGAGTTAGGATCAATAGATAATTGTTTCGAAGAGAGATTTGGTAAGATTTTTTTTGTGGATATTTCCTGCACAGGTTTTAGGGACCATAATAAGTTGTAGATATTTCCTGCATAACATATTATTCTTGTTGCGGATAATAACTGCACACTAGAAGAACATCGTGGATAATAGCTGCACACAAATGGAACCTATTATTATGTCAGTTTACAAATGACTTATCTTGTTGATAAGCCTTGGGAAAGCAAGACGACCTTTAGTTTGCTTGTTCTTCTAATATAACGATATAGATAAATTTTCCAAGACGCTGAATTTTAAAACATAGTTAACATTGATAAAGTTCATTGCCTTATAAGGCTTAACAACATAACCAGAAGAGTTTTACTTTGCAAGGGTACTTGAAGGTTAAAGCGCATGACAATGTTTTGGTTCAAAATAAAAATGTACATTCTAAACAAGAGAGTCGGAAATCATCCAGAAAGTTCTGATCTATGCTTTGGCTGGGGCTGGGGCTGGCGCTGTTGCAGTTGGATGATTGACCACCGCGCCAACATTGGGTACCTGCAATCCAACTTCTCCAGATAACACTACGGCTGCAAGCCTGCAATCCAACCCTCCCATAAGCTCTGTTCGAATGAAATCCACTAAATGGGTTATAGGGAGATCTCTAGCCTTCAAAAGTAGGTTATTCCAACTCTCACAGATGTTTGTTGTCATGAGAGTATAACGGGCTCTCTTGGCTTTCACCCTAGCCCAATGCCTTGGATAAAGTTCCTGCACATAGGAAAAAACTGCCTTATCCTTTTTGACTTGTAACATAGCCCTCTGATAACCATCTATAGTGTACGCTTGTGCATCTCTCATAAATGCCTTAGCAGCGGCGAAATTGTGGTACCTCCTGATGATATTCTCTGCATTGTGAAAAATGACAATTGAATATGCCCTCAATATTATATGTAAACTACATCGGCAAAGATAACTAGGAGTTGTCCCGCTCTACATAGATCAAGGGTTAAACTTTAAAAGAGATGGGTTTCTAACAAATGTAACACGACTATAAAGTGTTGTTGTTAGATACCTTTAATATGGTATGTGCAGTACACATAGCATGCTTCAGGAAACACTTCCGCAATCGCTGATTCGAAGCCTGCCGATCTGTCTGAACACACAACTAGATCCTTTCTCACCAAATACTCGTGACCAAGCGCATTGAATAACTTTTGCATGAACCATAAAAAGGAATCACCGTTCTCAAAATCAACGATGGCAAACGCAATAGGGTACATTTTTCCATTGGCATCATGCCCAATTGCCGAAAGTAGAGTTCCTCTGCGTTCCCCACTTAGATGCATACCATACACAGCAAATGCGGGTCTACACCAAGACTTGAATCCTTGTAATGATACGCCCAGCGCAAAAAAAATAATACAAAAAACCACCATTTGTATCGGGTTCAATTGTTGTTTGCGTTCCTGGGTTGTGTTCTACAAGCATGTTACTGTGACTGACCAGGTGTTGGTATGACTATTCAGGAGAACCTCTAACCGCTTCAATTCCCCGTTTACAACCAGTGAGACCCTGCTTGTCAGTGATGGCGATGCCTAGTCCTCTCTTCATGTCTTCACACAATTATTGCTTATCACCCTAGAATGAACAAACAAGAGTCACCATGTCAGTTTGTTGCCAAGACCAGAGAGTTCTATATACAAAAAGAAATTGATAAGTGTGATGTATCCTAGAGTATTCTAGGGCTGTGGTGCTAGTCAAATACGGTTGTAATGAGTGACCGACAAAGGAAAACTCTAGACAAAACTAGAGAGTCCATTGTATCCTATAAATAGGCATTTCTATCATCAGTTGTAACCTGAGCAAGAAAATTAATAACAGTGATTTTATAGTTTAAGAGAGTCTTGCTTCACCAACACTACTAGAGAGACAGGAACTCTGTATGAGCAACACTAAACCAGCTCATACATCTCCAGAAATTGTTCTATCAAAAATGAGTGTTCATCGAACACCAAAAATTCAATATAGTAACAACAAAATATTAAAAATTCAACACAGTTACACAGTATGAGAAGTACCCTAGTATATATAAACATGCTAGTTTGTTATTGATATGTACAATCATATCAGATGTTTGCTTTAATTCCTCTTTAAAATCCGAACAACCAAAATCAAACAGTGGCATAATTTCGTAACCAAAATTCGAATCTAACACTAAGAAATTGCCTATTAAACCCATGAAATCAAAATCAAAATTTATATCCAGTTTAACATTATCATCAAAGATGAAATTGAACCCAAAAAGAAAACATCAAAGATGCATAAACATATAAAACATCAAAACCCTAGCCTAATTTTCAATCTATATCCAGACGTAGAAGTCAAAATGGGAAAAAAGATTAGAAATCCAATTTCTAGGTTTTACGTCGAGATTTTAGGAAGACGAATTTTTCATACCTGAGATTACAGATCAGTGGAACTGATAAGAGGACAATATGAACATGACCAGAAAAGGAAATAATAAGAACCAGGAACAGGAAGAAGAAGAAGAAGAAGATGGGTGTGGTGTGTGTTCCGTAGAAAAACAAAAATGGAAGAAATAGAAGTGAAGAGTAAGACGAGAAATAAAAGATTTAAGTAACAACATCTAGACATCGAGGCCGATTAATGATAACTATTTCACTAATGATTGTATAATTTTTGATAATCACGTTTAGCAAACGTATAATGAGATCCAAATATCCAGTGTCGGCACTCCACAAAAGTTGATGTTGGGACTCTGATAGCATCCCTTATGCCTATCCTCTCGACATTTATACGGTGTCTGGATGTGCTATCCCAACACCCACATAAGCCACAGTTAAATAATAACCGGTAAAATTAATAAAAAAATCGGATGTTGGGTACGACCATGGAAAAACAGGTCATAAAATAAAAAGATAAAGACATAAACGTCCAAATACCAAAATACATTTAGTTTTGGTCACGTTGGCCAACACCACCTAGTTTTCACCCTATTATTGAAATCACACACAGTTTCTGCCAAACACCCAATTCATTCATCGTCTGTATTATTATATCTATCGATGTGTTCAACAAAATGAAACCACAATGTATTGGATGTCTGCACTTCTACCATAATTAGGAAGAGGATCGAGTATTATTCTTTCAACTACCGTGAAACCTTCTTGTTTCTGCTAGAAACGGGCCTAAAACTTAAAACTGAGGGTCTGTCAAAAAGTAAGATGGGGTTCTGTCAAGTGTCAGTTTACATCTTCAAAAGGTTTTGCGAATTGGTCCCTTATGCAATCAGCATTTCGATAACAAAACACAAGAAAACATGAGTTTCTGTCCCTGAATTTCTCTCTTCTCTTTTGTTTGCCATCTGCAAACATCTACCAATCACACTTCTCCAATCCTTCGCTTAAACTAAGATACGACAAACAAAACCGACACATCTGGTCCCTTCTCATTTTATACTCGGTAACAAAATACAATGATCAGCTGAGGCAAAAACCATTGATAGTTAAGCTTCCGTTTTATGGTTGCCAGATGTAGATTCCTACAACCACTATCAAAAAGCCAATTAACTAGTATTTGATATTACCAAACTCATGAATATGATCATCAAGACAATCGGTCTTTAAATTTTCAGATAAATGCCCACTCTGTGTCAGGCATACTGCCCCAATCCTAGGATAAAAAAAATCCTTTCAATGTAAAACAACACAGCGACAGAAGCTATATTTTCCAATTCCTAGGCGAAAAATTCAACATATTTATTACCTACATCCTTGTCTATAAATTTGATATACTGCAAATTCAAGTCGAAATGAAAAAGGGAAAATGCCCCCAATGGCCATACCTTAAGTATCTGCGACAGAACAATGAAAATTTGCCATCTTTCCTCCTTACGCTAAGCATAAAGCTTCCAGCCAATTGAGAAAAAGTCCCCAAAATCACTAGCATCAACAATTGTCCTCGTCTTTCTTCTGCAACCCCAAACCCCTTATAACCCTTTTACGAACCATAATAAATCATCTTCATTTTCTAATCCAATTGTTCTCTTCTTCAATTCAGAATCAAACGGATCTCTCAAATTAGGCCTCTGGGGCTAATTTCATGTGAAGATTATTTTCTCAAAGATCGATTAGATGGAGATCAGATTGAGATAAGAGTCTTAGATAAATTGTTGGGATTGAATCAAGATTCAAGTGATTGTTTGGTGATGAATCTATTACAGTCGCCATTAGAGAGAAACCAGACAGGATAATTTGAGGGCGATGTTCCTGAATTTTAGACCCTCGCTTATATAGACAGAAAAAAACTTTATGGGTGTAAAATGAGTGTAAGAAACAGTGTCTAGTCTCGAGATGAGTTTACGGGCCTTGGATACTAATTTGAAAGTGCTTCTGCTTCGAGGAACATACGTCACAAGCTGTTTTTGCATAAAAAATTTCTTTTTTTACTTCTACTAGTCATATTGACTTCTAGACTTTTTGTTTCCTGAAGTTGAAAAGTAAGTTTACCACTTTAGAGCAGTTCCAATGGAATGAACAAACTCAGAGTTTTTTCATTTTGCTCACACTATGGAATGAACAAACATGAAAAATGGATGTTCAAATCATCAAAATTGTTGCTTTGAACATTGAGTCGGAACATCCAGCGCGCGTCTGTGTTAAAGACGGGCGATATTGTTATCAACGCTGGTGTCAGAAGGAAAAACGCCAGCGTATGTACTTCCAACGCGCTTTTTTACTTATAACGCTCGCGGTCGTATTAAAAACGCCAGCGTCTGACCCAATGGCACCAACCGCTCAATCTGAACGATTGCAAAAACCTTTGATCCAACGGCTACATTTTTTGAAATCTATAAATACTCCTCATTTCAATTCTAAATTCACACATTTTACACATTCTTCCCTCTCAAATCATCTACAAAAATGCCTCCCAGAGTTCGTTCTGTTAGATTCACTCAACAAGAAAATTTAGCTATTTGCAGAGGCTACATTTTTTAAACACAAGATGTTGCCGCTGATGTTTCTACCGGTAGGAATTATCACAATCGACGTTCTGGCAGAATTTTTTTGAAATGTTCGCATCTGCAACTATGAACATTAATAGGCGTAATTGTGACGGATTGGCGCATCGTTTTAGTGTAATTAGTTGTAATGTATCGGAGTTCATCGCTCAACTAATTGAGAATCTCAAAAATAAGCTCAACGGTGAATCCGAACATGAAGTGGAACCCAGAACTCTAGCGATGTGGCCAGCATCTCACCGCGGTCGTCAATTCGAATTCCATGCTTATTTCAACATTCTTAGGGTGCTCATCAAATACGATCCCTACATCTCCCTAGGAATTCCACCACCCGCCGAGAACTGACGCCTCCTATGTAATAGTTGTTTTAATCTGATGTATTTTTTTTTATTCTCATGTATGGTGTGGTTGTTCAATGCAGTATGTTTTTATTTATGAAATTAATGGTGGATCCTACACTTGGTCCAACAATCATGTTATTCCTTTGTTGTGTAGGTTGGATCGTTTTTTGTTCAGTCACGACTTCTAAGAGGCTTTCAGCCTAATGCACTTCAGGTAGTGTTGACAAGAACTATTTCGGATCATAACCCGATATTAATTATTACTGAGCCTACAGTACTGCCATCTAAACCCTATTTTAAGCTGGATAGAGTATGGACGGAGCACAAGGATTTTGTAACTAAAGTGCAGCAATGGTGGACCATAATGGAGTTCAACGGTAGTGCAAGTTCAAAATTTTTCCTCAAGTTACAAAATCTCAAGCATTTTATCAAACCATGAAGGAAGCAAGAGTTTGGGTCTGTTGCTAGAGATAAAACGGAATTGAATGGAAGGATTCACCAGTTGAACATATTTGGAGGAATCGATTGCTTTGCATCATCAACAACTTGAGGAACGAATGAATTGTAAAATGAAACTTATGATGATTGAATCAATTGAAGCAAGAAAATGGCATTTGAGGGAAAAACAAAATGATTTCCGTTGGGGAGATACTAACACAAGGTATTTCCACTGTATTGCAAGTGCAAGGAAGAAGCGTAACACAATATCTAAGCTCCAGGTTGGAAGAAGTGATTGTTTTGATCAGAACATTATAAAAGAAGAAATACGAAGCTTCTACGTTAATATTTTCACACAGCAGGATAAAGTTAATTCTTCGATAGAAGATCTTTCTTTTCCTAAGATTATTGAGATAGACAAGATATAGCTAGAGCGTGAATTTTCGGAAGAGGAGGTTTAGTATGTTATAAAGAAGTTAGGTTCTAATAGGGCACCGGGACCAGATGGGTTCAATGCAGAATTCTTCAAAAGTTGTTGGGGCATACTAGAAGAGGATTTCATGGATCTTGTTAAAGATTTTCATCGGTTTGGTTCAATAGATTGGAGATTTAATTGCTCTTTCCTTACTTTAATTCGAAAAAAAGGAGGACTCATATACGCTTAAAGACTTCCTACCGTTAAGTCTCATAGGAATTGTGTACAAGATATTATCAAAGTTACTTGCAGTAAGGTTGAAGAAGGTAATGCCGGCTCTTGTCTCAGACTTCCAAGGTGCATTTATTCATGATAAACAAATCCTTGATGGTGTACTCATTGAAAATGAATGTGTGGACAGTAGATTAAAGTCCAAGAAACCAGGAATTCTTTGCAAGATTGATATGGAGAAAGCTTTCGATAATGTTAATTGGCATTCTCTGTTTATTATTTTACAAAGACATGATTTTGGTGAGAAATGGATTTCGTGGATCAGGTGGTGTGTTACTTCTTCTCACCTGTCTATCTTAGTGAATGGTAGCTTCACGGAGAAATTCAAGCCAACTAAAGACTTGCGACAATGTGATTCTTTATCACCATACTTATTCTTACTGGTGGTGGAGATTCTCTCTAAATTGATTAATGATGCAGTTGAAAGGGGTCAGCTCTCAGGTTTCCAAGTAGCGGAAAATGGATCTATTATTTCTCACCTTCAATTCACAGATGATACGTTGGTATTCATTGATGCTAGTGTCTGAAGAAGTGAAGAGATTACTTATCATTTTGGAAGTCTTTGAAACCTTAACAGGTTTGAAGCTCAATTTTAATAAAAGTACGATGGTAAGCATGGGTGCTGACGAGGTAATTGATGTATTATCTAGGGAGCTTGGATGTAAAACAGAAAAAATTTCGTTTGCTAATTGGTTCACACTGGCTCAGTTTTTCTGTCTGGGAGCATGTATTGGTTAGAATGGAACAGAGGCCGGCGACTTGGAAGAAAAGAAAATTGAACAAAGCTGGTAGATTGGTACTTATTAAGAGTTGTCTTGCGAGCTTACCAATTTATTACTTATCCTTTTTTCATCTTACAGTAAATGTGGAAAAGAAAATGGTTAGAATCATGCCAAACTTTCTTTGGGGATCTGTAGAAGGAGGACGAAAGATGGTGTGTGTAGGATGGTTGAAGATCTGTAAACCTAAGGAGAGTGGAGGATTGGGGGTGAAAAATTAAGGAATATAAATCGTTCGATGCGTATCAAGTGGATTTGGAGATTTGCAAGAAACAAAAATTTTCTTTGGAGGAGGATAGTGAATCAAAAATTCAAAAGAAATAACGATTTGTTAATTCCAGACGTTGATTCTCAACCTCAATGCAGAAGTTTATGGAACAATATTGTGAAGATGGTTCCTATTGTTCAAAACATGGCGCAATTCAAAATTAGAAATGGTAAAGGAATACGATTCCGGAAGGATATGCGGCTTGACGGAGGGAGATTGCAAGATATTTTCCCTGAAGTGTTCAAAGTTGTTAGGGCGAAGGACGCTACTATTGCAGACATGGTTGGAACTAATGGTTGGAAATGTGATTTTAAAAGAGCTTTAAACATGAATGAGCAGATGGAATGAGACTTGATTAGGCGTGACATTCCTCACGTACCTGATTTAGTAGAGTGGGAAGATGAACTGGATATTATGGATCATTTCAGCACATGAAGATGTTATGAAATTTTAGAAGGTGACCACGGTTCTTGCAACTTCGAAAACACCTTTGGAAGGCGTATAGTCCTAACAAAGTAAGTTTCATTATCTGGGCCAGTTTTCACGACTCTCTACCAGCGAGGGATATGTTGAGCCATAGGGGCATTAGTATTGACAACGATTTGTGCGTTATGTGTAATGTTGAAAGAGAATCCTCCGACCATATGTTTATGCACTGTCCGTTTTCTTTCGAGGTTTGGGATTGCTTCAAGATCTCATGGCAATTTTATTACAGTTGTTTGATGCTTGGGCTGTTAATGTTCTAAATGGGAGGGCAAAAGAAATCCCTTATGCAATTTGCTGGGTGCTATGGAAGGAGCGGAACGCAAGGGTGTTCGGAGGTCGACAGAAATGCACAGCTGAACTTGCAAAAAACCTCGTTGTCCTTTGATCTTGTGAAGCTGACACATTCAAATTCGTTCCTTCCAACCTGATTTGGAGCAGTTGGGATGTTATTATGTGCGGACCTTGATGATCTGTAACTTGATGCAGTGGTTTCAGTTTATGCAGACGTTGACAATCTGACAGCGAGGGGAGTATAGCATCAGGTCACTCCCTACCGTTGCTTTCTTTGCTTTTGTTTACTGCATACTCAGCAGTGCATCCTTTCCGGCTTGGTAGTCTGTTCGGCATGTATTGTACTTTTTGTGTTTTATGTTGGCTAGTCCAACTGCTTTTCTTAATACATAACCTTTGCTTTCGGAAAAAAAATCTTTTACCAATAAAAAAAAACTATCAGAAATCATTAGTACGAGCCCAAACTAGTTTTTTTGTCAATCGACCTGCAAGATTGACAAAAATGTCAGCCCAAAGTTTGTCCTAAAAAGGTTTAACGTCAATCTCATAGGAAAAAGATATTCTTCACCCACTTCATAAGTTGCCAAAATTTCATCTCATCCAAACATAATAATTTGAACGGCTCACATGTAACAGTGTTAATCACTCTCCGAGAAAGTAAAGTCCACAAAACAGAAACAGTTGACGACCGTTTTTTCGCGTTGTCACGTCAGCAATTTCATTATCCGAACAATTAAAAAACAAGAGCTCCCGTATTTATCACTCTCCCTGTTATATCTTCACCATCACCACCTTCAGAGAGAGCTCCACAGGCTAAAATGCGCCAGTTTCTTCTTACACCTCATATCCAATAACCCCTCTTTCTTGGATTTCTGATTTCTTTAATAAAAATCCAATCTTTATTTATTTTTCTCTGTATTCCTTTATTTGTCAATGGCGATTATTAGGGCATCGAGATTAGGGGTTTTTATATTCCTAGTATTTGGAAGGTTGTTTGCTAGGGTTTCTTCTTCTTCACCATCATCTTTTTGTTCACCAATTTCTATTACGGATTCGATCTTAAGGAGTAGGGATTTCTGTTCAAATTTTGATTCTGCTGCTGGTGCATTTGTTGGTGTTACTGAGGTAAATTGAGATTCTTCATGGTATTTTTGTTGTTATTTGATTTGGGTTTTGGGTTTTCTTAATAAATTTCATAGAAATTTTGGAAATTTTAGTTATTGGATAAACTGGATGAACAGAAATTTATAAAATTGGGAAAATGAATTCAAAATTTAGTTATTGGATATAGGTTGGGTTGTTTTTAGACAGTGAAAAATATTGATCTTATCATAGTATTGTTGTACATAGGATAGGAGGGGGAGGCTAGTATATGATGATATGCATTTGATAGGGGATTGTTGTGTAAATGAATGGCCGGGGTGGGTGAGGGGGAGTATGTGAACCTGCCACAAAGAGTGGGCATTTGTCTGAAATATTGAAAACTGATTATCTTGATTATCAGCGTGTTGAGGGTTTGTAAAATGATTAGAGTTAGCTGGTTATTTGATGGTGGTTGAGAACAACAACATTCGGCAACTACACCACAGAAACTTAACTACAGATGGTTTACCTCAGCTGATCATGGTATTTTTTTACCGAGTATAATAATATGAGAAGGGATCAGGTGTTTTAGTTTCTTTATCATATCTTGGTTTAAGCGAATGATTGGAGACGTGTGATTGATGGTTTTTCAGATAACAAACTAAAGAGAAGAGAGAAATAAAGGGTTTGAAAATCATGTTTCCTAGTATTTTTGTTACGGAAATGCTTATTGCAAAAGAGACCAATTTGCAAAACCTTTGGAAGGTGTGAACTGACACTTAACCGAACCTCGGGATCTTATTTTTTAACAAACCCACTTTTGGGTTTCAATACTTTTTCCCGTCGGGTTTAGGTTTTCGGCCTCTAGCAGAAACGATGAAGGTTTCACGTTAGTTGAGAAAAATCTTCCATCCTAATTATGGTAGAACTACTGACATCCTATATGTCGTGTTTTCATTTGGTTAAACTCTTACAGATGATGAATGAATTTCTGTAGCTGATTATGTACTAAGAGTGCTATGTACGAATCAAGTTTACATGTTTGACATGTTGAATACTATTTCTTATTTGCTTTTGTCCCAAATAGAGATCTGATGGTTGGCATTTTCGATCTTTGCAGGGTGATGATGTTTCGTTGCAGAAGGTGCTTAATCTTGTTCACAAGAACAGTCACGACTATGTAGCTGTTCTCTTTTATGCATCTTGGTGTTCTTTCTCCAGAACTTGTAGACCGACCTTTGGTGCGATGTCTTCCTTGTATCCTTCCATCATCCACTTTGCATTTGAAGAATCTGTTGTCAAACCAAGGTTTGGAGTTTATTGAATATTCTTTTAGCTGCCCTGTATGTAGTTAAAAGTTAGTTCCTGCGAATCTGAATAACATTTATTACGTTGTTACAGCATACTCTCGAGGTATGGAGTTCATGGGTTCCCTACTCTTTTTCTTTTTAATTCCACCATGCGGGTGCGATATCATGGTTCACGTAACCTCACTTCCCTTGTTGATTTTTATTCCGATGTCACTGGTAAGCCTTGTAGAATGCTCTCTTGTAGATTTGCAATGCAATTTTTCTCTTTTATCTGTATTTGCATCCGTGAACCATATTTTTTAGTAGGAAATTCTGCTCACCTGTGAAATCTGCCAGCTACTGTCTATTTGGCAACATGGGAGTAACCAAATAAGATAATCCCAATTTGAAGTTTGAAATTTACATTGTAGTCTAGGATAACACCACATCATTTGTGAAAAAAAGGCTTGTAGCATTTTTCTCATTTTCTGGTACTCTATTTGATTTGCTCTCTGGTAGATTTGCAAAGCAATTTTTTTCTTTTAGTATTTGCATCCATGAACCATCTTTTTAGGTAGGAAGTTCTCCTCACTTGTGAAGATAGTCGTGGTTTGAAGTCTGAAATGTACATTTTAGTCTAGGATAACACCACATGTGAAAAAAGGTTTATAGACTTCCTTGGGCTCGATAGTGATTCCTTTGCCTTACCATATAACTCCTTCAAGCAGGACTGCATGTTCTTTTGTTTCATCAATTCATGGATGTTATTTTGATCGGCTACAAATCCTGAATTTTTACTCTTGTCTAGGAATGAAGCCCGTGTCGCTGGATCGAACTTCTTTGGAGAGAATTGGGAGCCAGACAAATCTTGCAAATTACGAAGACACCGAGGAAGAAAATTGCCCATTCTCATGGGCTAGGTCCCCAGGAAAGTTGCTTCAGCAAGAGACATACCTGGCACTAGCAACTGCATTTGTGATTCTTAGATTGCTTTATTTTTTCCTTCCATCACTGCTTGAATGTGCTTCTGCTGCTTGGAGGAGGCTTATACGGAACACAAGAATAGTAAGCTTGTGGGAATATCCTTCTACGTTGTTCAATCAAGCAATGCAGATTTTCAGAACTTTCAACGAACCTTGCAAGAGGAGAAGCAATTTGCAGGAGAGGGCAATACATGCCAGGACGTGGGCACATAAATCATTTGCTCCTGTTTCCATTAGTGATGCTGCAAGCTCGAGTCGCGTCTGTGCAGGAAGTGAGGTTCGATAGTACTTTCATGTGCTTTTCCTCATCTGGCAACAACACGACTGATCTGTGTTATCACATGAAAGAAGTGGCAACGAGGAGAAAGTCTTTCCCCAACAAAAAGCTTTCATGCAGACAGAAATGAAAAACCAGTAAGTTGCCCTAACTTTGAGCAGTTCACAATACCGTATCCTTTCTTCCAAGTAGTGTTGTTCATATATTAAAAAGAAGTTGTGAACTCAGATGTTGTTGATTATGCTGCTGTTCATATTGTTAAGTCAAATGTATCTCATATATTTTCAGAAATGAATTTTGCTGTTTAATTTTTACAAATGAGTTGTGAATGTCTTGAAATGTAGAGTTGACAAATTTTCTGATACAGTTCCAAGTCACCGTGTTAGCCCTGTGGTTTCTTTACTGTTCTTTTCGGGTTATACTCTTTGTAAAGTTTGCTTTGCAGAATTTGTGGGTTATACTCTTTGTAAAGAAACAAACCCTATTAGCTTTTTAGGATAGCACTGACAAGTGCAAAGTGAAGCATATACAGCTTAGTAAGCAAGTTCCCACCTAAGTTCATGAAAGTGGAAGCGTATCTTCTGTTCTCTCCACACCGATCATTGGATCACAACCACCACCACCTCCATGTCTATATCTGCTGGGCTGATGGGGCACAAGCCAAAAGTTAAGCGCCTCCCTTTGGTGCAGGTGTGGGGTATTTCTTGCTCATCATCATCCAAGTCATCCAGCACCACCACCCCTCGGGAGTCAAGACCGTGAACAAAAATGAAAATTTTCCAACATTTTCAGTACAAAAATGGGTTTCCCAAATAAGCTCGGAAGGCCAGTCCATTCTTGACAATAAAGTTAGATTGTACCCTGTTTAGTTGGTATCTAGTTGCTTGTTCCTCCCTGCAAAAAATAAAATAAAATAAAATTGCTTGTTCCCTGTTTAATTTTGCTGCGACTTCTGTCAGTGTTCCAAACTGCATATAGTGCCATAAGAAGAAGAAAAAAAATGTTCAACTGAACTTCAAATTGGACATAGGGATGACATTTGAATCATCTGATTCCTGTCGTCTCTAAAACTAGCAAGGCAACTTATTTCCAACAAATACTTGATTTTTTTTCGACGAGGGAACCTTGAACTCATGGCTCAGCTGAAAGAGAGAGCAGAGCCACTTCCACAAGCTGGCCTCTTTTTCCCACCCAAAGCAGCTCAGCTGCAACTTGTCCCAAAGGTTTGGTATCTCCTGTCTGATCAAATCGTTTAATTTTATTCCGCCTAGATCTAGTTTTAATATTTTGTCACGCAAGATAACCGCTGGACAATACCATTGGGCATGTGCTCACCGCCGCCTAGATATGTCCTAATTCAGTTTAAGAAAAATCCCAAGCAGTTTCCCTGAGCTGACCCTAGGTGTTGTGGTCAAGTTCAACATACAATGCGCAGTTTCTAAAATTAATACACCACAAGAGGATTACGCTTGAAGTTGTTAGGTCACGCACAAAAATCTCTCCTCTCGAGTCTTGTCTACAGAATCCCACAACCAAACCAATTTTCTTTCCAGGTAACTGTAGTAACTTGTGTCTCAAAGAATTTATAACTAGCTATGGACATAGACCGCAGCATCAGATCATCAATTGGCACCACAAGCATCCTCTAGTTTTGCTGAAGGCGTCCGTCATATCCTCTCTCACTGGGTTACACTTGTGATTGAAGTCGCAGAGCAAATAGGTGTACCTTCTACTCAAATAAGCAAATATCTTACACGAAGTCGGGGGAAGTTTATGTCCGAAAAGGTGAAACAATTAGCAGCTGACATCTTTATTTGGTTCGCACAATCAAAAGGTATGTTTCAAGGATTTATTAGAAAGTTAACGTCCTAAGACATTGTTAACTGTGGTTGCGATGCTAACTTGGCTTATCTTTTCTTTTGTTTTTGTTAGATGAACGCAAGGTTAAATCCGTAGGGTATCTGAATGTTCTGTAGGGGATGGATGTAAGTGTATAATGTTAACGACAATATGTCAGCTTAATTCTCTAGCTTATTTTGTTTTGCAACTAATTAGGTTTTTAGTTCTTTTTCTTGTGAAAGTAACTTTCCTACTAGAAGTAAGTTTAGGTTATCTGACATGCCCCAAGCTTATTATGAGCGGTCAATGCTATTGTAGATACTCATGCATACACTCTGTCTCTAATTTCATGAAGGTATCAACCAAATTGAACAAGTTGCAACAAGACCTTGTGGAAAGAAATCTCGAATCAATTGAAGACTTGAGGCAGTCCACAAGTTGGATTGGACAAGGTACTTTTGATAGGTTGAAGAAAGACGAACGAAAAGAGCGTTGTTTACAGAAGAGAATGCCTCATCTAAAGATCACAAAACACGTCATCTACTGTGAGAGACATAAAGAAGACTAATAAACGACATCACCAAAAATATTACTACAACTACTACTTTCAGCTCTACATATTTCGGATCGCTAATCAGGATTCTCTAATGAGGTTCCTATCTATATACTGATCAATGCTCTTTCCAGAACAAGCAAAGAGCATTGCAAGTAAAGTGGATAGTGATTTGGAATTCAGCTCACACCTCAACTTGTTGTATCTGTTGAACTTGTCGAAAACAATATAATGCGGTTCTCGACCACATGTAATATGTCAAGATATACTATGTATCATTTAAACCCATATTTTTCATCTTTCACTTCTTGCCTGCATGTGTTGGATATCTTTCACTTCCTAATGACTTTGATACACAAGGTCATTGTACTGGCATTTCTTCAAAAGTTCAACCTTCTTATCAGCCACGTGAGAAACGAACTTTGTTACAGATAGAGATAGCCCATTAATTTTAGATCTTGTTTTAGAATTAGCCCCATCACCACCAACAAATTTTATAGATGAAGGAATAAAGTACATGAATTATGTTCTCTAAACCAAGAAACCAACCAAAAAAGAAAGGGCAAAAACAGAGATAACCCCCAAACACAAACCAAAGCTTGAAAGCTAAAGGTCGCAAGAGAAACACCAAAGAACAAAGACACATCACACAAGAACACCCAACTGAACAGACAAAAACCTTACAAAGCCTCCTCTTGATTCACTGACA
The DNA here is from genome assembly GCF_003573695.1 of Papaver somniferum. NCBI lineage: Eukaryota > Viridiplantae > Streptophyta > Magnoliopsida > Ranunculales > Papaveraceae > Papaver > Papaver somniferum. Next base: position 3,527,788 of record NW_020624377.1, on the reverse strand, counting down.
AGAAAATCAATGAGGTTGAAAAATCACCTCTTCCCAGCTAATTGTAAATTGCGGGATGGTGATACTTGCCAAGACACCTCGGCTATGCAACCATTTCGCCACTGTTAACTTCACTTGCTCTATAATCCTTTTCACCTCCTTACTCTTGTCTTGAAACGCTCTCAAATTCGGCTCCTTCCAAATAGACCAAGCAATTGCAGCTGGCAAGACTTTAAGAACAAGAGCTTTGCGCGAAGAATTGTTAATCCTAGGCCAAGAATTAACCAAACTAATTAAATCTGGAGGCGTCGCCCATATCACCTTGAATGTTTTCGCAAAATAGCATCATATTTCCCAAGACTTTTTACAATGGATAAATAAGTGATTCACTGATTCATCATCTTGAACACAGAGATAACAATGATTAACCCATTCTCTACTCCAGCCCCGTCTTCTCAAAACATCTTGGGCGGCGATCTTGCCAAAACCTGCAGCCCATAAGAAAAAGCTCACTTGGCCAATGTTTAGACCACACTCTTCCACGTACGATAAATCTAGTAGGACGCGGCTCGGCAACTTGTAACCACTGGTAACAACACTTAACTGAAAAAGACCCATTAGATTTGTCGCCATTCCAAATCCTGTCATCCTTTGTGTTCACATCTCCAACTGGACAATTCTCCAACATAAACAATAAGGAGGAGAGTTCAGCAATAACCGGGTCTTGTACTCTTCTCGTGATGCCTAAGTTCCATTCTACTACATCGTTACTCACATACCTTAATTGAGCAACGGTTGCGTTTTTTTCTTCTGTAGCTGCATAAGACAAAGGGAAAAGGTCTTTCAAACACACAGTAGATAGCGCTTTATCGTTCCAAAAGCTTGTAGTGACCCCATCACCCACCTGCATACTGCAGTTGGTTTTGAAAATGTCAGTAAACCTTGCAATCCCTTTCCAAATACTAGTCCCATAAGCTCCTTTAGGTTTATTAGTGTACCACCCTAAAGAGTCTTCCACGTACTTCTATGCAACGATAGTCCTCCATAGTGCTGTTTGTTCACACCCAAACCTCCACAACCATTTCATAATTAAAGCTGTATTAAGAGACTTTATCTTCTTAATTCCTAGCCCACCACAATCCTTAGTACACATCGCCACCTCCCATCTAACAAGATGAAATTTGTGATCATCTTCTTTATCATTCCATAAGAAATTTCTGAAAAGCTTTTCCATCTTCTTGATGACGGACATAGGAGCAATGAATAACGACATAAAGTACACCGGCAAAGCTTGCAGAACCACATGGATAAGGATTAATTTGCCTCCTCTAGACAGAAATATAGCCGAATAATTAAACAACCTTGCCTCTATTCTCTACAAAACTATATCCCACTTTGCCTTGGACATATACTTATCCCCTAAAGGAAACCCTACATAAGAAATAGGAAGTTTCTCAACTTTACAACCAAAAGTCAAGGCATGAGAACCAATCTGCGGAACCTCCCCAACAGGGATCAAAGCTGTCTTCTTGAAGTTTACCTTTAAACCTGATATAATTTCAAACCATAACAAGATGTTCCTTAAATGTGTAACTTGACTAGATTTATTTTGAAGAAACACTAAAGTGTCATCGGCAAATTGAAGATGACTTATAACAGTTCCATTTTGGATAGCTTCGAAACCCTGCAACCAAATAATATCACTAGCTTTATGAAAAAGGAGATTTAATGATTCAGCCACCAATACGAGAGAAAGGGAGACAAAGGATCACCTTGTCTCAACCCCTTTGAGCTTTCAAACCTACCATTCGAAGACCCGTTGATTAAGACAGAGAAATTGACAAGTCGAGTACAAGCTTTAATCCATTTTCTCCATTTATCACCAAATCCCATTCTCAATAGTGTATAGTCGAGAAACTCCCACGACACATTATCATAAGCCTTTTGGAAGTCAATTTTACATAGAACTCCAGATTTCTTCATTTTGTTGTAAGAATCAATAACCTCGTTAGCGATTAAAGAGCTATCAATAATTTGCCTTCCACTAACAAAAGCACTCTGATGGTCACTCACTAGATCATTCATCACCCCTTTCAATCTAGTTGCCAGAATTCCCATAAGACTGATGGGCCTAAAATCAGTAACATTTACCACTTCATTATGCTTGGGAAGCAGAAAAAGAAAAGTTGATTCGAGTCTCCAGTCTATCTGCGCATTCGCCATTAAATCATTCACCACAGCAAGGATGTCATCTTTCATAAAGTGCCAACATTTACTGAACACCATTATAGGGAAACCGTCAGGACCTGGGGATCTGTCACTCCCTAGATCTTGTATAGCACCCACAACTTCCTCCACCGTACAAGGTTTCTCTAGCTCCTCAGCTGCACCACTCTCTAACATTGGATACTGAAGACCATCCAACTGCGGTCTCGAATGACTCTTTTCCTCAAACAAATCAGTGTAGTAATCAACAATTGCCTTCTTTATTACAGATTTATCGGACGTGGGAGAACCGTTGACATTCAGCTGGGAGAAAGAGTTGCATCTTTGTCTTGAAGAGGCCCTCTTATGAAAGAACTTGGTATTTCTCTCATTTTCTTCGTCCCACTGGATTCTAGCTCGTTGCCTCCAAAAAATAGCCTTCATCTTAGAAAGCTTATGAAACTCAGCCTTGGCTCTCAACTGCTCACCAGAAAGACTATCAGACATACCGACAAGTTGCTCTAGTCTATCCTGCCTTTGAATATCAAATAAATTTTCTTCAACTTTTCTATCTAAATGCCCCAAAACATTTTTATTTCCATAATTTCAGCTCAGCCTTTAATAATTGTAGCTTTTTCGCCATAATAAAGCCAGGATTACCATGAAAATTACCCGACTCCCACCAGATCTTCATAAGTCCCAAAATATGAGGGTCTTCAAACCAAACAGCCTCAAATTTGAAAGGAGTAGCACCCCATCCTTCACCCTCGGAAGTAAGAGATAAAGGCCAATGATCCGAGAAAGGGCGAGCTAAAGCTTGTTGCTCTAATCTAAGGAAGTGCTCTTCCCACTCATCCGAAAAAAGAAATCTGTCAATTCGACTTCTACTCCCATTCCTACTCCAAGTGCAATTTGACCCAATTAATGGAGGATCAATAAGATTAAAATTGTGAATGAAATGCCCAAAATCTCTCATTGCCACAGTCACAACTGGATCACCATTTCTTTCATGACTGTATCTCACTACATTAAAGTCACCACATAAGCACCCCCCCAAAACAACCCAGCATCATTGAGTTCCAGCCAGAATTGCTCACGAAACAACTCAATAGAAGGGCCATACACAGTAGTTAACACCCACCAAAAAAATTTCAGCTTTCATCCTAACCTTAATTGACACTGAAAAAGCACCAATAAGGGAGTCTTCCACCTCAATTGTCCTAGTGTTCCAGATAACCAAGATACCACCAGACCTTCCAATTGAACCTAGAGCAACCCAATCAAAACAGTTGGTCCCCCAAATTTCTTTTACCTTCTCCCGATCCCAATCACTAATTTTAGTCTCTTGAAAACAGGCAATATCAGGCTTCCAAATTCTAAGAAGAGATTGAAGTTCTTGTCTTCTCTCGGGATGAGAAAGACCTCGAATGTTCCACGAAATAAGTTTTATCTTCATTCACAACTAATAAACCTTCAAACAAAACACACTAGGACTAAGAAACTTACTGCACCGTCGAGGTTAGAAAAGTTTAACTCTTTATCCCTAATTGCATTATCAGCCACCACTTCTGGTTCAACATCACTGTTCTCATAAGATTCCCCATCCTCGTCTTCTGCATCATTTCCATGAGCTTTGTCAAAAGAATCAGAAATATGTGAGATTTGATCACTCACCTGGGCAAACTCTATCTGAAAGACTAGGGTCTTTATTTATCGGCCCAGGCCCCAGACAGTTCCGTGCCCCCATTAGATAAGTTGTCATCTGTTTTACGTCAAGCAGAGCGATTTGAATTTTGAAACGTTCCGCGAGTTATAATACCAAATGTATCATTATCCGTCCACAAAAAACTCATCAAAACAAAAATAACATAAAAATTCCAACAAAATAAAGATAACTTGCGGTTAATGAAATCAATTTTAAAATTTGGGATTTATGTATAAGTTTTAAAAATTTGGGATTTTTATATCAATTTTGTTTAAGATGGAATTTTAATTGATCCCAACATTTGAGTGAGGTTTTAGTACCACAAATTTGATCCCCTTGAATTTGTACGACTAGTTTTGATTTCGAAATACAAAAACACGTCTACTCTTCTCCACCCCGGATCCACTCTGCTCTGCCACCTCACACTCCTTATCCAGTCCTACCGTTGAGATCTGCAAGATCTTTGTCACTGCTTCAAACTCCACCGTTAGCCACCCCAGAGCCAAAGCTTCTTCTATGTCTTCAAGTTCACGACCAACAACCATGAAATTCCTTCCATCCATTGAAACAGACCGGAATTCCTCTTTCTCCTGTAACTTTCTTGAGACTTGAATAAATGCTTCCGAGTAATCTTTTCCGGAGAGTGAGTTCTCATGAACTTTAACAAATCCTCCCAACAGATTTCCAATAAGAGTGAAAGTCTTAAGATTCCATAAATGAAAAGGAATCCCATTAATTGCCAACCATACAGGATCTGGAGGATTGATATTCAGAGATTTGAGACTGTTACAACTTGGATTCCACCTGGAAAATTGAATTCTCAAGTCATTAAAACACCACCGGTTCTTTTTGACAAGAAGATTGGCGCATTCAATTAATTCAGCGAAGTAAAGGGATCTGGATCTATCAAAAGGAGAAAGAGAAAACGCATGCTTCAACTGTAATTTCCTTCTCATAAAATCCCCAATTTTCTTTCCAACACAGAACTGGTTTATCCACCTCACAAATCATAGCTCTATTCCATCGATTTGATTCCTTGTCTTCAAGGCATGGAAAATCATCCTCACACAAAGTGGTACCATCATTTACACTTGATGTAGAAGCAGACTCTTCTCCCTTCAAAAAGTCTCTCAAAAACTTTTGCAACTTCTCTCCAACATTGTCTGTTTTCACCTGCCGGAAAAAAGCAAACCTTGGAGGGTTTACCCCTTTTCCTAAAAAACTCAATCTCATAAATTCACCCTCTTTATTCCATAATCGATCCACACAAATCCAATTTGATCTTGTGCGAAACCTCCAAAAAAAACTTCTCTTGGAACCTACCCACTTTGATTCTCTTTCTAATGCCTTCACAACCCAAACTGCTGATTCCCGACAAATAGTGATGTCAAGATAACTTTTGCTCTTTTGTTTAATCTTAACTTTAACTACTTTGTCTTCCATTACTCGCGAAAATGCAAACCCCACTCCTTCAACAATAATTCCCTTGTTCTTTCTCCTTTTGTCGTTGCCCCGATCAACTACCGTCCACTCCGTTGAGGTATTCATCGATGTTGCTAGAAAATTCATCTCCTGTTAGAAAATCCTCTCTCCTACACACGAGAGGATTTATCATGATTAACCCCATGCACTTGTTTAAAGGACCTGACCCCCACATGGCTAACCAGGGAGATTTTGCTTCTCCGGCAAGGTTTATGAATATTGATCCGATTGTTCTTTAGAAATTGAGATGAGAATCGAGAAAGGCATAGGCTTGAACTTTATAATTGTTATCTTAGATTGAACCTCCATTGGACTTCGAACTAAACAAAAGTACATAGAAAGGGTTATGCTTCCATCCCTATCTTAAATTAAGAGCAAAGGGCTGGTCAGATATCACAAACACCAATTAGGCAGGATTCTAGTTGCATGCACGACTTTTGGGAGTTTTGTTTTAGTCGTAGGAAGGAATTAGTCTGTTTATGTTTAGGACTAGGTAGCTAGGTTTCATAATCTGCATATGACTCTATTTTTATATATGTTCTCTGTAAATACACTGTAGGTGTAAATAATCCACGGATCCGGATCCAGGTGGAGCAATCCTAGGTAGAGGGGCATCGACAGCAGATGAGGCGTGAAGCACCAAACCATTCTACCTAACCTAGGCATGAGAAAAGAAACACCAAGGAAACCCGTGCAGACAATACGTGTAAAGATTGGAGGTGACAGGAGAGACGGCCATCGATTACAAGAGCAATAAATGCATTGACGAAGTAGTTGAGAAGATAAGGAGAATCTGGTCAAAGTAAGACTCGGCTAAGAATATCAAGGGCGACATCGTATATACTCACTAACTGATCGATATCGGATGAATGGATGTCGGGAGAAGATATCACCAGACCTAGCCCTACATCTCGGAAAGCACATCGCCTGCTACCCGAGAAGGACATCAAGGAAGATACGCCGCGACTCACACTGTAACTTGGATGTATCATCACTTGTAGTTATAAATAGAGAGCTAAATGGCAAGTAATCAGTAAGGGTGATCGTGTTTGAGTTATGATCGATCGTGTTTTCTTATATGACTAAGACGAGTTGTTTGAAAGATTCGAAGCTAGAATGAAACTTCTTCTCACTGGTCATATTTCGTCGTGGGTTAATTAAACACAATTGTAGCAGCGGCAAAACCAACTCAAAATTATTGAGTTAGGATTTTCCAAAGCTATGGCTAGAAAGATTACGATGAGCACTTCGACGACAGTTTATCCTAATCCTATAACAAGAGCCTTACAGCGTCATCACAAAGCCAAAAGGAAGAGAAAACTTGTTTTGGAAACCTGTGCAGTTGAGACACCGACAAAATGATTGACGGAAGTCATCAATGCAAACCTTAGCCAAGAAAGAAATTTTACGACCAAACGTGCGGATGATTAATGATTTCTGGCACAAAGAATGTTAGGACAAATAATGATTAATGCATGGTAAAAGTACCGAAAGCGACGTAGCAAAACAACATTTCAAAAAGTCGTCTTATTAGTCAAAACCACCTCTTTTGCTGAGTTTAGCATGTTGAAGTAAAAAGGAATCGTACTTGGTTGAACTTTTTCCTTTTCTGAAATTCAGAACTGTTGTACTTCGTCCTTAACTTTTTCGAAAACAGTCTATTTTTCTGACATAGGTAGTGAAGGGAGAGCCGAAGAGTATCAATCATAACCGAGCCGATGGCAAGTACTTCCGGGACGGGCAGGATCCTGAGGAATCGAACTGTAGAAGGAACCACTACAACAAAACACACGTTTAGTGACAAAATTTTATGTGACCCATAAAATTTTGTCTACAAATATAGTGTTTAGGGAGGAATATTTTTCTGGTCACCATATATATTCTTTTCGCGACAAACAGTAAATTTTGTCTTTAAAGTTGTCACTGAAATTTTTTGTGACCAAATATAGAGACCAATCCTGGCTTCGTCTCTAAATTCTTTTTTTGTGACCAAATATAGTGACCAATCCTGTCTCCGTCTCCAAATATTTCTTTGTGACAAATTATTTCGGTCGCGGAATTGGCTTCTAGCGTCAAAGGTAAAATACAGTCTCCAAATATCTTATTGCCAACAATTCGAAATTTTGGTCCCTGAATGTATCTTATGCTGACAAAACTAGTTTGTTGTCGCAATGATTGCATGTCAAATGAGGATTTTGCCGTTAGAACTATTAGTTTCCGAACAAATTGTAATCACAAAATGATTGTTTTTTAATGACGAAAAAAAATTGGTCCCTGAAATTATTATCGCTGACAACGTATAACTTTTGTCCCAATATTTATTTATGCTGACAAAAAAAGATTCATCACCTAAATGAATACGAAACAAATCTGAAATTTTGCCGTTAAAACATTGTTAGCGGCAAAACATTGTTGTCTGCAAATTCGAATATTCGGCGACTGAAAGTGAATTCAAAATCAAATTCAAATCGGAGTCTGAAACTAAAATTAAAATTAGGAATGATGCCAAACGACACAGACAAATAAGAATTTCTGATGACAAAGCTCAAAAAGAATTTTTAGTGTGCTTGTTCAATTCACAAATGCTAACTGAACTCAATCGTATGACAAACTTTTTTTTTCTCAATTCTGCACAGATCAGTAAAATGAGCATAATGCCAGATACAGAAGCCAGAAAACTAATTATACTAGTTATACAATATTACAAATCACAAAGACTAGAGAAGAATGAGGGAGAGATAACTATCATGTTTCTGGTGCTTCTAGTTCAACTATATGAGAAGATTTGGAGCCTCTTAAGAAAGACCGACGCCACCAAATTTGAAAGGCCGAGCTCATATTAGACACTCTGCTTCATGCTTAAAATAATATTCAAACCATTCCATGAAGAACATGTGTTGATGTTTCATTGATAGCATAAGAAGTGCCTTCCCCATGGAATCCTCCAAAACTTTTACATCTAGGCCGTTATTGAATCCCTGTTACCAACCATAGTCTGGCAACATTGGCCTAAACCACGACTGGAAAACACCACATCTAGACTCTGATGGGCAAAGTGGAATACCTTTCCCAAGCACAATAAACACTGATGCTGAAATCCGACTAACTTCATACCCGACCATCGATGAAACAATTTTATGCATTGCCAGTAAAGCTTCCTGTTCTGCCCAAAGATTGACGAACTCTTCGGCCATTTGTTGTCCTACCAAAATCTCAAATAGACACTTTATGTTATCAACTTGCACAGAGATTCGCTCTATGAAAGGTTGTTTAGAAGTTCCCACTTTACTTGACGAACCTCCTTCCTCATGTACAACAGAATCATCGGCCTCCTTAAAGATTCCAACCAGTGAATGCAGACAAGACAGAGAAAATTGATAAAGATCCTCCTTTTTGAGAGAAGTTAGGTCTTTTTCATAAACTGGGCTCTTCGATAAGAGACATTTTACCAGGGACTTGAGCTCTCTCCTTGATGAACTGAAATTGGTACAACATGTAACTGAATTAATGAGTTGCAGGGCTATACAAGGTTGGGATTTGGTGGACTCTTGTCAAATGTATATCTGGTAAAGAGGCTCTTCAGCCTCTCCTCTTCATCCTCACTCCAGGGAACAGCTTCAAGGTACTTCAAACATGATAATACACCCCTAGTAAACATGATTCCTGCTGCAACCTAAAGGGCATTAACATAGCCAAATCCAATTAGTTACTCAGATGAAAGAATGAGCAACAACAAATCAAGAATTAACCAAATTAATGGATTGTTTTCAATATGATTGAGAAACCTTAGGTTGTGATACATAATGAAAAAACAAAGAATTACATAACTAGACTCTCGACTACAAGAAAGAACAGAAACCACATCTCACAGGAAGGAGTAACGGACTCTCGACTACAAAACAGTCGACAGCACCAGCAGGAAGAATCCCGGGCACCGGGTGGAGGCATGGCAACTGTCAATGAGGAAGTCGACCTAAGACGACGATGACCTCTCTCCGAGAGGACTAAGGATCAACCCGAGCCAAATGAGACTAGGGGAGATGATAGATGGAATGACTGCGTCGGACACAGAGGACGACGAGGATGCGCAAATGATGCGAGAAGACCATAGACGAGCAAGGCAACGTGCGGAATATCGATTTGCTTTGGAACAAGAAGGCGAGAGGCTTAGGCAAGTGCATCTATAATTGGGAAACACCACCAGACACTTCCCACCAGTCGCAACCGCTCCCCCCGTAACTTCTCGTGTAGCACCACCAGTTCCACCACCCAACATGGTAGGGAACCATGCAAATGGTCATTCCAGTCACGAAAGCACCTACCCGACATTACTAACAATTCTGGCCAATCAGAGAAGACATTAAGACATGATGAGGGAATTACAGAGAAGGAACCTGGCACTAGAGCATGAAAACTTTTAACTTCGGAACCAGAGATCTGGGTCATGAAGGTCATCGAGCCGAGGATATTCCAGCAGCCACACCCGATCAGGACGAACCCGAACTCCACCCCTTGTCCGAGGGCGCATACCCGACCCTAACCGAACAAGAAGCGGGTATGGCCCTCCCGAGAACTCCTCGACCGACGAAGAAGTGCATAATGGGAGACCCGAGGCGGCGACGGAGGCTAAACTCAATCAACTTGAGGAGATGGTTAATAAATTGGCTGGAGATGGTGAGGACGATAAGCTGGCAGAGGTGATTAGCGAAGCGCAGAAAACTCTTCACCAAGGAGCTGGATCGAGCCTTGTTCCCTCCAAAGTGTACACTCCCAACTTTCCCTTCCAGGTTTGATGGCACCGGCGACGTAGGAGAGCACGTCAAGATGTATAACATGTCCCAATTACAATGGAAGAACTATGACGTGGTTATGTGCAAGTTTTTTCTGGCAAGTCTAGAAGGCGAGGCGAAGAACTGGTTCTATACTTTGCACGATGAGTCTATTGGCAATTATGGCGTCCTAGTGGAAAAATTTCTTGAAACCTATATGCATAACAACATTGCTCGCCCAAGGGTAAATAAGTTGTTCACACTAGCAGAAGGTTTAGGGAACCCTTAAGGTCTCTAACGGACAGGTGGAGGAAGTTGTGTACCGATATCGGGAAGGTACCTGTCGACCAACAGATCTTCGGGTTTGAAAATTCACTAGGAAAGTTTGACCCTATTTGGATAGCAATGTACACTGAAAAACCACAAAAGTTAAGGGAGATGAGGAAGATGCAAGAGCATTACATCGCATTGGAGGAGATACAAGAGGGTGCGCATGATAGAGGAGTACAAGAAGCCAGCGCGGCGTTGGAGATTGTCCCACAACAAGACCCAAAGCGATCAGAAAAGAGGCCGATGGCACCACAGCAAGGCTCGGGCAAGAAGGAATGGGTCGAGAAAGGAAAAAAGCCTCCTCATGAACCAAGAACATACACACCTCTGAATGCACCATTGGAAGAAATATTCAAGCAAGTAGAAAAGCGAAATGACATCATATACCCAAAGACTAGGGGGATCCAGTTTGACGAGACAAGAAACCATCCCGAGTTTTGTCATTACCATCAGTACTGAGGTCACACGACTAAAAATTGCCAAGAGGTAAAATACATTGTCCAGCATTTGATCCGAGATGGGTACTTACGACACTTTGTTAAGATAACGCCGACATCTACCCAACCCGATGCTCCCGTGCATCAAGTGAGGATCGACCGAGGAACTAAATTCACCTGCAATACCATCTCACACTCGACAACTCAATGGTTCGACTTGGGGACCAGCATTACTTCTAGAATCCACAAGAGAGATTGGGATGGAAAAGAGATCTTTAGTGTAGCAAAATCTTTGCCTATGGAACCCTAGATGATGCAACCGATCACCTTCTCAGCAAAAGACGTCCCATCGAATGTCCAAGCACATGGAGATCCCCTAGTAATCACCCTACTCATCGAGGAATGGGGGTGAAAAGAATAATGATGGACAGTGGGAGTTCAGTCGAGGTCCTATTTTACGACACGTTTAAAAGAATGGAGTTATCTGATGAAATTTTAATCCATTCAAATTATCGGATCTACGGCTTCAAGGGTACAGTAACTGTGCCAAAGGGAGAAGTCACTCTCCGAGTCTCAGACAGACAAGGATATCTTGACAAACTTACCACCTTTTGTGTATCGGATGGCGTATCGCCCTATGAAGAAATTCTCGGCAGGCCTTGGATCGCGGGCATCAAAGGGGTGGTGTCAGCATACCATCATAAATTAAGGTTCCCATCTTACCGGGCGGTTGTGGAAGTATTAGGCGATCCCCAGGCTGCAAGACAATGTGTGCAACTGGATATTCTACAAAATGAAAAAACGCGATCAAGACAGCGCCGAGAAAAGAACAAAGCTAAGGAAGCTAAAACAACGGAAAAATTGGAGAAGGTACTCTAACAAGCCATTACAGCCTACGAAACAGGCGAGCAAGAGATCTTATAGAAATTAAAGGAGGCGACGTCGGTCGAAGAATCAAATCCCAACTTATCGGCCTTAGAACTACCCGACAGATCAACTTAGGGACCTAGGAGGAACCTAAGTTAGTGAAAATTGGAACCCAACTATCGGACGAGCAAACAGAACATCTAGTAACCATGTTAAAGGAACACCAAGATGTATTTGCTTGGCAAATGCATGATATGTAGGGGATTGATCCGGAGGTATGCTCACATTACCTAAGGATAGATCCTAAATTCAAACCAATCCAACAGAAATGCGGAGAATTGCACCCGAACTGCAAGCAGCGGTAGAGGCCGAGTTAAAGAAATTACAAGTAGCTGGGCTCAATATCCGCAATGGATATCTAATATGGTGATAGTCCATAAAAGGAATGGAGTGGTCAGAATCTGCATCGACTCTAGCGACTTGAATAAAGCTTGCCCAAAGGACAACTTTACACTCCCCAGCATCGATCAACTAGTAGAATCCATAGTTTGATACAAGGCGATAACACTGATGGATGGTAACTCGGGATATAATCAGATTCCCCTGGCTCCCAAGGATCAAGAACATATGCATTTCTTTACGCCCAGAGGGTTATATTTCTACACTAAAATGCCATTCGGGTTGAGGAACGCCGGCGCCACTTATCAAAGGTTGGTGGAGGACATGTTCGAGGACAAAATACACAACACCATCGAGGTTTATGTGGACGATATGTTAGTTAAAAGCAAAGTGGCATCTAACCATATTGACGACCTTAGTGAAATATTTCAAACCATGAGAAAATATAAGATGCAAGTAAACCCGACCAAATGCACTTTTTGAGTTACCTTAAGTAAGTTCCTGGGATAAATAATCACTGATAAAGGTATAGAATCCGACCCGGAAAAGATTAGAGCTGTATTGGAAATGTCGTCCCGGGTGACAATAAAAGATGTAAAGTGGTTAAATGGAAACTTGGCAGCATTAGGGCGATTCATTTCACGGTCCTCGGATAAATGTAAAGACTTCTTCGGGACGTTAAGAAAAGGAGAAAAATTCAAATGGAGGAGTGTGAGGATGCATTCCAAAAGATTAAGCAACATCTCGCGATCCTACCAGTGTTGCAAAGACCCGAGCCGGGTGAAGTGCTTACCCTATATCTCGGGGCAACGAGTTATGCCATAAGTGCGGTATTAGTCAAAAATGTCGGGGCAGAAGAGAAGCCTGAGTACTTCATAAGAAAAACCATGAACCCAATGGAGAAGAACTACACCAGAATTGAGCAATTGATACTAGCCTTAGCATTTGCAACACAAAAAATTCAAACGTACTTCCAAACTCACAGAATTCGAGTGCTTACGAAGTCTTCCATGGAATCAGTGCTCGACAATGCAGCGAGGTCGGGACGAATCTCTAAATGGAGTGATCAAATCAAACAGTTTGATATCTTCTATGAGATGAGAACGACAATAAAGGCACAGGCAGTGGCCGACTTTCTGGCAGATTTTCCTTTAGACGATGAGGACAAAATTGAAGATATTTCGGGCATGGAAGAAGACCGGGAAGATCCCTCCGACCTCCTTGAAACTTGCAGTCTGACGCGATGGGAAGTCTTCATCGACGTGTCGTCCAATAAAGACGGGTTTGTCCTAGGGCTAGTTGATGGTTTTCCAAAAGTTGTTGTAATAGTGGTAAATAATATGTTCTTTTCAGACTTGTGAAGGAAAGAATTTTTAGATTTAAATAGATATTGAAAATTTGATTCAAAAAGTGATGTCAAGATTTTAGAGAAACTGGGGCTAAGGGTTCCACTATTCTATCAATTCCAAAGTGATATTATTATTATTATTATGCAATTTCCCATTTGAGTGATTCTAATTATTGCAAAAATAGATTTTATAAAAGAGCAGTTGTAAGTTGAAAGCATGGAATATCAAGAACTCAAAGTTAAGCATATACCATCAATTAAAATTACAATTGCTTAATAGAAATCACTGGAAAAACTCTTTTGTTCTAGGAAAAAAATCATAATTTAAATTGCATAAATTATTTAAAATAGAAATTACCACTTTTTCATTGTCATAATAGCTTCCTCCGTCGCCCCAGAGGATGGGTTTAGCTCCTCATATCAATCATGGTCTCAAAAGATTGGTCTATGGCTCAAAAGATGATCAAAAGAGTGAAAAGGTATGAAACTGTGAGTTTGTAACAGTTATAATTGTTACAAAACTCGCTGTAACGGAAGAACGAAAGTGAACTGTTGCAAACTTTATTAATTGTTGGAATAATTGTTACAAAACTGTTACAAAGAGTTTGGATTTGAAAGTTTAGGCCACGGTTTCTGGGACTGTTTTCAACTATCGAGTTCATTATTCACCTTCTTCCCCGACTGCAACTCGGCAGTTTCTCTGTAAATTTTTTTCTTTGTTTCTGAGCTTCTCTAAACCTCCCTAAGTCTCGATAGACCCTCTCTGAGTTCCCAACACCCTATATATACTCCACAGGGCCAAAATATCTCGCCATAACTTCATATAATCTTCCATTATTCTTCACTGTCTGTTTAGGAAATAATTTAGATATTTGATTTCTCTACGAGTTCTGAAGCTGCCAAATTACTATATTTATCTCCTTCACACTCCAGATGGTCGTTAGAGTCATCCTAGCATACGCAAACTCATTCCAACTCATGCAAATCCCGTGACAGTCTCCACACAATGACGTGCTCCCTGTTTTGCTCCACAATTGGATTCAGCCAATTCTGGCCCGAGATAACACCTGAAATAGCTTAATATGGTTATATCACATCTTTCCACAAAGTTTCAGCGATTGAATCGCACAAAATCACGTCCAAAAATTGATCGAAACATCTGCCAGTTGAAGAAGACATTTTCCCGCCAAAATGAAAATTCAAATTTTTGAAGATGGTGTCCCCCTATCCGATCCCGGGGTGCGAATAGCATCTTCCTTTTTGGGGTGACCTGGGTTGCCCCTTAGTAATTGAGTGCCCCTTAACCAATGATGAGAGTCTGAATAACAATTGTCCTCCGGGGGTTCCCCGTGCAACTTTTCGAGCCGAATTTTCCAACAATAATCCAAAAATACCTACAAACACACGAAACACCATAACAAGGACGAAAACAAGTGCTAAAAATACGAAACATTGAGGACAAATTAGACACATAAATGCGTCTATCACTAGTCTTCACCATACCAAAGGGGAAGAAGATGGTCCACTCCTTTAGGCTTGAATTTAAGGCAACAAACAATGTCACCGAGTACGAGGCCGTGATACATGCTTTACGGATGATAGTTGAAATGGA
Source organism: Papaver somniferum (assembly GCF_003573695.1). NCBI lineage: Eukaryota > Viridiplantae > Streptophyta > Magnoliopsida > Ranunculales > Papaveraceae > Papaver > Papaver somniferum. Next base: position 3,512,655 of record NW_020624377.1, on the reverse strand, counting down.
GGATTCACGATGTGAGACTGACTAGTGACTCTCAGCTAGTCATTAGGCAGATCAATGGGCAGTATGCTATACATGACCCAGTATTGCAGAAGTATTGGGAGCTCGCCCAATTTTATATCGGCCAGATACCAAACATCAAGTTCCGACACTGCAGAAAAGATAATCGACATTCATATGCACTGGCATACATCGCCTTCATGCTAACAGACTCGAGCATTGAAGGCATCCGAGTCATGAGAATCCTGACACCATTTGTACCTGAGCCAGTAGACACGAAAGCATATGTAGCGGTAACTACATATGATAAATACGAAGACGGCGATTGGCAAAAATCCATTCACCAATATCTGAAGACGGGAGAGTTGCCTAAAGGACGGCCCGAGATCAACAAAATTAAAAGCAAAGCAGCAGCATACGAACTACGAGACGGTGTTATGTATAGGAATTCCTACCTAGGGCCACTGTTAAGGTGCCTAAGCAAAGAAGAAGGGCACTCAATACTGAATGAGCTACATTATGGGACCGCGGGCAATCACAACTCGGGTCGAAGCCTGACAACCCGAGCTAAGACCATGGGATATTTTTGGCTCTACATGAACGAAGATGCAAAGCACATGGCATTAATTTGCGATGAATGCCAAAAGTTTGGAAAAAAGATACATGCGCCTGCAGTAACTCTGAAATCAGTGATCAGTCCCTGGCCCTTTTCCAAGTGGGGGATAGATATCGCAGGACCCTTACATGTCGGGTCGGGTCAGAGAAAATATTTGATCGTGGCTACTGACTACTTCACCAAATGGGTGGAAGCTGCACCACTAAGGCACATTCGGGATAAGGACGTTTTTCGCTTCATCTGGGAACACATTATCTGTCGTTTTGGCGTGCCAGCGGCAATCGTCTCGTACAATGGAAAACAACTCCATGACAAGAACATTGGCCTATTGTTTAACACCTACAACATCCGCAAAAGCAAGGCAACTCCCATCTATCTGCAAAGTAATGAGCAGGCCGAGATCATAAACAAAACCATAGCCGCAAACCTAAAGAAGAAGTTGGATGGAGAATATGGCGAGTGGTGTGAGGAGCTCTACAATGTTCTGTGGGGCATATAGGACCACCCGCAGGTACGCGACAGGCTTATCACCTTTTATGCTAACATATGAGACTGAAGCCATCCTTCCAACTGAGGCGATGATACCTACTACAAGTACCGAGGCATGGAGAAGGAACATCTCAGCAGACCTTATTTTGGCTAAGATCGATGATTTGGAAGAAACTAGAGAAATGGCCCAACAAAAAATGGAAAACTACCAAAGGAAATTCAACGTGAATACAACAAACGAGTTCGACCGAGAGAATTTCAACCTAGGCAATTGGTATTGAAGGAGCTACCCAGCTACGAGCGTGACAACAAAGGCGGGAAACTAGCGGCACGATGGGGCGGACCATATACCATTGTGGAAAAAGTTGGAGAAGGGGCGTGTAAGATACTGAAACCAGATGGAACACACGAACCGCGACCGTGGAACATCCAACGCCTAAAGCTATATCACCCATGAGAGGTGTGTAAACATGTATGATATTCTGTCATTTATTTCCTTAAAAATCCACGTGGGGTAGGGAATGTGACAATTGCGTCTAATGGTCATTCGTACTCGGGGCGACGACAGTGTGCAAATGCCGAGGTGACTTACACTCGAATGAACATTCGTACTCGGGGCGATGGCAGTGTGCAAGTGCCGAGGTGTCTTACACTCGACAGGATATTCGAACTCGGGGCAGTGGCAGTGTGCAAGTGTCGAGGTAGTCTAAGGGCCTTGGTGGTTGGAAACCAGTGGTCGATTGTCGGGGCACGAGTACCCGACAGTCGAGCATACAACATTGCTCCCATCGCAAGTGGCCGAAATCACTTTCCCAAGCTATTTAATTGATAACTTCTTGGGGATATCGATCCAATAAAACCTAGGAATGACCGAATACCTTACCACTAGATCAAAAATGACGGTGATGAGATACCTCAATCGGGACATGGCATTGGGCCCGATGAACCTCCATGTTGAGTGTGTTCGACAGAAATGCCATTTATATTAACACATTAAAAACGTTTTGTTGCAGGAAACAATAAATTCACCATAGACATAAAGCCAAAGTACGACCATAACAACACAAGTTAAAAATATTGAGCAACAAGAAAACAACTGATTGGCGACACAGCACCCCATCAAAGAAAATTGCCAAAAAAGATGAAGATGTTCAAGCGAATTACAGCCCAACATAAGGAGCACAATAGTGGCGCAGCACTACAAAAGACCTACCTATGCCTTTGGCGGAACTGATCCCGAACCAGCCTTCTTGGCAGCAGCATCGGCCCGTTTCTTTTCCATGACCGCCTTCACACCTTCTTTCACCTTGGAGACAAGCTCAGTATTGAAACTCTCCTTCTCGGAAGCAAGATCCCGGGTCAGTTGAGTCGATGCCGCCTCAGCAGTAGCTACCTGCCCGAGAAGTTGGGTCTCCCTCGCCTTCAGTCGAACAGTCTCTTCCTCCAAGACTTCACTTTTCCTTGTTCAACTGCAGATGAGAAAAAACTATTAGTAATAGGGGCACTAACATCATAACATCAACATAGAAACAAACATAACACAACGCATCCAACAACACCTTCAAGCAAGGGAAAAACTACTTTAACGGTTTCCTCGGACTTAAGTAAACTACACTCGAGGGTTGAGATCTTAGCAGTTAAATCGTTATAGTGTTGTTCGTTGAAATCATTGGTGGAATGTTTTTTTTGGTCGCTCCATCTAGCCTTCTGCCGATCATGAGCCAACTGCAGACCCGACAACTGAGCCTGAACCCACTCCAAATTTTGGGATACCTGATCAAACTGTCGAAGTTTCTCCCTTAATTCTTGGTTAGACCTTTTAGCAGTATATTTATCTTTCAATATCCTTTTACGATCAACATGCAAATCCCTAATCTGAAGTCTCAACCTACCACACTGACTTTCCAAGTTGTCTGCCAACAACATTTTATCGGTATCAATCCCCTGGGCCCGATAAAAATTCATCCGAAGATTGTCCATCTCTTCCGGCACATACTCAAATCTCTGATATCGAAGTAGCTCATCTCGAAGTTGCTCGAGCTCGTCCTCTTGTCGATATATCTTATCGTCCTTATCCACAATTCTTTGGAGGAGATTTTCAACATGGCTCAGCTCAATATCCAGTTTTCTCTTTAACAAACGATATTCAGAAGCTGCATCGGCATTTATACTAGACATCTCGGCTAACAAGATAATACTAAATTCAGGATATTGGCACTACGGAATCAATGATATCTACTTAAGTTTTGAATAAATATCTTGGGTCTCGGCTAGCCGTTTTTCTAGTCCTCGGGCTCGCTCCTGCTCTTGTTGCAATTGAAGGCGAAGGTTCTCCATTTCTGCTAACTCCTTCCGTCGTATGGATGGGTCTATCAACTTATTATTGGCATCCTGACAACATCACACTCCATAGCATGAGGAACTGACCACATTACAACAATACGATTAAGAAAGTTTGATCACACTTCGTAACATGAGAAAGTTCACTCACCATCTGATCAAAGGTTCCCTTTAGACCAATAGAACACGTGGAGACGTCCTGGATCATCTCCTCATCGGTCAAGGAGCCAAAATTAGGAGAAGTCAGAGCCCCCAAAGAATCACACATCAGGCCCGAGAAAGTAAAGAAGGTAGTCGGGGAAGGAGACACATGAGGCACAGTTTCCAAAAACTCTCCATCATGAGTGGATCCCTTTCCACCTACAGACCCTTCCTTTGACATCGGCTCCTCTTCCCCATCCCCGACGAAACCCTCAGCTTCATCGAACAGATCCTCATCATCTTCATCATCATCAGAAAATAAAAGTACAACGCCGTCGGCAAGAGTGACACCTCTACCAGCAGACTGCTAGGGCACAACCTTCCGTGGGGCAGACTCATCCTCCTTCGAATCCTTACCCTTTCCACTGGTCTTACCACCTACAACGTCAGACGAAACATCAAAATTTTTCTGAGGCGATCTCCTCAGGAAATGAGATAAAGGTAGCCGATCCTCGGGATCCTCACCATCTTTCGCTCCTCCAGCTCCTCCTTTATCAGCTTTCGACCGCTGCACATGAGTCTTTGTTAGATCCATTCAAGGCAACAAATAGGGGAAAGTACATGTACTGTGAATAAAACAGTATATTTGTTACCTTCCTTGTCTCTTCCTCGACTCCTGCACTAGGACCTCTATCCCTCTTTCGAAGGTTGGGTGATAGACGCATTTATGTGTCTAATATTTCCTTAATTTTCTGTATTGTTGGTACTCCATTTTGTACTTATTATGATGTTTTTGGGTTTGTGTAGGTGTTTTTGGAGAAATACACTTGTGTGGAAAAAATTTCTCAAAAAGTGCTCTTTGAAACCCCGAAGGAGTTTTGCTATTCGGACTCTCAGTTTGGATAAGGGGCACCTCAATTACTAAGGGGCACCTTATTGGCTATTCGCACCCCCACAGCTGGTTATCGGGCATCCCCTTCTTCTTCACTGTTATACAGATTTTGGCGGGAAATATGGTTTTGAAAATGCAGTTAACTCGTTATTCCCTGTGTCGATTTTTGACGAGTTCTGTTGAGAATTTTTAGGAGGAATGGGTTGGAATAATCCTGTTTAGTCAAAACAAGATTTGTATGAGGCTTAGAAACGTAAAAAAAGGGACTGTGTACGTGGACTTTGCAAAACAGAGGAGGAAGATACTTGGGATTATGCTGATGCTGATATGGAAAGATTGCATGCGTTTTGAACGTATTGACCCGTTCCTTGATGAACTGGGAGCATGTTTGGAGCGTGTAGACACTGATTGACAGCGTAAGATGGAAAGAAAGGAAAGAATATATCCCGAGTTTATTCTTATTTACTGTCGAATGATGGAAAGATTTCTGGAAGTAATGAGGAGATATTCTTGTACCTGTTGAGTATAAATTGGAGGCTTAGACTCAGAGAGAGGGGATGGAGAGTTAGGGGAAGAAAAGAGAGGAGTTTGATCGAGTTGCAGAGTTGGTTCTGCTGCTGCATAAACCCTAGAAGACGAAGAACATTGACCCACACAATCAGTCGTTTATGCTACAGTGAATACGACAGTCGCAAGACAGTCTTTTATGCTACAGCGGTAACGACCCACAGCCGAGGGTCGTAGTTCTCTGGTTTGTAACAAATATAATTGTTACAAACCCGTTTTTGAATTATTTATCCCTTTTCATCATTTGTAAACATCCTTTGAGCAATAATAATGATTTTTGAGCGTGTTTCCAACAACATGACGAGCTAGACCCCATCATTGGGACAACGGAGGAAGCAACTTTTCATGATTGTGGTAAATGAATTAATTTTTTTATTGACTTTTTGCATAGATTTAATTGCTTTATGATTTCTATTAATTATTTGTTATTTTGTTAGATGTCGCATGCTTAGTTCTAAATACTTTAGATGCGTCATGCTTTTAACTTACAAATAATATTTTACAAAATCTATTTTTGGCAAAGAACTAGAGTCACAACTTCTTTTGTTTGAGCTATATTGTCTAGAGTTAATGACTGAACCATAACAATATGAAAAGTATTGGAATCCTGCGTCTCAGCATCTCTTCATCTTGTGACATAATTTGTATATTTTTAGTGTTTTTCCTTTATTAATCCTAAAAAAAATTTCAACAAGTCTGAGTGAACGAATCATCTTACCACAACATCATTGAAAAATACCATCAATTTTTGGCGCCGCCGACGCGGATTTGTTTATAAATTTGTTTTTAGTTTTTTTTATTTGTTCTTTTTACGCCTTTTGGTATTTCTTGTTTGCTTTCAGATTTGGAACTGAGCTAAAGAAAAGGGGAGAAAGTGCTGAAAACAAAAGCGAAGCCAAAGAAAAAAACAAGGAGGAATCCAAAAGGAGTGAAGAAGAAATTTTTTGTATATAGATATTCTTTTATTTTATTTTTTTTAGAAACTGTAATTAAGGTTTTTATTTTTGTAATCTTTTATTTTTGGACATTTTTTTTTATTTTCGGACATTGAACTTTGGGACTTTATTTTTTTTTTAAACCCTACGGAAGGGTAGTTTTAAATATAAACTGTGTGCAGAGAAGGACGGCGATTACGATATCATCTCGGCCCCTCGGGTTCGTACATGACATAAGAGTCGTGGCCCGAGTCGACTTCAACGGTTCATCCCCCGTCTGGAACGGGAGGTAAGAATTCTAAACACCCGAGAATCCCCTGTCAGCGGGTTTACTGGATGATTTTGTATGCTTATATGTTGAGGACCTGAAATCGGATTTAATTTTCTAATAAAGGGCAAGGCCTGGCCAAATCAAGATAAGGACTCGTATTTCATCACCATTTCCTTCTTTCCCGCCTTAGGAACACGTAACCTACGAGGAACTAAGCCTTAAAATTTGGAATAGAACGAGACCGATAGGGTAACGAGCTTAATAGGAAAGTCATTCGAAAAATATTGGTTATTCTTTTAAGCATACTTCGAAGTTCATGATGGTTTTTGTGAGTTGAATGCGTGACTGCGCCGCCTTGTATGCGGTGAAGCCTTGGGTATCAAAGCTCTACGCAGCTTCCCTCGCCTCTATTCAACTTACTTTGACTCGGATTGATTCCATAGGGGTTTGCTCAAATTGTAACGAACTCCCTTTCGAAGTATTAGAAGTTAGTCTAGAAACAATCTAAGTGGAGCCATCATGCTTTTTGTTTGCTAGATAAAATAGGCTTGTTGTGGTCGAGTCAGCCTTCTTTGTGTTTGTTTAGAATTCCCTTGAAGTTAGGATGTCGAACTGGTATTATAATAGCCGATACAATGAGTATCCGACTGAGCAGCTTAGACATTATCCTTTTTATGACCATAGTGTGAATAGTGATTGGGAACGCGAAACCTTTGAAGGTTATGGTCCATACCATTTTGAGATCAATTACTATCCACATACCCACAGGTCATACGAGAAAAACAATCCTTTTATTTCTCTAGAAGAGTCTCTCAAGAGTTTCAATGAGTCAGCACGGAAGTTATTTATGAAAGATATTTATAATATTCTTCTCCCAGAAGAGTCCGTAGAGCGGTCAACTAAGTTATCTCTAGAAGAGACCCTCAAGCAATTTACTGAGAATACAAATAGGATCGTGGAAAAACTTGCTCAGGATAGTCTTAATTTCCAGTGTATTTTTCCCAATACCACCCTCGAAAATAAGGATAGTTTTTATTCACATAATCAAGATGACGAGGTTAGAATTGGTAACACTACTTGTTTTGATAAGGTTCGATCATTTTTATGTTATTATAGTGATGATTATGATGTGGATAGTATTGATGAAGAACATGAAATATGTAGGCATAGTGATCAGGAATTTGTTACTCCGATTGAGGTTTATAATGATAGTGTTGTTTCTAGTACAAATCCAAATAATTTTAATAATTATTCACCTATTCAAAAGGATGAGTATTTGACTAGAGATACCACCGTTTTAGACGATGTAGTTCATGATCCTTTAGCCTGCAGTATGTTGGATAATCCATTATTTGATGTGCCTATCAGTGAATCGGATGAGGTAACTATGATTAAAACCTTAGTTGATGATCCTTTATATGAAACTTTCTCTGATAATCCTTTATATGATTGTGATGATGGTTTAGAGGAAAGAGTTTACCCTGAGTATACTGTTTTAGAATCTAGCGATTTAGAAACACTAGTCTTAGAAGATGATAAACTCGTAGAAATGAGTGAGGATGAACCCAACTTAGAAGAATCTATTGACCATTTCCAGGAATCTGATGACCTAGAAAATAGGGAAGTTGTGACTAGTCTTTCTAGAGATACAGAAAACTCTAAGTTTAGGGGTGATTATCATTCTCCGTGTGCTTTAACTCTTAGAAAGTACCCTCCTGTAGGAATTGACATTTGTGCCTCAACCATCTTACAAGATTATCTTCGTACACGTTTTCCCGAACCTAATGATGTCCAGAAAGAAGCTCAGTTGTTAGAAACCCATCCTCTGGTTGATGTGGTTAACTCAGGTTATGATACCAAGATTGACTTTGTTTTCCCACCAAAAACTTTTCTTCCAATTGTGGGAACTTTTGATTTTAAGATGTGTCGGTTATTAAGTTTTGAGACTAAACCTAATCACTTTAGGATATTAGGGTCGACACATTTTCTTAAGGAAGACCACCTCTTTCATTATGGTCAGTTGTGTGAGTCAAATCTAATTGACTTAGAGGATCCCCAATTATTCAGGTTGTTTTTATGTGCTTCTAAGTTCTTAGTTGAGTTCTTCCAGACTCTAATACCTGAACCGGATCTTAGCTTTGAGGAAATCCAACCGATGAAAACCTGTTATCTAGACCCAGTTATAGAACCTGAACCTGAGCCACAACTAGATGTAGTTGTCTTAAACAAGGGTATGTTCGGTATCTTTTTGGTCTGTTGCAGTTTCCTCTTCTTGTGGGTAATACTTTTTGATCCAGATGACCCACAATTATTCCGTCTACTTCTATATGATTATATGAGGTGACTAATTCTTCCAATGTCTGGCTGAAGACTTTAAACTTAGCACTTCTTGGGAGGTAACCCAATATTCTTGCGACACGGTAATATGTTTCCTTATCTCTTTTGCTTCAAGTGGTAACAGTTTCTCCTTGTTCATGCTTTTAATTTTATCTTTAGAACATTGAGGACAATGTTAGATTTAAGTTTGGGGGTATTTTAGTCGCATTTTTGAAACTTCTAGCGTCACATGGTATCCGGTTAGCTAAGTTTACATACTGTTTCTCACCGAAAATATAGAAATTGGAATGCTAGAGATAACAATCTTTTGAGACATTAAGAAAAATACATTGAGATCCTTCAAAATTCAGGAGAGAACTTGTTCCTTTTAGAGGGTAACCGTGATGGACCTAACCATCCATGATGGAAAGGCAAGTAGGTCAGAAAATGCCAGAAAGACAAAGCAACCTCACAATGTAGTCTTAGTTACTGGATTACGACTCTCTCTCAGTAGAAACTTATCATCATCAACAAGCAGAGCGACATCAAAATTTATGAAGAAAGTTGAAGACGTTTAAGGTTTAGAAGCAACAATAGAAAAGAATTATTCAAAAAAAAAAAAGTTATAAGAGCAAAATGATATAAGTTGTTGAAGTTCATGATACCAAGACATCACAAGTTGCGAAAATCCAAGTTCTAAAGTCCTTATATCATGGCCATTTAAATTTTTGTCTTGTTATTTTTCTGTTGAAAAAAAAAATGAAAAATAAAAAAAATCATCGTTACGTTTTGATCAATAAGGCCAAAGGGAAGTAGAAATTTATAAATCAAACAAGAAATCGAAGAGAAGAGTTAATTGTCAAGGTTCTATGAGGTTCGATAGTTTATCATCAACAGTTGAAGACCGAAGAAGACGTTGTTTCTATTGAGCACTATGAGAGAGTCGAAGAAAGATACATTTGGTTGCTTTGTTAGTCCGCTTTCAATCTGGCACAAGATATTTCTAGCACTGGTTTAACTCATCACACGTAATTAGTCCAACTTTGTAGCAGATGTCCCTCTCATCTTTATCTCTCTTCTAATCTTATCCAGCTGTAAATCAGCGGACGCATCTTACAATGTTTATCTAACTGTGTAGCGGATATCTCTTTATCTAGCAGTGTTGCGGATGTGTCTCCCATTTTCTTTAGTCAACTTTAGAGATGACACCTTTAATTTCTTTAGAATTCTAGTTACTTGGAGATAGGTTGAGAATATGTATGTCCTCATAGCTCTTTGGATACTTGTGACCAAGTAGAAGTCATGGTTTTGTGGGTACACCTCTGGTAAACCCTCCCGAGATTAACTCGGTTTTATTTTTATTAGTTTTGCTCGAGGACTAGAAAATAATAAGTTTGGGGGTATTTGATAGACGCATTTATGTGTCTAATTTGTCCTTAATTTTCTGTATTGTTGGTAATCCATTTTGTACTTATTATGATGTTTTTATGTTTGTGTAGGTGTTTTTGGAGAAATACACTTGTGTGGAAAAAGTTGCTCAAAAAGTGCTCTTTGAAACCCCAGAGGAGTTTTGCTATTCGGACTCTCAGTTTGGATAAGGGGCACCTCAATTACTAAGGGGCACCTTCTTAGCTATTCGCACCCCACAGCTGGTTAGCGGGAAGCCCCTTCTTCTTCACGGTTATACAGATTTTGCCGGGAAATATGGTTTTGAAAATGCAGTTAACTCGTTATTACCTGTGTCGATTTTTGACGAGTTCTGTTGAGAATTTTTAGGAGGAATGGGTTGGAATAATCCTGTTTAGTCAAAACAGGATTTGTATAAGGCTTAGAAACGTAAAAAAAAAGGACTGTGTACGTGGACTTTGCAAAACAGATGAGGAAGATACACAGGACTATGCTGATGCTGATATGGAAAGATTGCTGATAGGCACATTTTTGTGTCTTATATAATCTCAATTGTATATATTATTAGTGCTCGGTTTTATATTTATTATGGCTTTTTATGTCCCTGTAGGTATTTTTGGAGAAATAAGCTTTTGCGGCGAAATTGGCTAAAAAAGTGGTTTTTGCGCTCGTGGGAGAAAATTACTATACGGACTCTCACTTTGGATAAGGGGTAACCTAATTACTAAGGGGTGACCCATTTTCAGGCATGTGCTAATGGGAGACCAGCACAGGATAGGGGGAGGTCACTTTCTTCTCAAATTCGAATGAAATTTTGGCGGGAAAAATATCCAGCAAAGAACAAAACTTTGGGTTGGATTTCGAATGTGTTTTAGAGAGATTCAATCACTGAAATTTGTTGGGCTGGACGTGATTGAGCATAACAGGCTTGGTATGTGCGCTGGAATCAATCAAATTGGGATGGATAATCCAGAAAAAGGAAACAGAGTTTGAGTTTTGCACGAAAACTTTGTGGAATTATTTTAGGAATTTCAGGGAGACTAAAGGCGTGATATTGTTTCCTAAGGTGAGATTCTATCTAATGAAGAGTTTCGGATGATTTGGAAGTCTTAGAAACGCGTAAGGAAGTTGGCAGAGAAGATTATTGCCGTGGCTTGCACGAAAAGAAAAAGAGAGAATTAATCGCTATTTTTAGGTTTCTGAGCAGTATAAAAGGTGTGTTAGAGTCCCAGGGAAGGTTACGAAGTTATTGGAGCAGTCGCAGAGGAGTTTGTAGCCCTACAGAGAAGAATTGATCAAGTTGCAGGAAAACCCGAGTTTCTGCTGCTGCTGCTGAAGAACAAACGTTGCAAATAAGAACTGCGTCTCAAATTTGTAACGCTGCTACAGTAACTTCTTTGTAACAGTCAGTCCTCTGTTTTGCAACACCGTTACACAGTTGCAAACAATCAGTTTTATAGTTTTTCATTCTTTTAATCAACTTTTGGGCTAAGAACAAATATTTTGAGCAAGTGATTAATATGAGGAGCTAAACCCCATTGCTGAGGCGACGGAGGAAGCCATTTTTCCAAATATTATGTGGTAAATTCTCTTTAGTTTAATTTTTGTAATTCTTTTATGATTATTTGCACTGAACTGAAATTGAATTTATGATTCTGATTAAGTGGTTGTGTTCTCAATTGATGGGTCATGCTTAGGTTAAGTCTTTTGATGGTCCATGCTTTCGATTTACATCTATTGTTTTGAGAATCTACTTGTCTAGGCGAATATTAGAATCACTTCAAACGTAAAGAGTTGCATAATTATTGACTAGATTAAATCACATAAAAATTGGAGATTGGTGGAATCCTGAGTCTCAGTGCTATTTATAATCTTGATAACAATTTCTTTTTAAGTTTTCTATTTTAATTTGAGTCTAAAATCGAGTCTACACAATCCGAGTTGAACGAACTTTACTACCACTTAAAAACTACATCAATTTTTGGCGCCGCCAACGCGGACTTGTATTTAGATTTGTTTTAGGTTTATTTTTATTTTTTGTTCTTTTTTACGCGTTTTGGTATTTTTCGATTCTTTTCAGATTTGGAGCGAAGCTACAAGGGAAGAAAAAGTGATATAAAAGAAAAGCATCGCCAAAGAAGGAAAGCAAAGAGGAATCCAAAAGGAGTGAAGAAGAAGATTTTGTATATAGTTATTTTGTTTTATTTTTAGAAACTGTAAATAGGGTTTTATTTTTTGTAATTTTTCTTTTTATTTTTGGAAACTTTTTGGACTTTATTTTTGGACTGGGACATTATTATTTTTAAACCCTACATAAGGGTTGGTTTAAATAAAAACTGTGTGCAGAGAAGGACGGTGATTACGGTATCGCCTCGGCCCCTCGGGTTCGTACATGACATAGGAGTCGTGGTCCGAGTCGACTTCAGCGGTTCTTCGCCCGTCTGGTACGGGAGGTAAGTTTTTCGAAACACCCGTGAATCCCCTGTCAGCGGGTTTACTGTATTCCTTCGTTTGCATATATGTTGAGGACTTGAAAACGGCTGCTTTAATTTCCTAGTAAAGGGCAAGGACTGTCCATACAAGATAAGGGTTCGTATTTCATCACCGTTCTCTGCTTGCCCGCCTTAGGAAAACAAAACCAAACGCGAACCTAGGCCTAAAATTTTTACTAGAGCGAGACCTATAGGGTAACGATCTTAATAGGAAAGTCGTTCGAAAAATATTGGTTACTCTTTTGAGCATACTTCGAAGTTCATGATGGTTTTTGTGAGTTGAATGCGTGACTGCGCCGCTTTGTAACCGGTGAGGCCTTGGGTATCAAAGCTCCACTGAGCTTCCCTCGCCTCGATTCAACTTAATTTGACTCGGATTGATTCCAGAGGGGTTTTCTCAGATTGTAACGAGTTCCTTTTCGAAAGAATATAAGCTGGTCTAGAAACAATCTAAGTGGAACCATCATGCTTTTTGTTTGCTAGAAAATTAGGTTTGATTTGGTTGAGTCAGCCTTGTTTTGTGATTGCGTAGAATCTCAAATATCCCGATAGATCCAAAAATGGCAACTTTAAAAGCTTTGTTGAATCCTACTAGGACTACTTGTCCCTCTTGTATCAGGTTAACTGAAACTGAAGCAAATTATGAACTTAGGCCTGGAACCCTACAGATGCTCCCAATCTTTTTAGGGAAAGAAAATGAAAACCCATACTTCCATGTTAGGGACTTTGAGGAAATTTGTAGTACCCTAAAGATTACAGACCTTGATGATGATGCTTTGAAACTTAGGTTATTTCCTTTTTCACTGAAAGATAAATCCAAATCATGGCTATATAGTTTGGCTTCCGGTTCAATAGAAACCTATGAACAACTTACATCTGCCTTTTTGAACAAGTTTTTTCCTAGGCACAAAACATCGTCTATTAGGACGCAAATCCTCACATTTTCTCAACAGGAGGGAGAATCGTTATATAGGTATTTGGAAAGGTTCCCAATGTCCTCATCATGGTTTAGAAAAGGTTAGGCTAGTTCAAATCCTTTATGAGGGTTTAGATTATTCGACAACAATTATGGTTGAGTCTCTATGCACTGGTGGTTTTGAAAACCAAACTGTTGATGCGGCGATGGAATTTTTGAATGAAATCGCCGAAAAACCCAGTAATGGGAATATTATAGGGACCCGAAGAGAACAATTCTTCTAGGTAGAGTAAACGTTAATAGGGTAGAAGGAGGCTATGAATCAGATGCCAAAATTGATGTTATAGCAAAAAGGTTAGAAGCCTTAGAATTGGGTCACACTAGTGGTAGAGTAGAGCCTTTTTGGGAAGGCCAGACTATTGAAGAGCGAGCCAATGCTCTTTATAATAATGACACTAGACTTGATCACCGTCAAAAGTTTGACCCATATTCAGAAACCTATAATCCTGGTTGGAGAAACTATCCGAACCTTTCATGGTCTAAGGACCAAGGTCAGTTTAGTAATTATAATGTTCCCCCAGGTTTTGGTTATACTAAGAATACTTCAGGATCAGCTCAGTTTCAGAATCAGTCTGATAAGAAAATCTTAAGTCTAGAGGAAACTCTCACCTCGTTTATTCAAAATACTGAAAATATGCGTCAATTGCTTTCACAAAGCATAGAAGCTAGTAATAGGATAGGACAAGAACATAGTCAGGCCATTTCTGAATTGAAAGACCAGGTTAGTCTGATCAATGAGTCTCTAATAGAAAAAGTTAAATTCCCTAGTCAACCGATACCTAATCCTAGAGGAGATAAAACATTTAATCAAGTGAATTCTGTCACAACCCTTAGGAGTGGTAAAACGGTAGACAATAAGGTAGCCAAGCCTAATAGTGGACATACTGTAGATCCACCTTCTAGTTCCAAAGATGAGCCCTAGAAGGAGCCACTAACTGAAGAAACCGATAAAATTTCTAGTGATGCCAGTTTGGTTCCCGACAGGTCTCATTTTGTACCCAAAGCCCCATATCCACAGTTGTTAGCTCCAACAAAGAGAGAGTCGACTTTCAACGAAATACTAGATATATTTAAGCAGGTAAACATTAACATACCTTTATTAGAAGCAATTAGGCAAATTCCTGCTTATGCCAAGTTCCTTAAGGACCTTTGTACACGAAAGCGTAAGCTTAATGTCCATAAGAAAGCCTTTTTAGTTGGTCAGGTAAGTTCAATCCTTCTGAACCAAACATCCCCTAAGTATAAATATCCTGGATGCCCCACCATATCTTGTGTGATCGTTAATTATTCAGTAGATAAGGCATTACTTGACTTAGGAGCTAGTGTGAACTTACTCCCTTATCATGTATACAACCAGCTAGGTCTTGGTAAGTTGAAACCGACTAAAATGACATTGTAATTAGCTGATAGGTCTGTCAAAGTACCTCTTGGTGTCATAGAGGATGTTCTGATTGAGGTTGATAAATTTATTTATCCAGTGGATTTCGTTTTTCTAGATACTCAGTCTGTTCAGGATCCTAGTGCTCAAATACCGGTGATTTTAGGTCGCCTATTTTTAGCCACAGCTAACGCTGTCATCAACTGTAGGACCGGACTTATGAACATCTCCTTTGGTAATATTACCACTGAACTAAATGTCTTTAATGTTAATAGACAACCTTCTGACGATTTAGAGGAAGTGAATATGATTAGCACTTTAGTTCAGGAACTAACTCAAGATAATTGGACGACACTTTATTTGGTGATTCCTTAGATGAACTTGATGAGGAAATTCTCTTAAGTCAGTTAGGTGACCAAACTTTTGAACTAGAAGAAGCTCTTGAGTACTTTAAAGACTCTACGGACCCTGAGATTCAAGCCATAGTGCTAGGCCTTACGGAGAGTAGTGTTGACCCTAAGTTTGGGGGTAATGAACTAGAAGAAGCTCTTGAGTATTTTAAAGACTCTGAGGATCCAGAAATTCGAGCAATAGTTAAAGGTTTGTCCGAGAATACTGATTACCCTAAGTTTGGGGGTAGTAATGGTCAATTATCCCCATTAGAAGTCCCTAACTTGGGATTCGAGCCTAGTGTACCTGAGGTATTACTTGAGTCACTTCCGACTCCGCAACCGGATCCTCCTGATATTGTCCAGGAGGAAATTCTAAAAACTTGTTGTTCGAATGATTCAATTTGTCAAGACACTCATATGAAGCCCAAATGGGCACAACAGAAAAACCCAGTTGTCTTGCAGGAAACCTTGGATGAGGATTGCTATGTCTGTTCATTTTTCTGATTTGGTGCAGTTGTCTGATAATTGTGGCAATTTTATTTGCTTTTGTTGACCCACAGTTGTTTCGACTATTGATATATGATTTGAAAGGTAATTAGCCATTTTGTGGTATTTGACGTCTGGCTGAAGACTTTAAATTTAGCACTTCTTGGGAGGTAACCCAATCTCATGCAACACGGTAATATCTTTCCTTATCTCTTTTTCTTCAAATGGTAACAGTTTCTCCTTGTTCATGCTTTTAATTTTATCTTTAGAACATTGAGGACAATGTTAGATTTAAGTATGGGGGTATGGGAGAAACTTTTTGGTTGCAATAAATAAACTCCAGAGCCTAGAAATTTATGCCTATTAAGGATTGCACTAACCAATCTAAGTGGATGGAAGCATTTTGGTTGTAGGAGTTGAGGAACCAATCTGATTAGATGGCAACATCTAAAGAGTCTATTCATAAAATCACAGAGCTCAGTTGTTAGAAATAACATGATAGTTTCACCATATCTCGTTGAATTCTTTTCACTTTTATTATTATTTTATTTTATTTTAAACTTTGTTTCTCTAAGTGATAGGTGGGGCCCACGATTCAAGTTGTTACTAATGCTAGGGTGAATTAGAGTGATTGAGTTACAAAAAAAAAATGAATGAAATGAAAAAGCTGGAAAAAAAAATGTTCAGTGAATAAAGTCGACCACTGGTACCCTTGTATATGCCAGTTGTGTTGAACTAGAATTAGGATTATCGATCACTGGTTCCCTTGTATATGCCAGTGTGTTGATATTAGTCAGACTAGTATCTCAATCCATTAGGATAGGTTCATTTTGGCGGAGGCCTTCAGACAGATATGGGAAACTCCGTTCACTTAGTAAACATCAAAACCATCTATGTTTTTCCATATCCATCTTGTTGATCTATCCATGTGATTAGTTTTTGACTCCGGATATTGATGTCCATAGTGCAACTATCTGAGTAGAGCTCTGTCACTTTATATGAATTTTAGTATGCTTGAATGCAAACTCGTGTACAACAATTGGAATTTCTCATCAGGGTACTTCCTCCTGTAATCAATAAGTATGCCAACCAAGGAGATTCTTTAGTGCCTTCCAAGGTTCTGCGTAGATAGTTAGGGTCTGGAGTATAGGTTTTGTGGGTATATCTCTTGTAAGCCCTCCCGAGACTATAACTCGGCCACTAGGGCCACATAGAGGTTTAAAGGCTTATTGCATACGCTAAATGCAATCGACGATGCCTGCGACAGTGAGTTAGGATTTTATTTTCTATTTGATTTGCTCGAGGACTAGCAAATAATAAGTTTGGGGGTATTTGATAGGCACATTTTTGTGTCTTATATAATCTCAATTGTATATATTATTAGTACTCGGTTTTATATTTATTATGGATTTTTATGTCCCTGTAGGTATTTTTGGAGAAATAAGCTTTTGCGGCGAAATTGGCTAAAAAAGTGGTTTTTGCGCTCGTGGGAGAAAATTACTATACAGGCTCTCACTTTGGATAAGGGGTAACCTAATTACTAAGGGATGACCCATTTCCATACATGTGCTAAAGGGAGACCAGCACAGGATAGGGGGAGCTCACTTTCTTCTCAAATTTGAATGAAATTTTGGCGAGAAAAATAAAGAACCAAACTTTGGGTTGGATTTCGAAGGTGTTTTAGAGAGATTCAATCGCTGAAATTTGTTGGGCTGGACGTGATTGAGCATAACAGGCTTGGTATGTACGCTGGAACCGATCAAATTGGGATGGATAATCCAGAAAAAGGAAACAGAGTTTGAGTTTTGCACGGAAACTTTGTGGAATTATTTTAAGAATTTCAGGGAGACTAAAGGCGTGATATTGTTTCCTAAGGTGAGATTCTATCTAAGGAAGAGTTTCGGATGATTTGGAAGTATTAGAAACAGGTAAGGAAGTTGGCAGAGAAGATTATTGCCGTGGCTTGCACGAAAAGAAAAAGAGAGAATTAATCGCTATTTTTAGGTTTCTGAGCAGTATAAAAGGTGTGTTCGATTCCCAGGGAAGGTTACGAAGTTATTGGAGCAGTCGCAGAGGATTTTGTAGCACTACAGAGCTGAATTGATCAAGTTGCAGGAAACCCCAAGTTTCTGCTGCTGCCGCTGAAGAACAAACGTTGCAAATAAGAACTGCGTCTCAAATTTGTAACGCGCTACAGTAACTTCTTTGTAACAGTCAGTCCTCTGTTTTGCAACGCCATTACACCGTTGCAAACAATCAGTTTTATAGTTTTTCATTCTTTTAATCAACTTTTGGGCTAAGAACAAATATTTTGAGCAAGTGATTAATATGAGGAGCTAAACCCTATTGCTGAGGCGACGGAGGAAGCCATTTTTCCAAATATTATGTGGTAATTTCTATTTAATTTAATTTTTGTAATTCTTTTATGATTATTTGCACTGAACTGAAATTGAATTTATGATTCTGATTAAGTGGTTGTGTTCTCAATTGATGGGTCATGCTTAGGTTAAGTCTTTTGATGGTCCGTGCTTTCGATTTACAGCTATTGTTTTGAGAATCTACTTGTCTAGGCGAATATTAGAATCACTTCAAACGTAAAGAGTTGCATAATTATTGACTAGATTAAATCACATAAAAATTGGAGATTGGTGGAATCCTGAGTCTCAGTGTTATTTATAATCTTGATAACAATTTCTTTTTAAGTTTTTTATTTTAATTTGAGTCTAAAATCGAGTCTACACAATCCGAGTTGAACGAACTTTACTACCACTTAAAAACTACATCAATTGCATGTGTTTTCAACGTATTGACCCATTCCTTGATGATCTGGGAGCATGTTTGGAGCGTGTAGACACTGATTGACAGCGTAAGAAGGCAAGAAAGGAAAGAATATATCCCGAGTTTATTCTTATTTACTGCCGAATGATGGAAAGATTTCTGGAAGTAATGAGGCGATATTCTTGTACCTGTTGAGTATAAATTGGAGGCTTAGACTCAGAGAGAGGGAATAGAGAGTTAGGGGAAGAAAAGAGAGGAGTTTGATCGAGTTGCAGAGTTGGTTCTGCTGCTGCAGAAACCCTAGAAGACGAAGAACATTGACCCACACAAGCAGTCGTTTATGCTACAGTGAATACGACAGTCGCAAGATAGTCTTATATGCTACAGTGGTAACGACCCACAGCCGAGGGTCGTAGTTCTCTGGTTTGTAACAAATATAATTGTTACAAGCCCGGTTTTGAATTATTTCTCCTTTTTCATCATTTGTAAACACTCTTTGAGAAATAATAATGATTTTTGAGCGTGTTTCCAACAACATGATGAGCTAGACCCCATCACTGGGACAACAGAGGAAGGAACTTTTCATGATTGTGGTATATGAATTAATTCTTTTATTGACTTTTTGCATAGATTTAATTTCTTTATGATTTCTATTAATTATTTGTTATTTTGTTAGATGCCGCATGCTTAGTTCTAAATACTTTAGATGCGTCATGTTTTTAACTTACAAATAATATTTTACGAAATCTATTTTTGGCAAAGAACTAGAGTCACAACTTCTTTTGTTTGAGATATATTGTCTAGAGTTAATGACTGAACCATAACAATATGAAAAGTAGTGGAATCCCGCCTCTCAGCGTATCTTCATCTTGTGACATAATTTATATATTTTTAGTGTTTTTGCTTTATTAATCCTAAAAACAATTTCAACAAGTCTGAGTGAACGAATCATCTTACTACAACATCATTGAAAAATACCATCATTGGGAGCCTCAGGCTGGCTACTCTGGGACTTGAACTACAAAATACAAACAAATTAAAACATCATCCCACTGATCACTCGGGACGAGATCGACCAAGATTGAAATACTTACTCGATCAACATTGACCACCCAGAACTGATAGGGGTCGGTCGGAGGAGGAAACTTGCCACTAAGAAGATGACCATAAATAGCAAGAGGAACCCGATCCCAAGCTACATCACTAGTATGGTGGTCATGCTTATTAGTTGTCTTCCCATCAGGGTCCTCGTCCAAGAGAAGCTTATTAAAACCCTCAGGGAGAGTCTTGTTGCGATGAAGACTAGCAATAAAGCCAGCAAGATCACCATTAATAGAAGTTCCACTCCGGTAGTTGGCAGCAAATCTGGCAAGAGTATAGTCGCCTGCTTGAGAAGGATCATAGGTCGACCAGGTAGTGGGAGTGCCCTCGCCTCGCCCTCGCCTCTCCCACTCGTTTATGAGACGAAAGGTGCTTCCATTCCATTGAGCTAAAGCACGAGATGGACGAATCTTTGAAAGAGCTTCATACTTGAAGGGAAGACTAGGATCGTACAATGGAAAACGCATCCCTAGTTCCAACTGACCCTTGGTGATGACGGTCGCCTCGGCCGAGTGAGGGAAATTCATGACGTCGCCTTTTTTCAAAACACCCTTTTGTCCCGATAGGATTCTGATGTCACAACCATGGAGACCAAAATCATCTTTTAACTGCTGGATGAACTGTTCATCAGTCAAGTCCTTGGAAACTCTCTTGTCATTTCTACATGAAAACGAAGGAGAACCATTAGAAAGGATAGAGTTAAGGGAATGATGATCATGATGCGAAGGGTTGTCAACAATAAACAAAGAATCAATTGGGATACCATCATCCTCAGAAAAGGTATAACTAACACACCTCTTCTCTGTCATGGAAGGAGTCGAAGAAGCCATGAAAGAACTTTTAGGAAGAAACTTTGACCAAAGAATTGCACAAGCAGCAAGGGGAAAGCAACGGAAGGATCAAAGGATGATTGAAACTTTCATAGAATCACAAGATAAAGGGATATCAGGGCATCAGTTGAAAGAAGAAACTAAGGAGAGAGAGTGTAAATTTTCGGAGAAAGTAAAAGTGAAAAGCCAAGGGTTTAAGGCTTGATTTTATAGTCCCAACAATTGTAACCGGCGAAGAGGGTAAACAGGTCATAAAGACAAGTGTAGTGGGGAACAGGGTGGCATGAAATACGGCATGGCAGCGGACGTGGAAGGCGAAGCGGTTTCGTCCCCTCGTTTCGATCACACGAGTGAAAGAAGGGGCATAAATGTAGGTGTAAATAATCCACAGATCCAGGTGGATCAATCCTAGGTAGAGGGGCATCGACGGAAGATGAGGAGTGAAGCACCAAATCATTCTACCTGGCCTAGGCGTGAGAAAAGAGACACCAAGGGAACCCGTGCAGACAATACGTGTAAAGGTCGGAGGTGACAGAAGAGACATCCATCGAGTACAAGATCAATAAATGTATTGACGAAGTAGTTCAGAAGATAAGGAGAATCTGGTCAAAGTAAAACTCGGCTAAGAATATCAAGGGAGACATCGTCTATACTCACTAACTGATCGATATCGGATGAATGGATGTCGGGAGAAGATATCACCAGGCCTAGCCCTACATCTCGGAAAGGACATCACCTGCTACCCGAGAAGGACATCAAGGAAGATACGCCGCGACTCGCACTGTAACTTGGATGTATCATCATTTGTAGTTATAAATAGAGAGCCATGTAGAGAGCTAAAGGGAAAGTAATCAGTAAGGGTGGAGAGAATATCAAGAGCTTGAGAGAGTAAAGAGAGTTCTTGTTAGTGAGATACATGCTTTGTAACCTTGAATCGAGTAATAAGATCATCCTTTTACTTCCGTGGACGTAGATAATCATACTGAACCACGTATATATTGGGCTCTTGTGCATCTCTTGCTTGTTTACTTCATTAGGTGTGTGTATGTGCTTCTTTGGATGTAGTTGTAGGATTTTCCACATCTACATACATAGTGTTTGTCCTAGGGTTTTAATCAATCATTATTACTATAATAATTATTTATTTATTAAGTGTTTGCGGGCTAATCATCTATCTTACAAAAACAAATGTGTTTTGCTCAATCTAACGGCTCTCTATTGACATTTTATAACGATCCACGGCTGCCATTCCTCTCAAAATGCAGAAGATAATTCCTGGCTGAAAATGCTCCCTCCTTCTACGCCCAATCCAACGTCCCAGATCTTTTCTTCCTTAATTTCAAGGGAATTTCCTTAGATTAGCTGCCATTATTTAGGTTTTTCTTCATCTTATTATTTTGCTCCAGCTTTTCATCCGTAAAGAAAACGGAACAAGGTCAAGAAAAACTGAAAAAAATAATTAAGACTCCATTCTTTCAACCATTACCAGTTGTTCATCCGTTACAAAAATTAAAACAATCATTAACAACACCATTATCTCTCCTTACAAATCCTTTGAAATGTTCGACTACACAAACCCCCAAAATAGTTATCTAGCACGGGTTCTTAGTGCTTATTAAACCCCCTTTTCTTTATGGAGATTCATTCATGTAAGTTTATGTGATTTTAATACCTCTCTAAGGAAAATTTTCTGATCTTGATAGTGTTTGTTTTGTGGCTTTGTTGTGTGTTTGGTACTTTCCCAGAAGCTTTTGGGGGAATCATTTGGTTGTTGCGGGTTTTTGTGATTTCAATATCAGAAAAGTAACAATCTCAGGTAAATGCCAATTGAACTTTGATTTAAATTAATTGTTATTCCGGTTATATGCAGTCACAAACTGTTTGTTATAATGCCAATGTGGCAACTGTTTTTATTCTTTAAAAACTTACAAATTGTGATTTCTCACTCATGCTATGATGTATATTTAGTTAGTTATTCTTCGAATATGATGGTTGCAACCTGAGATGGATGCTAATTTTTGCATATACTCATGTAGGTTATTTAAATGAGTTCCTAGATTTGCACAATCCCTTCCAGACTCTCCCATGACCAACTACAAAACTTTCAGTTAAATATGGCTAGCTGAATAAGGAAAACCCTGACACCCGTTCTAATATTTTGAAAGCGGGATGAAGGATGACAATGTAAGGAGCACCCACCCCTCTAAGAATTATCTAAAGGCGAAATCGCGCTTCACTTCAGTAACAAGATCAAAAACAGGACTAGCTTTTGATTAGTCCGAAATATTCGGTTTGTGAAGCCTTTGGTGCATGATTATTAGTGTTATCGATTAGTATAAAACATTTCTAGATTGACTATGTAGTGATTTCATAGATATGTTATGACTTCTCCCAAGACCTAGATAGCGCAAAGTGGATTTATGTTATGACTAATGGTCAGCCTTGCATATTGATAAAAGATACAACATCCACCTCCAATGTAAATGTCAATATATAAGGATATAATAAGGTGGTTATCTTTTCCAAATAGGCTATTACCATTGTTTTAACTACCTTAGCATCAACCCATGCTCCAGGTTCTAGCATTCTCAACCATAGTACACCACATGGATTGGTTTCTCTAGACTACCAATCTTCTATTGTTGTGTTTTTCAGTACATAAAACTACGATTCCAGTTATATACTTAAGAAAAACTATTAAATGATAATGTTGCTGAAGATAAACACAATTTGTTGTTCTTGGATGGTTTCACCATAAAATTTCATGTTTGTTGGATAAATATATTGTTACAGTTCAGATTAATAAAAAAACTTAATTTTATTTGTGTTTTTTTGGTGGAATACTTGATTTAATTACTGTAATGATTTGCATCAAGCCTTTGTCTTGAAAGAGGAGAAATGGAAATCTAAAATTCCTCTTAACAGGTGACTGGAAAGGCACTATGATATAATCAATTGTGTTCCGCTCCTACAGAACCAAGTAAAGGTAGTGCCAACTCTTCAGCTACATACGTTCTGTTTTGCAAGACCGTTTCAAACATAACTTAACAAATTTGTTTGATTTTCTTATCAGTTTCTGTCAATGAGGCTTACTTCTGTGTATCCAATTTTTTATGACTATGGTGTGGACAATTCAACTAACCTATTATGACATGTCCAATATGAAATTCCAAGCTGGAGAACTAATCAAAACGTGACCATTGATCACTTATTAAACAAGTCCTTTCGTGTAGTTATGGTATTCAATTTTAACTAACTGGATTCATGGCCCATAACAGGCAGAGAGAGTTCATCTTTGCACTATCCAAGATGCACCCATCATGTAGGTAATGTTCATTTAGCTTATTAAAGAGAAATTTTGAACTGCTTGACTTGGGTTTGGTTCTTCTTAGTTATGTCATTGAGTATATTAAGCTGAACAATTTGAATTAATGTTTTATAATTTGTTAAATCTCTATGCAGGTAATTTATGGAGGTATTTTCAACTATCAGTCGGTCTTGGTTCTCATTGAAGAATGAAAGTTATCCTTCTTTGGTGAGCTTATTTTGATTATGTTTTGATTTTGATTATTTTCTTCTGATTAAACTTTGGCTACCGGAGTACATTACTTTAAGAATTCCAATTCCCTCACTTTGCGCTTTTCTATTAGTGGCACACTTAACTTAATGATTCGAGACTTCACCTACTTCTTCCAAGTCGATGCAAACATCTCCAAGAACCTCATCAGTAAAAATATTAGCACACTACTCTCTTGCAGTGCCCGTGTTTCTTTTGCTCTTTGTTTTGGATTTGTTTTCTTTAGCTATGATATTTTGAACTATTTGCGTGTTTACGGGTGCGAGTTCCTCATGTGTTCTCATTTATTTGCTTACAACTGTCGGCTTTTACTGCATCACGAGCAATACCTTCATCCTAAGTTGGGGAAGCTACACATTCTTCATCGTCAATGCACTCATTTGGGTTTCAGTTAAAAGCGTAAAAATAAAAAAATTGGGGCTTACTACTTGAATCCTGAATGAGAAATTGTAATTAAAATATAGCACCTTAGCGGTTAGCACTATGTTTTCTAGAATTTTGGGAATGACTTAGTTCTGAATCCCTTGTGGGAGTGAATTTCCAAATCATTTCATCTTTCCCTCATCTAGGAATGTTTATTTATTTCGTTGCTGTCAGGTCGCAATACAAAGAGCCAATGGTGTCAGAATTCCTATTATAACTGTTATGCACCAGCTCATTAGTTTGTGTGAGGTTAAAATCCCTTGAGCATCCGGTCCTTCTCTAATATAAAAGATTCAATGGATGGGATCCCTCCGTATGTTGAACACTCTTGCCTTCGCCTCTTCAGCTCATCTCCAACTACTGCCAGTAATGCATTCCTGGAACTGGATGAGTTTGCATCCTGGTAAAGTCTTGCAAATTTTTAAAAATTCGAATTGGTTTGGAAACGAGAGTACGAGGATTAGAGACTACAAATATTTTGGGAAAGACTAAAAACTAATTTTAGGACGCAATAAAGTACTCCCTCCGTACCTATCATATAGGCGGAGTATGACATTTTCTTTGTACCACTAGATAGGCGGAGTGACAATTTCAAAATGATTTTTATATATTTTACCCTTATTCATGTTGCTTGGTTATCCTCACATTTAAATTTATGTTTCTAACATAGGGAATATAATAAGAAGTAAAACAGGAAAAGTCATGGATATTTATGAAATCAAAAAATAATTCTTAATTTAAGATATTTGGTCCGTCCACCTATATGTGGTACGGAGGGAGTAATCTAGATGGCATTAATTTCAGTAATTACTCTCTTGATTACTTCCAAATTAATATTAATTTCTAATTCTTTGATTTCATAATGTATCAAAAAAAAGATATTGACCGACAGCACCTTCATAATATAGTGCTACATGGACATATTGTATAACCAACATTTTTTTTTAATTCCCATCTAAGAAAGCACCAAATGCCAACAAGAAGAAACAATAAAGGAGGTGTAATCTATGCACAACACAAGAAGGAGATTACCCGATCAATTATTATTGAAAACGAACAAACACCCAGGTAGTTACGTCACGGGTCATATCCTAGTCCACATAGAAAAAGAGAAGCCGATCTGATAGATAAATAAGAAGAGGAGAAGAAGAAGAAGAACAAGATCATACTAACGTCTAGGTTCGTTGTTGTGGTTTTAGGACGATTCATGGACACTCATTTTCTGTCGGAATATGTAGTTTTCAAATTTTAACATGGCTCCCTGTACGATCTCTGTTGCGGTTAAAATCTGTGTGTAGATCATGGCATGCCCTCATTAAATCATCTCACTTCATACATTTCCATGCCACTACTACTACTACGGTGGACGACAGCAACTCCAAGCTAGGAGGCACCTTCATCTGTCATTACAGACGAAAACCTGAGTTTTATTTGCTTTCTGATAAAGGCCTCAAGGAGGTGGAGGATCTATTCGAACGACTATGTTTTAAGGATGAGTTGGGATATCGTCGTCCCCATGCCGTGCGTATGGTGGGTTCTGTTCATGGAATAATTTGCATGTACAACGATATAACCAGGGAAATTGGTCTTTGGAATCCTGCATCGTCTGAAATTGGTCTTTGGAATCCTGCTACGAGACGATGCAGACTTATTACAAAGTCGTTGGACGTAAAGCCCTAGGATTGGTTTCAGTATCGTGATTTTGTTGGTCTATGTTTTGATTTTGCAACAAAGGAATATAAGGTGATACAAGTTTCTTCCTTTGAGGCCCGGCCGCTTACAGGCGTTAACAACTTGCGCAAAGTCCAGATATACTGCCTAAGTACCGATTCTTGGAGGTTGGTAGACTCAGATTTCCATATTCATTGTTTTATACCAGAAGGAGGAGTAGGACAGAGTTTGAATGGTACTTATTTCCATCAAGGTGAGGACTACACTACAGTTGCTGTGGTAAAGCCTGTGATTTTGTCATTTGACTTGAGGAAAGAAAAATACCAAAGAGTATTACAGTATCCAGAGCAGAATACGGATAACCGGCTTGTACCTTGTGTACACATATATCTCACTATCGGACACGTATATACAGAAAGGTACGTGGAGAGCATGCAAGCCAAAACATCAAAACACGATGCGTCACGAAGCACCAAATAAACCCCTAGGAGTTGCTTTATCTCATCCCCAGAAGAGGAGCTAAGATCAACGGTGGAGAGAAAGTCAGCTGACACGGACTGACAGGGGCAGAAGACACTTGTCTGACACGAGCAGACCCCTCAACCACCCGCATTAAACACTCTGAGCAGTGCACGTGTCGACCAACCTATGGAACGAGCGAATGCCTCCGCGGGATCGAGGGGAAACGCAGACCTCCGCGTGATGGACGCAAGGACACAGAGAAGATAAGGTTCCAACGGTCTTCAGAGATGGGTCCCACGTTCCAACCTTATAAATACCCAATCTCCACAAAGAGGAAGGGGGATCGAAAAAACATCAGAGAGAGAGAGAGAGAGAGAGAGATAGCAAAGGTAAGTTAATCCCTAGAGGAGAGAAACATGTAAACCCAAAAGTCATTCAACTATTCGTGTAACCGTGAAAATAGTAGAACAACAAACCCCGTGGATGTAGGCCTTAGTGCTGAACCACGTAAACCTTGGTCTTATTTACATTTCAGCACTTTACATTCATTTAGCTCCGCACGTGTTGCTTATATGTTTGTTTTCCTTATATTATATCCCATGCACAACGCCACGCACGGAGTTGGAGGAGGCCATGATAAACCCGAAGGTTTTGAGCCAATGAATCAACACAGGGACATCATCATCGTAATCTCTTTAGATTTAATGATTGATTGTGAGCGTTCGGACCCCGTGTTCGTGTGTCCAATTTGGCGCTAGAAACAGGGACTTCGTCCCGGTAAAAGATTTATCTTGTCCTGTGATTTCATTTAATTTGGCATATGATTGCTCTGATTTTATCAGCTCGGACCGTATAGATCATTCGTCAACTGTATTATTCAAAAACCCACCTTTTCTTCGATAAGAGTTATTGTTCTAAGCGGGTTATTGTTCTAATCCGTCGGATTTACAATTTTCGTAGTTTTTATACTAAGGATCGCCTTTAATAAAACTTAACCCGTATTTTATAGCCTGCGGGTTTAATTCCCTCTTGAAAAATTGTATTTCGCCAACTAACCCGCTTCACGCGGATATTCCCGTTTCTGTTTGAATAATTATACAGAGAGAACGTGTTGTGAGTAAAGAAGGCAGTTTACGCGATTTCGTATCAACAAAAGGGCACGTGATGGAAAGACGCAGGAAGCAGGAAAATCCAAAGCTTTGTCAAAAGAAACACCCAGGACAACCCCGATCATCACCCGAAGCAAGCAGAAAGGAGATAAAACTAAAATGACCAATCGAAGGCAGGATACTGAAATCACTTCACCCATGAACGCTAATTCAGTTGCAATGGCGGCTCTCAGAGCAGCAACGATAAAATACGGGGAAGCTGCGGTAGTCCCGAAGGCTGCGGAGGCTAGCAATACCTTCGCCATGAGTCAACTTAACCAACCAAGGGAAAGGGTGGATGAATCCAGAACATTCCAACCCGCGCATCTGCTAACCTTTGGAATGCCGCTAACAAATAACCAGAATCAAACCATACCGGCGGCTCTGGCACCGCAGAGGGGCGCTCACTCCAATTTGGAAACACCAGCAACAGAAGCTGAACCCCTGCCACCTTTAGTACAGACCATGGAGGAGGGGGCGCCACGGCTGTAGCGGCACGCGCGGGACTCCCAATCAGGGGTCCAACCAATCACACCACTAATGGCTGAGCTCGAGGAACTGAGAAGGAACCAACAGGTTTACGCAGAAGCTGTAGCTCTTTGGCCAGAGAAAATCAAGATTTAAAGGAGCGGATTGCTCTAAGCACAAGACCAGCCAACAACTTGATGAAGCAAGCTCCAAAGCACCAGAGCCAAACCAAGACTGTAGAGTCGTCCTAGCGACTAATGAAGACGCGACAAGGAGACATAGCGTATCCGACCCGGATTATGACGATGGAGAGTCAACGGAAATGATGAAGAATTTAGAGCACCAACGCGCAATGGAGGAACTGCGAGATGAGATGATGGCAGAGATCAGGCAATTGAAAAATAAACAAGGTGGGGGAAGGTTAGAAGAGGTTATGAGAGAAGCTAACTCCACGCCCCTAACGCATCGCTTGGCCAACACCCCTATTCCCTGAAATGCCCTGTCCCGACGTTCGAATGCTATGATGGGTCCAGCGACCCTGCTGCACATGTTCGGTACTACAACCGTGTCTAGTAGATGGGGACAGAACGACGCCGTACTCTGTAGATACTTCCCGTCAAGTTGAAGGGATCGGCGTTATCATGGTTTGATAATCTGCCACCAAACTCCATACACTCATACGACCAACTGCAGAGAAATTCTTAAGAACATACATGTACAACAAGACTGTAAACACTGGGATGGATAAGCTTTTTCACTAGCAATCGGCTACAAGGAAACCACGAGGGAATACACAAACAGATGGCATAGATCTGCCAAGCCATAGGAAGCGTGGACCCAGTGGTAAGCATCAATGCTATAAATGGGGCTTGACCGAATGAGTCCCCTATTTGTTGAAATTCACGGGAGCGTGCCCAAGACAGAAGGCGATCTCCGAATAATTATCGAGAAGCACGCTCGACTTGAAGAAATTCAACGGGAAAACCCGAGGGCATATCCGCAGAGGTCTCACCGCACCAATTCAGCAGAACAAACCAATGGGGCCAAAAGGGGTTGCTCAGATGAGAGACCTCACGAAGATAGAAGGAACGGAGGGATGAACGAAGAACAGGCGACCGAAAATTCGAAGATCAAGTTTACACGAAACTCAACGCTAGCTATGCTCGTATCCTGAGAGATCAAAGGGAGGGAAAACTTAGAGGCCATGGTCTAAGGGAAAGCAGCCCCCGAGATCCGAGAAGTCTAAAGATTACTGTGAGTATCACTGTTTCAACGGACACCAGACCGAAAAATGCAAGAACCTTAAAATAATGATCCAAAAATTAATTGATGCGGGAGAGCTCAAACATTACATACGAAGGAGGTTACCGAGGACAGATCCAAACGAACCAAACCAGTCCAACTTCCGGAAGAAAACCGAACAATCAACACCATCTCGTGTTCCGAAGCCACAGGACCCTCACTCACAGCACAGATTGGAAAAAGGTTACGGAAGCAATTCGAAGACTCGCTGCGAGTTATATAAGGTCGATGGGATAACGGTGGACGAACATGAAAATGGATGGAATTCCTGTCATCTTCGATGCCGAGGATATCGAAGAAGATATGGAAGACCATAACGATCCCTTGGTCCTAACATTACCAATAGCGGATGTAACCTCAAAAAGATCCTCATAGACGGGGGAAGCTCTGTGAATGTCCTATTCTATGATGCATTCAAACGGATGAAGCTCCATGATGAACAGTTGATGACCTCTTATCACACCATCTACGGATTCAATGGAGCGCCACGAAGCCCTTGGGAGACATTGTGTTACAGGTTAACGCAGGGCCCATGAAACTGGATACCCGATTCAGTGTGGTGGATACCCCTTCCCCCTACAACGCCATTATTGGACGACAATGGGTACACAAGCTCAAAGGAGTTGCGGCAACATACCACCAATACCTCAGATTTCCAACACCTGAGGGAATATGGAGATCAAGGGAGATCGAATCGCTACACGAGAGATGCCACTCAGGATCATATCAACAAGAGCAAGAACAGCGAAAAATCCGAAGAGTAAGAAATCAAGAAACCACGAAAGGAAAGCCGTAGACCTATTCCTTAAGGAAACTACAGGAAAAGGCTTGACGAAAGGGTAATGTCCGAGGCTCGGAAACAAGTACCTCAACAATCAACAAAGAGCAGAAACACGCCAAATAGCAATTAAAGAGCGCCCCAGTCCTCGGAAACCCAAGCCTGTTCACACCAGTGGAACCCACTAAGGAAATCAACATAGGAACGGAAGAAGACCCGAAGATGGTCAAAATCGGGACCATCATGGGCGAAGGGAGAGAACATTCCTTAACCAAATTACTTAAGGAATATGCGGATGTGTTCGCCTGGAAGTTAGGAGATATGCCGGGATTGACCCAAAAGTAATCCAACATGAACTACGCATCAAACAGGGCACACCCCCGTTCAGGCAGAAAATACGAAAAGTGGCTCCAGAATATCATGAGGCGGTAGAAACAGAACTTCGGAAGCTACTAGACGCAGGATTTATCAAGGAAGTCAAGTACCTACCTGGATATCCAACATGGTCATTGTTCCTAAGAAAAATGGAGGGGTTAGAATATGCATCGACTTTACTAATCTCAACAAGGCATGTCCAAAGGACAGCTATCCCCTGCCGAGCATAGATCAACTGGTTGAAGCAGTTGAAGGGTACGAGAGCTGTCGTTTATGGACGGATACTCTGGTTACAACCAAGTAGCCCTGGCAGAAGAAGATCAGCACACACAGCATTCTATACCCCACATGGCCTTTATTGCTATACCAGAATGCCTTTCGGGCTCCGAAACGCAGGGGCAACATACCAAAGGATGGTCGATGCTATCTTCAAACCATGGATTGGAGGAACCCTAGAAGTCTACGTGGACGACATGCTCGTCAAAAGCAAGCTGCGTAAAAATCACCCACCAGGACCTGAGGAATATTTCAATGCAATGAGACAGCATCACATGAAAGTAATCCGGAGAAATGTACTTTCGGTGTCACCTCAAGTTCCTCGGTATCTGGTGACGAAAAGGGGCATCGAGGTAGACCCAGCTAAGATTCAAGCCATAGTAGAGATGCCGTCACCAAAGAATCTAAAGGAAGTGCAGAAGCTCAATGGGTCCATAGCAGCGTTGGGCAGATTTATTGCACGGTCTTCGGACAAGTGCAAACATTTCTTCAATATTCTTAAAAAGGGAGCAGGTTCGAATGGACCGCCGATGCGAGGAAGCATTCCAAAAATCAAAGAACATCTAGCTTCATCCCTATCCTGCAGAAGCCAGACCCTGATGAAGTTTTGGCACTGTACATAGCAGCAACGGAGGACGCAGTCAGCGCGGTATTAGTCAAAACCAATACAATAGAAACAGCCTATCTATTACGTCAGCAAGACACTCAATCCCGGAAAGAAATTATACTAAGATTGAACAACTCATCCTCGCACTGGTATGGGCTACCCAAAAACTGAGAACCTACTTCCTAACTCACTTCGTCAGGGTACCATGCAAAGCACCATTGGAAGCAGTCCTCAAAAGCACGGGAAAAGTGGGCCGAATAGCCAAATGGAACACCCATCTGGACCAATTCAACATCATTCATGAAATTCAACATTCTCAGAAGTCCCAAGTTCTGGCAGATTTCTTAGCAGACCTCCCTCTAGACAACGACGAAGAGATTAAGGGAATACCAGAAGCCGAGGAAGAAATCAAGGATCCAATGGATATCCTCGAACCTGCGAGTCATAGACAATGGGAAGTCTCGACGGATCTAAAAATAAGGAAGGGCAGGAATAGGTATTGTCATTATCACCCCAACTGGAGAAAGGATCATACAGGCACTTAGATTGGAATTCAAAGAGCATACCAATAACATTGTTGAATACGAAGCTGTCGTACATGCCCTACGTATAATAATAGAGATGGGGGTAACCGATGTAAGGCTGACAAGTGATTCGCAGCTGGTCATACGGCAAATCGGGCTCGAATATAATGTGTACGATGACACCCTTTCAGCTTACATGGCATTGGTCCAAACATTGGCATCACAAATCCCGAACATTAAGTTCCGGCACTTATGCAGAAGGGACCTCAGGCACGCGGATGCCCTAGCATACATATCATCCATGTGAGGGATAAAAATGCCGAAGGTATTAAAATAGCAAGGGTATACGAGCCTTCGATTGCATCTCAATTCTCCTTCGCTACCAATCAAGATACGATGGAAGAAATATCGAAGACCAGTAGGAGAAGACATCCATAACGACTTTGATGAAGAAATCTTGTCAAAGCAAATCAAGACGAAGATTCAGCAACGAAGATGACTGGAGGGTGACAATACATGCCTTCCTCGACAAAGGAAGCCTACCTGCGGATCGGAAGCAAGCTAGAAAGACGCTCTCCAAAGTGGGAAGATACGATCTTCGGGAGGGGTCCTGTATAGAAATCCTTCCTCGGACCATTACTACGCTGCTTGTCCCGGAAAGAAGGGCATCGAATTCTAAATGATATCCATTATGGTGACGCAGGGAATCATAGCGGTATGAGATCACTAGCTGACAAGGCAAAAACGCAAGGATATTACTGGCCGACCATGATACAAGATGCTGCGAGGATGTCCCGACGATGCGAAGAATGTCAGCGCTTCGCGAAAAAATCCACGCGCCGGCAACATGTTAAACTCTGTCGATAGCCCGTGGCCATTTGCAAAATGGGGAGTAGACATCGTCGGGCCTTTCATCGAAGGATCAGGAAGAGACGATTTTTGATAGTAGCCACGGACTACTTCAGTAAATGGGTGGAGGCTAAGGCCTTGGCCAGGATCAGAGACGCGGATGTGTTCACTTTCATATTCCAGAACATCATTTGCAGATTTGGTATACCTGCTGAAATTGTATCTGATAACGGCAAGCAATTACAGGGAAAAATATAGACATGCTCTTCGACACCTTTAAAATAAGAAAGAACAAGTCCACCCCCTTATACCCTCAAAGCAACGGACAAGCGGAAGCTACCAACAAGACCCTCGCCCTTATACTCAAAAAACAATTAGACGAGCATAAGGGAAGATGGTGCGAACAACTGCACAATGTCTTATGGGCATACAGGACAACACGAAGATCCGCTACCGGGGAATCCCCGTTTCTTCTACTTATGGAGCTGAAGCAGTCATACCTACGAAATCCTCATGCCAACCACGAAGACCGAAGCTGGGAGAAAAACCTCACAACAGATATGATGTTAGAAAGGTTGGACGACTTGGAAGGAAGAAGGGAAGTAGCATTGCAAAAGATGGAAAATTATCAACGAAGACTAGCAAGGGAGTACAACAAAAAGGTAAAGCTACGAAATTTTGTAGAGGGACAGTATGTGTTGAGAACAATCCCACGATATCAGCAAGAAAAGAAATGGGGAAAGTTAGCACCTACATGGGGAGGACCGTTTATGATCCACGACATTGCGGGTAATGGTTCCTACTACCTTCGTAATCTAAAAGGTGAGGTCCTCCGGCATCCTTGGAATGCTAAATGGCTCAAACCATACTTCCCATAGAAGCAACGCAGATTTGAATCTGCTGGAGTGTACCAGAAGAAGAAGGAGCCTACCGCCCACATGTTTCTATCTCTGGAAGAGGAATTGCAGACCTCAACTTATCAATCAAACAAGCTTTCAAATTATCAAGTCAGTGGAATCTACCTACAATATTGGGGAAAGTAGTTAATCTACAATCTCTCAGGGCTCCCCCATCAGTGTCCATAAGTGTAGGACCAGGGGGAAGGCACCCAGCAGAAAGAGATACCCAACCAATCTTAAGGCAACGGGTCGACGGAATGGGTGCGTACATATTTTACCCCATATCCTAGAACGTTGCCCCGGCCCCCACCGTCTGGGAATCCTCTGGCCCAGGATTCCAGCGGGGGACAGGTCTCAAGACGATCACGAAGGTACCTTCCTTCGTATCGCACTCAAAAACACTTAAACTTTTGTTTTTTTTCACAAACTTAAAATACAAAAACATTGTAGGTATATCAAGAAGAGGATTCATTTCATAAAGGGTGATTACAAGAACGGCCAAAGCCAAGGATACACAATCAAAAAACATTCCTTTTACATGTTACAAAAAGTACAATTATGCCGCGGACCTACAGAACGCTGCCTCTACCTAGTGGCGGTCCCGTCGTCAGGATTTTCCGAAGACTTGATGGGACGCTCCCACCAGAAGAGGGGCCCGAGGAGCTGGGCAATGCAGCAGGAACGGGACGACGAGGATAGTTCTTCACGAGACCATGTTCATTCCTTAGGCCAAGTTCTATCCTCTCCAGCATCTTGTTCGTCTCCTCAGCCAATTGACAACGAGCCTTATGTTTAATAACTGTTGTCCGCTGTTGGGCTTGGGATAATAACGAAGATAGCCGATTCACTTCTCTGGAAGCAGCACCAACGGCCTCCTCGCGGGTGCTGCTAAATTCTTGAAGTGATTGGTTTGTTCCTCTTGCTGTGCTAAGGAAGATTGAGCCTTTTCAAGTTTTCATTTGTGACGCGAAGGCGTCCTCGAGCCTGAAAAAGACAACACCACGGAGTTAGCGTAGAAAAAACAAGATCACACTCGATGAATGGGATTATACCTTCGACACAAGCCGAAGCCTCTTCATATCATTAACAACCGCATCTCGCGCTTCATCAAGATGATCATATTCCGCGGATAATTTCTTATAGTCTAGTTGAAGGTTGGTGAGAGTAAATTGACAGGCATCTAATTCTACCTGCTTCATCGAGTCCATATGACGAAGGTGGTCGACCTCTTTATTTATCTCTGAGACCCCTTTGCTGAGTCTGTACATGCACACTTCAAGATTCCTCTCAGACTCAGCAAGACGGCTACATCGGCACGAGACGCGGAAAGAGCATTGCTGAGAGCGTAGACTTCAGCACGAGCATCATCTCGTTCCCTGGCAAGACCAAGCATATTATCTTGGACCCCTGAAAGAGGAATGGATCGCGCCGTCTGTAATTCTTCTTCCAATAGCTGAATCCTAGATTCCAACAAGGAAGTACGCTCGCGGGCTTCCCGCAGATTATCACTGGTCCACAGCAGTGTGCCATTAAATAAAGCACGATCATGGTTGTACAGATTTTGCATGTCGACCATCTGAACATGCCGCGCGCGCCATACTCAGCCCGAGCATCCCATTTCTAGCCTCACTCTTAATTCTCAACCAAATCTCTAATACGAGATTTTTGCCGAGCTCTTTCGTTTCGAAGCCATACAGCTCGGGGATGCCACCCACTGGACATAGGGTGGGGAGACTCAGACAGAACAACTAAGAGATAAAAGAATGACGACATACGGCGAGGGAAAAGAACCAAACCTGTGAAAGTGGAAACTTGGCTACGAGTTTGCTCTAACTCAGCGCGCACTGCAATAAGTTCTGAACGAAGATCAGCCTCTGCTTCACCCAGTTTTCTTTCTCCTTAAGGCTTTTCTTCAGCTCTTCTATTTCCACCTCAGCCGCAGATAATTCCTTTTCCCGATGAAGCTTAGCCTCGAGCTTCAGAGATTTTGCTTTAAGAACTGATACAGCACGTGGTTGCAATGCTCGCTCCTCATCATCTACACATCAAATGACAAAACATTATTCAACCGAAGCGTCTATCTCACGTACAAGATGTACGAAAATTTACCTCCAGCACACGCTGCTGCGGAAGCCATATTGATACCCGTCGGCATAGCCATCATATCGGCAACAAAGTAGGAGGCTCCGGCACGAGGGTAGCTTCGGGAACGTCAACCTTTTTCCCCAGGCTTCAGACACCTGCGCCTTCGAAGACATCTCCATCATGCGACGGGTATACGCGGTTGATTCCTTTTCCCCAACAACCACAGGAGCAGAGAGACAAACAGAAGATTCTTCTCCTTAAACCAACTCATGATGGCATCCTCACCCTCAGACATCGGCGACTGGGGAAGACTATCGGCGGGCGCGTCGACAACAGATTTTCCTTTCTCCGACTCGACCCCCTCGGCATGAACGTTGGCACGCTCTTCCGCGCCTACATGCACAGCAGGCTCCTCCGCACCAACACCTTCTACAGCAACATCACCATTACCATCACCACCAAGAACATCCCAATCGTCATTAGGGGAAAGTAAAGAGAAGTCCTCGGGAAAATCGAGGGCTTCGTCAAAGAACTCCCCCGTGGAATACATCCGATCGAAAGAAAATTCTTGAGAAGTGGGAAGGGTATCCATGACATCACCATCAGGGACGGAAACATCCTCGATGACAACATCATCCGCCACTACACCCTTGTTCCTTCCTCCATCACCGGCGTGACCAGCGAAGACCTCTTCTTCGACATTGATAGGGGAGGTACCAGTACATTCCTCCCCATCTGTAATCTCGTCCTCAGCAAACTCTTCGTTCACGGGACTAGTAACTTCCTCTTGGGCCTCAACCTCGCCCACCACCATAGTAGAAGACTGCTTCGGCCTAATATGTTTCTTCTTCAATACCTGAAACCGACACCACAAAGGAATTATTCTTCCCGTCCGATGGAAGTTATAAAAACGAAACACAGCTAGAATCTGCGTACCTGAGCAGCTGAGATATTCTTCGATGGGAGTATAGCACCGGAACCATCCTCCTCGTCTCCCTCTACGACATCCAGGGCATAAGGAAAATTCATGCCCGCAAAGTTCAGACGCCAGGGGCAGAAATCTCGATAGCGAGCGGGAGGAGATTCGCGCGGCTTACTATTCTCGGTTGGCCGCCATCCGCGGGAACCGGGAATCCAACCGTAAGCCCACGGACCAACTATCTCAATGACAGTGGTGTGCCACTCGTAGTCATGATCGCGCTTGATCCTTTCTCGCGCGGGGAAGAGTTTCCGACGACTGGACGCCTCCGTGCCAGGAACATACTTCAGCTTGGCATCGCTGACCTCGTTTAACAGACGAATCTCGCCTCGAGGAGCAGGAAGATTCCGAAGGCTGACACTCCACGGCTTGCGATTCCTGCTATTAACGTAATCACCGAAGGAGTTATTGAAATTCTCAGGAGTGTACCATTCCTTCTCCAAGGGATTGGGGACGTAGCAAGTCATCGACGTTTCCCCCTTACTCCGCAGATAGCATTCCTTCAGGGCGCGGAGATAATTCCCCGATAGTTGGGATACGGAACGGCTATGAGTATTTGTGGAAGAAATACGGCAGCATCAGACCAGCCTCGAAGGCCCCAACCGTCGTTAACAAGTGAAATTCATCGAATTCGTACTTAGAGATCAGCTCATACGTAATATCATCCTCGGGGGCATAAAAACGAACCCCGAAGGCTTGGAGCTCATGCTTCTCCTTGAATATTTCAAGATCGATATGCTTGAAGGTTACTTTTCTCCTGCTAACAGAAACACTGCGTATCAAGGGAGCAGACTCATCCTCCTCGGCGGGGCCGGATGAATTAACAAACGCTTCAGACGCTTTTCTCTTCACGGGGGGATTCTTTGAAGATTCAGCCCTAGGAGCTACGCCCTTTGTATTCTTCCCTTTAACAGTTGGAGAAGACCGTAGATGATGCTCGGGCACTAACGAACGTAAAGGAGGAACGTCGAAAGCAACAGCGCGGGGAGGAGCCTGCGTACTCCGAGTATCTTCACGAGGACGCACCATTGAGTGATTAAAGACTCTCCGTGAACCAGACGGAATTATCGGAGGAATCTCTTCCCGAGAAGACGAGGCTCTCGCTCCGGAAGAAACTCGACTCCGACGAACATCATCTTGAGACTCTCGACGCTGAGGAGATCTCGACAACCTAGAATCAGGAGTCTCATAAGTAGGCCGCGGACGGTCAGACATGGCTGCGGAAAGAATAAAATCAAGAACAAGTTACGCACGATAACCAAAAATCAAAAAACACATTCATAGCAATACAACCACGATAACATAGCAACCCTAAAATTAGGATACAATCTCAATACTCCACCCTCCAAGTAATGGCTTCCTTAATTTAAGATGAAGAACAGGGGCAAACTAGTATGCAAGCATCAGAAAAAGTTCTTCATCACAAACAAGGAACAACAATAGCAGAAAATTCACAAATCAACACGACATAAAACAGTGAAATCAAGAAAAGAAAAACTCACCGGCAAAAACAGCAAGTAGAAGAAACGAACAGGGGAAGATCCCAGGTGCAATAAAGACTGACAAAATTTAAGATCACAGGTGCAATGAAGACTGAAAGAATTTAAGGTCACAGGTTTAATGAAGGCAGGCAGGAAATTTAAAGGAAGAATGAACTGAGAGAGTGTTTAGGAAGAATGAAATTAAATTTCCTCTCTATCCTTAAAATACCCGAAAGAAAAGAGGAAATTAAGGGAGAAATAGAAAAACGTGCCCGTTACATAAGCAGTTAATGCACGAATAAAAGACGTGCCCAAGTATCTAGGAGAAGTTATTAGGAGTGAGAAGAATGTGCGACGATAGTTTTTCTTCAAGGCACCCATTAGTCAGTTAAGCCCGAAGAAAAGGGGCAAATTGTGTACACATATATCTCACTATCGGACACGTGTATACAGAAAGGTACGTGGAGAGCATGCAAGCCAAAACATCAAAACACGATGCGTCACGAAGCACCAAATAAACCCCTAGGAGTTTCTTTATCTCATCCCCAGAAGAGGAGCTAAGATCAACGGTGGAGAGAAAGTCAGCTGACACGGACTGACAGGGGCAGAAGAC
Source organism: Papaver somniferum (assembly GCF_003573695.1). Classification (NCBI taxonomy): domain Eukaryota; kingdom Viridiplantae; phylum Streptophyta; class Magnoliopsida; order Ranunculales; family Papaveraceae; genus Papaver; species Papaver somniferum. Next base: position 3,473,734 of record NW_020624377.1, on the reverse strand, counting down.
ACTTGTCTGACACGAGCAGACCCCTCAACCACCCGCATTAAACACTCTGAGCAGTGCACGTGTCGACCGACCTATGGAACGAGCGAAGATGCCTCCGCGGGATCGAGGGGGAAACGCAGACCTCCGCGTGATGGATGCAAGGACACGAGAAGATAAGGTTCCAACGGTCTTCAGAGATGGGTCCCACATTCCAACCTTATAAATACCCAATCTCCACAAAGAGGAAGGGGGATCGAAAAAACATCAGGAGAGAGAGAGAGAGAGAGAATAGCAAAGGTAAGTTAATCCCATAGTGGAGAGAAATATGTAAACCCAAAGTCATTCAACTATTCGTGTAACCGTGAATAATATAGTAGAACAACAAACCCCGTGGACGTAGGCCTTAGTGCTGAACCACGTAAACCTTGGTCTTATTTACATTTCAGCACTTTACATTCATTTAGCTCCGCACGTATCTGCTTATATATGTTGTTTTCCTTTTATATTTGTACCCCATGCATAATCGCTACGCACGGGGAAGTTGGAGGAGGCCATGATAAACCCGTGGGTTTTGAGCCAATGAATCCGCATCAGGGGATCATCATCGTAATCTCTTTAGACTTTAATGATTGATTGTGGGCATTCGGACCCCGCGTAGTTCGTGTGTCCACATACCTCAGTTAGAATCAATAGATGATAAACTAGCTTGCATTACCTTCAACCATACAGATTTTTTTTGTAGAATATACAAGGTATGGATGTTGAATGATTACAATACAACGGAGGAGTTGTGGGCTGAGCTTTACAGGACTGAATTCATGTCTCCAGAAATTCAAACAAGGGATGGATGTTATTATGGTGGTATCTTGCAATTTCTAGGAACAGAAAGTTCGGTTTATTGGATTACAAAAGTTCGCTGTGTTACAACTCTGTTACTGATGAGTTTGAGTATCTTGGTTTTGGAAAGGAAATAAATTTAAGTACTGTTAGGGCTACAATATTTAAGGAAAGCCTTGTTTCTGTGGATGCATCAACTAAAGTTGTCTCCTCCTGAATGGACTATGTATAGTTTATTCTCCTGTGGAAATGAAGTATCAAACCCTAGTGGTGTAAGTTGTTAGCTCACGCACAATTAAACCACAGAAACTCGCAAAAATTTCTCTCTCTCGAACTAGTCTTTTCTGCAGAAATCTCACAACCAAACAAGTTTTCTGCTAGGTAATATCACTCTCCCTTTACTATGGTGTTATGGTTATTTTTTTATTTTTGTAATTAATTGTTGTTTAGGTTGATTAACTACTTGGATTTGTTTTTTTTCCAAATAACATCCTCCTGAAGAAATTTAGTTTTGGTTGGTGGTATTTGTTGGTAGGATGGTCAAGGACTAGATTGGGAAATCTAGTTGGTTTGGGAAACCAATTACTAGTGTCCTAAGTATAGCAACTTAAGAGGTTTGTCTCTTAGAGTTAAGTTAGAAAACCCTATACTTGTAGGAAAGTAGTCCTTATTAAGGAATGTGTCCAGCCCTATTGATATGTATAAATATCCATAGAGAAAACACACCAGAACTAAGTAAAAAGTTCTCTTCTTCTCTTCTTAGGCTTTGTATATTACAACCTATACGGTGATATATAAAATTACTTATTCCTTCCCGAGGATTCAACCTCGTTAAATACTTGTTCTTCTTGTGTGTGTGATTGTGTTCTTGGCGATATTGAGATACCTTGTAGTAGTGCAAACCTAACAGTTCCGCAGGCTTTGGCGCAACAATTGGTATCAGAGCAAGGAGACGCTCTTAGATACGGGTACTCAGATTGAAGTTGAAGTTAAGGTATTATTCTGAAGATTGCTTGAGGTAATACTAATCACAAAGGTTCTGTTTTTACCTATATTTGGTTTTTTAAGAACAATGGTTGACGGGGATAAACCAGTTGATCCGAAAGATCCTTTAGGAGAACATCCAGAGTCCACAAGTAAATATAAAGAAACAAAAGAAGAAATACTTCATTCACATAGATCACAACTCAAGGTAGAAAAGTTTACAGGAACCAATAACTTTGGTTTATGGAGAATGGACGTAATGGATACTCTTGTTCATCTTGACCTAGATGAAGCTCTAGAATAACAGTCAGTTGAGATGTCTAATAAGCAGTGGAACATGATGAATAAATTTTGTCTTGCCTCGGTACGAGTGTGTTTAGCAACTGCAATAAGAGTTAATTATCAGCACAAGACTTCAGCGAAGGATCTCTGGGAAAAACTAGAGAAAGAATACCTTATGGAGAACGTGGCCAATAGGATACATCTTAAAAGGAATTTGTATCGCTATAACATGAAGAAAGGTGCAACCCTAACTGAGCACCTAGATTCATATAATAAACTTATTGCTGAGTTGGTTAACTACGATGAGAAGATCAACGACGAGGAACAAGCTTTGTGTTTGATAAATTCTCTTCCTGAAAAGTATGAACCCGTGATGAAAGCATTAATGCACGGCAAGGATAAGATGACATACGCTGAGGTAACTACAGTATTGCGTAGTGAGGAGTTCAGGAAGATGGACCGTGAAGATCTTGCAAGTGAAGCTAATAATGATGTGCTTCTTGCAAGAGGTCGTTCAACAGACAGGAGAAAGAAGACTGGTGGTTATGGTAAAGGTAGAGGGCGTTCTAAGAGTAGAACACGTCTGTGTAAAGATGAGTGTGCTTGGTGCCATGATTTAGGTCATTGGGCTAAGGATTGTACCAAGAGTAAGGAAAGAGAAGGAGATAATAGTAATACCGAGGTAAACATTGCTAAAGGTAATGAAGAATCAGATGATTCTTCTTATTTATCGCTGACTGTGACACCATCAGCTTGTACTATTACAGATAGTACATGGGTATTAGATACTGGAGCAACATATCATATATGTCCATATCGGGACTGGTTCTCAAGTTTTGAAGAGCTTGATGGAGAAGTACGTATGAGAAACAATCATACCTGCAGGGTGATTGGAATTGGTAGTGTTCGTATCAAGATGCATGATGGTATGGTTAGAAAGATGAAGGACATGAGATTTGTACCTGCCATAAAGAAGAATCTGATTTCACTCGGAACTTTAGAAGCTAAGGGCTATAACATAGTCGCTGAAAATGGTGTTCTAAAGGTAATCTCTGGATCGTTGGTAATCATGAAGGGTACACGTCATCATAACTTTTATTACTTGATTGGGAGTACGACAACAAGGGATGTGTCTATTTCTGAACATATCGAGAGTGCAGCTACCAAGAAGACGAAGCTATGGCACATGAGACTTTCACATCCAGGTGAGAATTCGTTGCATAGGTTGATTCAACGAGACTTGTCGAAAGGTGTTATTGCCTGCAAGTTAGCATTTTGTGAACATTGTGTTAAGGGCAAGAAAACAAGAACAAGCTTTGGCACAACTATCCACAATACTAGTGGAGTTCTTGACTATGTTCATCAGATGCTTAGGGTCCTTCCAAGAATGCATCATTGGGAGGGAAACATTGGTTTGTGTCTTTCATTGATGATTATTCTAGGCGCATATGGGTGTACAACATGAGGCATAAGGATGAACTCCTAGAAATCTTTGTGAGGAGAAAAAGGCAACTGAGACTCAAACTGGCAGAAAGATCAAAGTACTACGTTCGTACAATGGTGGAGAGCACAAGAGTGATCGTTCTTGCAAGTATGTCACGATGAGGGGATAAAGAGACACCGCAACAAAATGGGGTAGCTGAACGCATGAATCGTATTTTGCTGGAGAAGGTAAGATGTATGTTATCTAATGCTGGATTAGGTAAGGCGTTTTGGGCTGAGGCCATTACGTATGCGTGCTTTCTCATTAATAGGTTTCCATCAGTTGCATTAGAAGGTAAAACTCATATGGAGAAATGGTTTGGTAAACCAGCTTATGATTATGACTCAATTCATATCTTTGGTTGTCCTGTGTGGTATCATGTTAGTGAAAACAAGCTTGATATCGTGCTGTAAAAGGAATCTTTCTGGGTATGAACAGTGGAGTAAAAGGGTTCAAGATTTGGAATCCAGTTGAGAAGAAGATAGTCATGAGTAGAGATGTCACATTTGATGAGACGTTTATGGTAAAGTCTTGGGGTTCTCGACAGATGGAGAACAAAATCACGAGTACTAATGAGCCTTTTACAGCAGGAGATTGATGCAACTCCACCAATTCCAGTTAAGTTTGTATCTGTTCAGAATACTTTTGAATACATTGGGTTTGCAAGAGAGGTAATTACTGAAGTTCCAAATGATAGTGACACTGTTGAGGAAGAGGAACAAGAGTCAGTAGAGGATACAGAAGCTACGGTCACGGAGATCATAGCAACCAGCAAACCTATAAGATCAACCAGGAAGCCTGGTTGGATGAATGATTACATTTCTTATGCATTACCAGTTGTTGAAGATGATACTCCTACTTCCTATTTAGAATTTGTACGTAGTGCAGAGTGTAAAGAATGGGAAGGTGCAATGCAGGACGAGATGGAGTCTCTTTACAAGAATGGAACATGGATTCTTATGAAGCTTCCGAACGGTAAGAAGGCCATAGGGTGCAAGTGGGTATATGCTAAGAAAGAAGGATCTTCGGTGAATCAAGTACGCTATACGGAAAGGTTAGTTGCAAAAGGTTATGCCCAAAGAGAAGGGATTGACTACAATGATGTGTTCTCTCCGGTGATAAAACACTCATCAATCCGTATTTTGTTGGCCTTGGTAGCACAATGTGATTTAGACCTAGTTCAGCTAGATGTTAAGACAACATTCTTACATGGTGATCTAGAAGAGGAGATCCATATGACTCAGCCGAGTGGGTTTAAGGTTGCTGTAAAAGAAGATTGTGTATGTAAACTGAAGAGATCGTTGTACGGGATGAAGCAGTCTCCAAGACAATGGTACAAGCGATTTGACCAGTTTATGATAGGCCAAACATACACAAGAAGTAACTATGACCATTGTGTATACTTTAAGAAGATACATGATGGGTCTTTCATATATTTTCTCTTGTATGTCGATGATATGTTGATAGCATCGAATAAAAAGAAAGAGATTGATAATTTGAAGCACAAGTTGTCATCTGAGTGTGAGATGAAAGATCTGGGAGTAGCTAAGAAGATTCTTGGTATGGAGATTCAACGTAACAGAGAGAAGGGTAAGGTTTGTTTTCCTTAAAAGGAATATTTGAAGAAAGTGTTACAGAAGTTTGGTGTCTACGAAGGAACTAAATCTGTAAGTACTCCCCTTGCTGCTCATTTTAAGTTGAATGCATGTATGTCTCCCACTACTGAAGAAGAGCGAAAGTATATGGCCCAAGTACCATATGCTGAGGTTGTTGGTAGCTTGATGTATACGATGGTATGTACAACGCCGGACATTTCACATGTTGTTAGTATGGTCAGTCGTTATATGCATTGTCCTGGTAAGGAGCATTGGAAAGCTGTGAAATAGATTTTGAGGTATCTTTACGGTACGGTTGATGTTGGCTTGGAGTTTGTGAAGGATAAAAGTAACAATCAGTTGTGTGTTGGGTATATGGATTCTGACAATGCTGGTGATTTGTACAAGAGACGTTCAACTACAGGGTGTTATTTACTGTAGCAGGGGCACCAGTAAGTTGGAGATCAATCTTGCAGTCTACTGTGGCGCTTTGAACTACGGAGGCGGAGTATATGGCAGTGACTGAGGCATTTAAGGAGGCTATATGGTTACAAGGTTTGCTAGATGACTTAGGAGTTGTGCAAGACCAACTGCCTGTGTATTGTGATAGTCTAAGCGCAATTTATTTGGCTAAGAATCAAGTGCATCATGCTAGAACCAAACATATAGACGTACGATTTCACTTTGTGAGAAAAATTCTAGAATAAGAAGATATTCTACTTGTGAAGATCAATACCAAATACAATCCAGCTGATATGTTGACTAAAGTAGTATCTGGGATCAAGTTTCAACATTGTTCGAAATTGATCCACATCCTTCCGGTTTGGTGAAATTTCCTTTTGGGGTAGAGGTTCTTAGGAACCTGGTGGAGGTCTTCTAGCAAAGCCATTGAGAGAACTATGGTCAGGTTTGATTCCTATTGAGGATACGTAGGCATCCAGTGATGGTTCCATCGATGTTTGAAGATGGAGGTGATTTTATCTATTGATCGTCTCATGCATGAATGCATGAGACGAGGTGGAGAATTGTTGGTAGGATGGTCAAGGACTATATTAGGAAATCTAATTGGTTTGGGAAACCAATTACTAGTGTCCTAAGTATATCAACTTAAGAGTTTTGTCTCTTAGAGTTAAGTTAGGAAACCCTATACTTGTAGGAAAGTAATCCTTATTAAGGAATGTGTCCAGCCCTATTGATATGTATAAATAACCATAGAGAGAACTAGAGAAAACACACCAGAACTAAGTAAAAATTTCTCTTCTTCTCTGCTTAGGCTTTGTTAATTCCAACTTATACGGTGATATATAAAATTACTTATTCCTTCCCGAGGATTCAACCTCGTTAAATACTTGTTCGTCTTGTATGTGTGATTCTGTTCTTGGCGATATTGAGATACCTCGTAGTAGTGAAAACCTAACGCTTCTGCAGGCTTTGGCGCAACAGTATTTGGATTATCAGATCTGGAGTCCGTCTTCACTTATAGTCATAGGTTGTTTCATCAAAAGTGTAATAAGATTGTCATGGTTCATGGTAATTTTTAGATACAATTTTTGTTGAATTTCATTTTGGTTTAGGCATAATTTTTTCATGATTTTTTTATATATATATACTTTTCTATAGGAAAGGCAATTTTAATTGGAGATTAAAGAAAATTCATTATATATTGATATTTCGTGACAAGATTGAGGCTTATACCAGTTTGGTTATCCTATTTCTGTTATAATCAATTTTTCAAAATCTTGTGTTGTTTTATTAATTTTGGATGTCGATTACAAGAGGATCCATGAATACTCAGCATCAACATCAACAAACTACTCAAGATTCACATTTACAAGATGCATTTCCAGTTTTCGTTGCTCTTGTTTCTGGTAATGATATGAATCAGGGTATTTCAAGTTACTTTAGCTCTCCCTTTTAATAACATTGGTAATTTCGTCTCTATCAAATTAGATCATACAAATTTTCTTCTCTCGCATGATCAATTTGAACCTGTGTTGATCTCTACATATCTTTATGATCATGTAAATGGTAAAATTGTTGAACCCCCTTCTCAATTTCTTATTAATGGTGTTCCTAGTGTCAATCCAAGATGGATTTACTGGAGAAAGGCATATAGGTTTGTAGTTAGTTGTTTAAAAAGGCTACATTTACAGAAACTGTGTCTGGTGATATGAAGTTCTTGGCATGTCCTCTGCAAAAGAATTTTGGAAAATACCTTGAATCTAGTTTTAATTAGATCTCAATTTGGAGCTAGACGAAATATTCTACGCAATCAACTTCATGGGATAAGAAGGGGTTCTCAGTCTATATGTGTTTACTTGCATAATTTGAAGACTATTACGGATTCATTGGATGCCACATATAAATGATAGGGTTTCAGAAGTAGATTTGATGATGTATGTGCTTAATTAACAATTGCTTGTTGATCAACATCAAGACTCTAATACTATGCTTGAAAATCCTGCGACTTTCAATGGAAGGAATGCTCATAATGGTGGAAAGAATGGAAAGAATAAGAGTAATAATAATAAGAATAATTCAAGTAATGTTTCAAAGAATGGTTCTGTTTCATTTAAAAATGGTACTGGCTCTACAAGCTCAAGTGCGGATGCTTTAGATGGTGCCACCAGTACGCCTTTTGTTGATTTCACTATAGTTGAATGTCATATTTGTAAAAAAAACAGGACATTATGCTTCTAGGTGCTTCTTCTGGTATCATCCACCACCTAGTTCTGATTCTAAGTCCACTTCAAATGTTTCTCAGCTTGAGACAACCTTTAGTGGTGTGCATGTTAATTCGGCAGATTTATGTGATGATCCTTCCGATGTTTCTACTTCAACAACTTGGATTTCTGATTCTGGTGTTTCTAGACATATGATTGGTGATAAGGAGCTTCTTCAAATACTTCTACATATCATGGAAAGGATAAGGTCATTGTTGGTAATGGTAAGACCTTGCAAATCTCTCAAACTGGTACTTCTATTCTACAGACTTCTAAAACTAGTTTTGACTTAAAGCATGCCTTATTAGTACATGAGATTAAACAAAACTTATTGTTTGTTGCACAATTTTCCAAATATAATTATTGCTATTTTTTTTGTTTTACCCATGGAGATTTGAGATTAGGGATCTTAGTTCACATGTTATTTTGGATCAGGGGAAAATGGTTAACAACTTGTATCATATATCTCACATTTCTTTGAATCAAAATGCTCATTTTACATCATATTCTTCTATTATTGCTTCTCCTTCTTTGTGGCATAATAGGTTAGGCCATCCTTCCCACAAAATCATTCAACATTTGCATTCAACTGAAGCTCTCTCTTATTTCTGATCATACTAATCAAATGTTTCATCCTTGTCAAATTGTCAAAAGTTAGAAGCTTCATTATCATATTTCTCCTTATCATGAGACTAGACCATTAGCTCTCATTCACTGTGATGTTTGGGGTCCTTCCCCAACTATTTAAATATTACATTCTGTTTATAGATGATGCTAGTAGATTTCACTGGATTTATCCTATGAAATTAAAAACAAATGCTATAAATTGTTTTTCTTCATTTTAAATCTTTTACTGAAAATTTATTTTCTACGAAGATTTTATGGTTTCAAACAGACAATGCTTGTGAACTTTCTAAGGGTCCATTTAAACAATTTCTTGAGTCCAATGACATTCACCTTAGAATTTCATGTCCAAACATACCTGAACAGAATGGGTTGGCAGAAAGGAAGCACATACATATTGCATAGATGGGTAACACTTTCTTGTTCCATTCTTCTGCTCCATTTTTTTTTGGTATGATGCCTTTCTTACTGCAACTTATTTGATCAATAGAACTCCAACTCCTGTTTTGTCAATGAAATCTCCTTATGAAGTTCTTTTTCAAACTGTTCCAGATTATTCTTCATTGAGAGTTTTTGGTTCAATTTGTTTTCCTTTTCTATGACATAATAGAGCTGACAAACTCTCCCCTAAATTTGTTAAAATTTGTTAAATGCATGTTCATTGGATACATTCCTCTGCATAAAGGATATAAATGTTTTGATCATGTTTCTCATAAGCTTCACATTTCAAGGCATATCATATTTGATTAATCTACTTTTTACTACCATTCTTCTGCTTCTTCTGGCATTCAGAATTCTTATACAACATCCTCAGATGCTACCTCATCTTCATCCCCTTCTGACAATCTATCTTCTATTATTACTAGATTAGTATTGAAAGCGTGAAGCGTTTTTCATTTTTGGAAGCGATGCGTATATCGAAGCGTGAAGCGTCGCTTCATGGTTGGTGTTTGAAAATCCTGCGACTTTCAATGGAAGGAATGCTCATAATGGTGGAAAGAATGGAAAGAATAAGAGTAATAATAATAAGAATAATTCAAGTAATGTTTCAAAGAATGGTTCTGTTTCATTTAAAAATGGTACTGGCTCTACAAGCTCAAGTGCGGATGCTTTAGATGGTGCCACCAGTACGCCTTTTGTTGATTTCACTATAGTTGAATGTCATATTTGTAAAAAAAACAGGACATTATGCTTCTAGGTGCTTCTTCTGGTATCATCCACCACCTAGTTCTGATTCTAAGTCCACTTCAAATGTTTCTCAGCTTGAGACAACCTTTAGTGGTGTGCATGTTAATTCGGCAGATTTATGTGATGATCCTTCCGATGTTTCTACTTCAACAACTTGGATTTCTGATTCTGGTGTTTCTAGACATATGATTGGTGATAAGGAGCTTCTTCAAATACTTCTACATATCATGGAAAGGATAAGGTCATTGTTGGTAATGGTAAGACCTTGCAAATCTCTCAAACTGGTACTTCTATTCTACAGACTTCTAAAACTAGTTTTGACTTAAAGCATGCCTTATTAGTACATGAGATTAAACAAAACTTATTGTTTGTTGCACAATTTTCCAAATATAATTATTGCTATTTTTTTTGTTTTACCCATGGAGATTTGAGATTAGGGATCTTAGTTCACATGTTATTTTGGATCAGGGGAAAATGGTTAACAACTTGTATCATATATCTCACATTTCTTTGAATCAAAATGCTCATTTTACATCATATTCTTCTATTATTGCTTCTCCTTCTTTGTGGCATAATAGGTTAGGCCATCCTTCCCACAAAATCATTCAACATTTGCATTCAACTGAAGCTCTCTCTTATTTCTGATCATACTAATCAAATGTTTCATCCTTGTCAAATTGTCAAAAGTTAGAAGCTTCATTATCATATTTCTCCTTATCATGAGACTAGACCATTAGCTCTCATTCACTGTGATGTTTGGGGTCCTTCCCCAACTATTTAAATATTACATTCTGTTTATAGATGATGCTAGTAGATTTCACTGGATTTATCCTATGAAATTAAAAACAAATGCTATAAATTGTTTTTCTTCATTTTAAATCTTTTACTGAAAATTTATTTTCTACGAAGATTTTATGGTTTCAAACAGACAATGCTTGTGAACTTTCTAAGGGTCCATTTAAACAATTTCTTGAGTCCAATGACATTCACCTTAGAATTTCATGTCCAAACATACCTGAACAGAATGGGTTGGCAGAAAGGAAGCACATACATATTGCATAGATGGGTAACACTTTCTTGTTCCATTCTTCTGCTCCATTTTTTTTTGGTATGATGCCTTTCTTACTGCAACTTATTTGATCAATAGAACTCCAACTCCTGTTTTGTCAATGAAATCTCCTTATGAAGTTCTTTTTCAAACTGTTCCAGATTATTCTTCATTGAGAGTTTTTGGTTCAATTTGTTTTCCTTTTCTATGACATAATAGAGCTGACAAACTCTCCCCTAAATTTGTTAAAATTTGTTAAATGCATGTTCATTGGATACATTCCTCTGCATAAAGGATATAAATGTTTTGATCATGTTTCTCATAAGCTTCACATTTCAAGGCATATCATATTTGATTAATCTACTTTTTACTACCATTCTTCTGCTTCTTCTGGCATTCAGAATTCTTATACAACATCCTCAGATGCTACCTCATCTTCATCCCCTTCTGACAATCTATCTTCTATTATTACTAGATTAGTATTGAAAGCGTGAAGCGTTTTTCATTTTTGGAAGCGATGCGTATATCGAAGCGTGAAGCGTCGCTTCATGGTTGGTGTTTGAAGCAGATGTTTTTTTATAAATAAATTAGTCGTAACTAGTAATTTTAAATTTATTAGGAAGATAATATCTATATAAATTATATATAAGTCTAATTATTATCAAAAACAAAATGTGTGCACATAGATTCAACCTTCTCCAGGCGAGTGGGAGGTGGGGTGTGTTTGATTCCCCCTTAAAGCATTCATATTTTTCTTTTAAAAGCTTTAAAAATTAGGCGGGAAAGGAGTTGACTAAGTCAAAAATCCCACTTCACATAACCGTATCGGAGCTAAATGCTTTGAAGCGAAGTGTATGCTCTGAAGCGTGAAGTGTATGCTTCATGAAATATGCGCTTCACATGACCGCTTTAGAGCGAAATGCTGAAATTTGAAGCGAAGCATACGCTCCGAAGCGTGAATCTTACGCTTTTAAAAAACCAGAGGCATTTCTAAACCTAAGAAATTTACAGGTTTTGTTTTACATCATTCAATAAAACATCATGTTCCTAGTACTGCTCTAACAAGTTTTTTACATAATATTTCTGAGCCAAAATCTTTTAAGGAAGCATGTGAGGAAGAGAAATGGATGATCTCTATGAAAGATAAGAATAATGCTCAAATGTTGAATGACACTTGGGATTATGTTTTACCTAAACCTTATATGAATATTCTTGGCTGTAAATGGGTTTATAGAGCAAAAATTAAATATGATGGAACAATTGATATACTTAAGTCTAGACTAGTCGCACAAGGATATAATCAACAAGATGATGTTCATTTAGGAGAAACCTTCAATCCAGTTGTAAAGTCAACCATTGTTAGAGTAGTTTTTAACTTTGTATATTAACAATAACTTGCCTATTAAACAACTTGATGTGTCAAATGCATTTATGCATGTCCACTTATCTGAAGATGTGTATATGAAACAACCTCCATGATTTATTCATCCAGATTTCCAAAATCATGTTTGTTATTTGAAAAAGTCTTTGTATGGATTAAAGCAATCTCTAAGAGCTTGGTTTCAAAGGTTTAGTTCTTTTCTTCTTCAATATTGTTTTTCTAAATCAAAGAATGATCACTCTATGTTCATCTTTACAACTGAGGCAGATATGATGGTGTTACTTTTATATGTAGATGATATTCTGTTAACTGGCAGTTCTGATGGTCTTATTAATCATTTGATACAAACTTTAAGTAAGGAGTTTGCCATGAAGGTATAGGGGATTTACATTTTTTCCTTGGAATTGAAGCCACCAGAACTTCAAATGCTATTTTTTTATCTCAACAAAAATATACTTTGGAATTACTTGATAAGGCCAAAATGCTGGAATGCAAGCCTTCTGACATACCTGTTGCAAAATCTAAGAGATGTTTTGTTCATGATGGTGTTTTATTATCAGATCTTTTAGAATATAGGACAATAGTTGGGGGACTTCAATATCTTACTCATATAAGGCGAAATATTTGTTTTGCTGTCAATTATGTTTCTCAATTCATGCATGCTCAAACTGATCAGCATCTTATTTTGGTAAAGAGAATATTAAGATACTTAAAGGGTACTTTAGGTACTGGAATTACTATGAAGATGGGTGATATTCATGCTTTATCTGAATATAATGATTCTTATTGGGCTGGATGCCCAGATACCAGAAGATCCACTTCTGGATATGTTGTATTTAATGTTGTTGTCTCTTGGTCTTCTAAGAAACAACCAACTGTTTCTAGAAGTTCAGCTGAAGCTGAATACAAATGTCTGTTAGAGCACTGATCGGTCGAACTCGCAAGTGTTGCTATCTCAAGCTTGTTAGTCAATTTTAATGATCAAAACTACAAGTCTTGATTTCTAGTCTACTTATACATGTCTCGGACTAAGATAGATTGTGTAGTTGAGTATTAGACTTCACGACGTTCATCAATTGAAGACGAAGAACTACTAAGGCGAGCTTGTGGAACTTCATCAACAAAAGGTATGTGGAGACTAAAACTCATCTATCACTTGGTAAGTCTATTTCTACTCTATCTCCTATATATATTGAGACATAAGTCGTGTTACAATATAGTTTTCTATTATACACATTTGAGATTTCGATCTAAGTTTAACTCACTTACATATTTCTCGGAATATGTGTTGGTAAGCTTTCGCTTCGACAAATTTCATCTTATATTCTTGACGAAAGTCAAAAGATGATCATGTGAAAATTTCCGAGTAACATCTTTCATGGTTTGTGTGATACAATCATTTGGTGTAGACTTGGAATGTTTCGTTATGATTATTTCAATAACTTGAAAACTGCTTTGATGCTAATGGTGTGTGGAAACGGCTACTGTCATCCTCTAATAAAGTTTCAATAATTGAAATAAGAGTTTAGAATGCTTAACCACTATTGGATTGTGACATGTCGTGTACTCTTGCACATATGTAATCCATGTCCGGGAACCATAGTTTGCATACCCGTACGCGTACCTGTTGGTTTGAGAAGTCCGGGAACTTAAGTATGCGCACCCGTACGCGTACTGCGTAAGGTTCATGTCCGAGATTTTCTGCTGGGATTGGTGGTATGCGTACCCATTCGTGTACTGGAGAAACTCAATTTCAGTCTGGGTATTTCAAGTATGCGTACCTGTTCATGTACTTGGAGGTTAAAGTTCTAGAATATTTTATGTAGATGAACTAATACATTTATATAATAAGGAATGCATTCTTTGCAAACCGTGGCTATAATGTTCATGAGTTGATTCGAGTGAATCAAACCGATTTTGCTTCAATTGTGTTCTTGTATACTTCTATGAGAATATAGCAATTGAACAACTCTTTAACTAGTTTCATTTGAGTCATTTGAACTAGTTATGGTTAATATAAGAGTATTCATATAGCTAACCTTGGTTAACTATTGTTGAGACAACATGGTGTACACGTTTAGGTACGGCTAAATAAACCTAAATAAAGGTACATTTCATTTGTGTGTAACAAGCTAATTTCGATCTAAGAGTTGAAAGATATTATCTTGAATCTAATCAGGTTTTCATCTAACGGTGAATATTGAATGCTTTGTACCAAGGTAACTTAGATTGCAAACCCTAATTTGAAAATTATGTAAAGGAGAACTCTAGCAACTGGGGAAACTAATCCCCACACCTCCTGTGTGATACTAGTTGTATAAGATAGAGTTGATTCTCCCTTAACCTTACGAAACCCTGTAGGTTAACGACTTGAAGACTTCATTGGGATTGTGAAGCCAGACCCAACTATTTCTCTGTAGTTGCGTGATCTGATCTTGTTGTTTCTATCATGTTTGAGTACGATCTTCTTTAAGGTTGGCTCGAGATTTAATCTTCGATAGGCAAGATAAAAAGTAATCACAAACATCTTCGTCTCATCGTTTATGATTCCACAATATCTTGTTTCGCTACCATACGATTATGATTATTGTGAGGTGATTGATATTTCTAGGATGTTCTTCGGGAATATAAGTACTGTATATCAATTGGTTCCTGTTCACCTTGATTTATCTATTCCTATAGACTTATTTATGTGAAACAGATTTGTTTCTAAAGTCTTCGACTTTGGGTTATAACAACTCTTGGTTGTGGGTGAGATCAACTAAGGGAATCAAGTGTGTAGTATCCTGCTGGGATTAGAGACGTAAGGAGCGCAACTGTACCTTGAATTAGTGTGATATTGATTAGGGTTCAACATTCCAATCTGAAGTTCACTGGTAGTAGGCTAGTATCTGTAGCGGATTAATACAGTGTGGTGTCAAATCTAGACTAGGTCCCGGGGTTTTTCTGCATTTGCGGTTTCCTCGTTAACAAAACTTCTGGTGTCTGTGTTATTTCTTTTCCGCAATATATTTTGTTATATAATTGAAATATCACAGGTTGTGCGTTGAATCGATCAATGGGAGATCTAAACTTTGATTGTTAATTGAAATTGATTGATCCTTGAACATTGGTCTTTGGTACCATTCAAGTTATTTCTCTTATATTCAATTGGGCTCGCAAATTCCTATTTGCTGATTGCAGATTGAATTAAAAGATTGAGATATAAAACTCTTTGATATACTTTTCTCTAGATTGAGTCTGACTGTCTAGTTGATTCTCTTGAAAGTATATTGGAGTTTGTCTATTCAGATTTCCAAACGAAATATTGGGTGTGGTTGTTGTACCCCCGCTTTTTCAATGTCTAACAGTGTTTGCTGCAAAATTACAATGGCTTACATATGTATAAGAAGAGTTACATATATGAGTTGCTTATCCTCTACAAATGTATTCTGACAATGAAAGTGCAATTTTTTTGGCATCTAATCCAGTTTTTCACGCCAGGGATAAACATGTGAAGGTATATTACTATACTGTCGGAGAATTGGTGGAAGATGGTTTTATTAATATTAACCATGTGGTGTCGGAAGACCAGTTAACTGATGTGATAACTAAAGGTATTTATTTCCCAACTTTCTCTAGACTTATGCAAAGTATAATTCATTCTCCTCCAGCTGTTATTTCTAATGCTTCAGATTAGTTCTTTTAATATTGTGTGTGTGTGTCACTGTGTCAGGATGGCTCTTGTTGAGAATCTTTTATTCTTTGTAACAGATTGACTCTTGCTGAATATCTGGTACTTTTCTTACAGATTTTTATTGAGTGTGACTGGATCTTGTTGAGTATCTGAGTTTTTTTTTTGTTTCTTGCAATTTGTACTTGTTTTTTTTGTCCAGATTGAATGGGTATGTTAGGAGTATGTATTGTACATCAAGTCAGTTATGTTGACTTGACTATGTCCTGTAATAATAGATATAAATCTCTCTCTTTCTGTGTCTGTAAAACTCACCTGATCATTCCCTGTAATAATTTTTTCCTTTGTTACTAACTTTCTCATAGACCACAGCCTTGCAATAGATTTTATGAACTGTGTGAGTCTGAAAGATGTTCCTTCTTCAGACCAATTATCACCACAAGCATTCTCCCTTTGGTGGACATGTACTGTGTAAGTGGAGATACTTATATAGACATAGTATTGCTTTGGAATTGATTCTCACACCTCAAGTTGTTGTATTTTTTGAACATTTAAGAAAATATAATACAGTTACTCGAGCACACGAATATAAAGAGACGTCATTCTAACTTACCTTTTGCATCTTTCAGTTCTTGCGATCCTTGTTTGTCAATGTTTCTATAACATGTTATGGTGCATCATGTTCTCAGTGGTCTTATCTTGGGTGGAATAACCACGTGTTTTGGTGCATCATGTGCTCAATGGTTTTATCTCGGGCTATCATCCAAGTTTTCAAAGATTTTCTGAATCCTGGGTGGTTCCACTACAAATCATTTTTTTTTTAATTTATGAAATCGATATAAAAAATTTAGCTACATTAGAAGCTTTTTGGATTATGAAACATATTTTGTAAACAAAGGCATTCAGTTGGATACTTGGGTATATGCATCATCTGAACAGGATCTCAACCCAAAAATGATGCATGATGCTGGTTTCAGCTCAGCAAGTGATCGCTGTCGTATGCGTCATATAATTCACTTTCTCACTCAACTAGATATAAATATAGTACGTGATAAGAAAGAGTTCGTTCCCACAGAGAGGCTTTTGTTGTTATCAAATTTTCAGATTCTTAAGTAACCTACGGGGGTATTTTTGTTTTATCTAAATAAACAAATCAATAAAAGTAATTGAAAGCAATAAAGTAATTTGAATAATCAATAGAAGAAGATATTGGTCATGGGATAGTATCATTCACAAACATGTATTTTCATCAATGACTAGAATTGGAATTTTAATCTCTCATTTACTAAAAGTCCTAGGATGTCTTGATTGCAAGAGTATCCCGTTTATTTCCCAATTTTATCACAAACAACATTAAAAGATGCTATTGTGAAATCTACCTAGAAAGCAACCTAAAGTGTAAAAGCACAATTAAGTTTAACTCCCTAAGAGCAATAAGTTCTATGAAATAAGACTAATCAATGCAAACAAATGTGTAAAAGCACTAATTCGTTTTAACAAAGGTTATGATTCATATGTGACTAGTAGGATATATCACTACAAGCACTACTCACACTATGCTACTTAGAATCAGGAATTATCACTTTTTCGTATAATAACCCTAATCTAGCAGTAGAGATGAAGACTAATCTAATCGATTCCGGACTCAACCAACTAGCATTCAAATCATAAAACAATATTAACAATGAAACATAAACAATAAAGTTGAGACAAAACTAATCCATCGATTCAAATATCATTTGTGAAATCCACTTTATCCCATAACCAATAATTGAGTTTAGTTACTCATAATCTTTGTGTTCATCATAATCGTAATCACAAAATAAATTGAAGAAGATAAAAAAATAAACGAAAGCAAACCCTAATAGAATCGTCGCTCTCCAAAGTTCCAAGTAGAAGATAATACGTTCTCTAAGTTGGAGAAAACTCTCCCCTTTTGTATCTTTTCCTCTTTCCAAAACTAGGTCTTCAAAGCCCAAAGTCCAAGTGGTCCAATAAGCCCATTAGTGAGAAAAACCCATGTAGAAAATATGTCCAAAAACTGTCGTCGGAAGTTGGCCGGAAAAGTGCTCAGGTGACCGGCAAAGTCCAAACCGGTCAAATGAGTCAACGAGTCAACTCGGAAGTCATACCGAGTCAACTGAGTCAGGACCTGATTAGAGTCAGCTAATGACCCATCTGAGTTGCCAAAGCCTAGGCCATCTTGCACAGGCCAAAGCTAATGTTGCGCAGGCCATAGCTTTGGTGCACAATCATTGTGCTTCAGCAGCTTCATCACTCTTCTGAATTTCCCATTCTTCTCTTCATCAATCTCAGCTGCTTCACTCTATCACAACCTGCACCATTGCACCATCACCTGCTACTGAATTGCAGCTGCAACTCTCCATTACAAAACAGCATAACTACCTGCAATTGTATCAGCCATCATCACTTCTTAGCCGGAACAGCACCAACTACATAGCACCATGTTCTGCATCATAACCAACACCATCGAGCCATCTCAAACTGCACACAGCCAATAGCACTTCCACCACAACTTCAACTCCAGCTGCGACTGCCTTTGCCAATCCATAGCTTCATTCCTTCACTGCAGCTTGTAATTCATTCCTGCAACAGCACAAACTTCCATTTACAGCTCATGCCAACTTCTTTTGCAATTCCAGCTCAATCCATCCAGAATCACCACCAGTCTGTAACTCCCTTCAGTTCAAGGCAACAGCTTAACCTACAGCTCACTGCACCATCTCATATCCACCTGCGACATCAGTTAAGCCGCAACTTCGAATTCAATACCATTTTCTACTCTGCTTGTGGCTTCTGCAATAGCTACAACCCTGCATCACAACCACTGCATTTCTTCTCAGCACAATCACTATTTCCAGCTGCAGCTGCGACTCTTGACTGAAATCATCACCATCCTGCCATTGTACCAGTTCTCATTCCACCAACATCAGCATCCAATTCCAACTCCTATTCCATTACCAGAACCTCTTCATCTCTGCTCAGCTGCTTCCGGGCAGTGACACGTTCTTCCACATTGAGTTTCTCAGGCTAACAAAACTCATTCAAACACCATCACCTTAAGCAGCTAACTGCATCTCCTACTGCAGCTCAGTCATACATGGCAGCAACACCATCAATTCTCATCTGACTATAACTCCACCTGCATTCACAGCAAATCTGAACCTTCAATTCAGTCACCACCAGATAAAATCCAGCAGCATCATTTCAGCTTCAATTCAGAACAGCTCCAAGTTCATGGACACAACCAACAGTTGCGCTGCATCTTTTCCAATAACCTTCTTGTCCACAACTCAACCATTTCTCAAATCACCTAGTTGCATCTCAAACACCAGCTCAAGCTCAATCATCAATATCATCTCAGGCTTAGCACCTGCAATTTAAGCTACAACCAACATTGTCACTAGCCACCATTCTAGCACCATATACCCATTTTCATTTCAATCAATTCCATTTGGCGGCAGAGCTTCAATCTCTTCCAGATTCATAAATCAGTACCAGCACTCCTTTGATTTCTTCATTTCAAGCACAATTCATCACCATTGGCAGCAGCTCAGATCTACCCTGGAATCCTACCTTCTTATACTCTTGAAAATCATCCACTGAAATCAGTACCACCACCTGCAGATTGAAATCACAACTACAGCTACTAGCCACAATCATCAGCACCACAAACCAGCTGCAATACCACTTCCATTCTGCAGCTTCAAAACTCAACCAATGTTGCAGTCTCACATACACAACCAGTACCATGCTTTTCACTGCCACCAGGCACAACTCCTTGCATCTCATACTTCTTGTCTCACTTCATCAGCAGCTTTATTCTAATTCCACCATATCAGATCGAACCAACTAATCAATTCAAAACCCATTCTTCCATTTCTCGGTTTCGGACTCCAAACCCATTGTTCACAGACCTTGAATCTCAGTTTCTATTCACAAACCAAAACCCTAATTTCATCAGATCCCCTTTATTCCATTGATTTCTTGTCTTCTCTTAATCGACAGAAACCCAAATTCTTCATTCCTCAAGCCCTAACTTCATTTCTTCTTTCAGTTCTCCACAATAAGCTTAACACAACCAGATATCAGATTCACTCCCATCCAGTTAATTTCAGCTTCATCTTCTTCTCGATATTTCATTCTCGATCTGCAGCAACAGAATCTCACAGATCCCCTTTTCTCTTCTTGAACAGCAGCCTTCCATCTGATTGACAGAACCCCAATCTCAGTCTCTTCTTTGATTCAACCAAAATCATCTGTCTTCATCACAATAGCAAACTCTCCCTCGAATCTTCTTTCACTCAATTTCTTCAACTTCTTTATCTGAGTTATGAGCCGACATTTCCCTCCAAAACTGCTATAGGCACCCAGCAAGTTAACATGGCCACCAAACTCATATATGACTTGTCAGTTTCGCAGAACTGGCAAGCTAATTCCTTTCTCTGCTCAACTGTCACCTTCGAAGAATTGACATTTCATTCTTCACATTCTTCTAGTGCACCTTAGCCCGCTCCAAATATCGCGTGTCAATTGACCTTTTTGCTTTTTTCGCTCTAAATGGACGCTTTTTCCTTCTTTTGCTCTCAAGGACTCTATTGCACCTAATAACTCAAAACTAAACATAAGAGATGCAATTCACAAGGATAATCGTAAAGAAAACATAAATACTAGATATAAAATTAGGTGTTTTATAACACCTATCAGCAAGTCACATTGAATCACCGGAAATCATTAACCTACCGAGGAGAGAAATCCCGAAATATCGCGACTCTCACGTGATTACGGGACCCACCAGCAAAATAGTGCCCCCCTGCTAATCACCCGCCCCAGATTTGTGAGAGTCGATATACTCCTCTAGATAAATCCCTCGGTTGGTCTGTCACTCCCTTTTTATCACCTCTCTGATAGAATTCTCATTTCCTTTTTAAGAGCAAGTCTTATGGTGGAATCCAACCTATTCCAAATGTGGAAAAACCATGGAATGTCAAGTCTAGTGGCTTCCAAGTTGGGGCTTTTCACAAAAAATCCAAGGAGGGTTTCATGGTTTGGTGGAAGGGTTCGTGGAATCCATCTAAACGCCAATAAGAATAACGCTAAACGCAAAATTGGTCAAAAAGACCAATTGCAACAAATCCTGGGTGAAATATATTCTTAGGTTTAAATACTGTTCATATAGCCATAAAACAGAAAAATACTGTTCATTTAACCAAAATGGATATTTTACCCAGAATCTTTTTTATTTATTAACCTGAAGAGACAAATATGTCCCTATCTTCTACAAATGTTTACAGCGTTGGGTTAGTAAAGGTTGGAAAAAAAAAACAGAGTACTACTACTACCAAAACCAGAGTACTACATAAAAAACAGAGTGGTACAAGAATCAGAGTACTACTACCACAACAAAGTATTACAAAAAAAACAAAGTACTACAAAAAAAAAAAACAAAGTTCCAACTTCTTATGATTCTTCTACTCCTTCCTCTGGAAGAACAAAATTTGAAAAAAAAAAAAACAGAGCAAAAAACAGAGCAAAAAAACAGAGTACACCTCTTTTATTTGATATATGCTTAGTCAGGATAAAACACACATACATGGGAACTACCTACCATAATCTGAGATTCAAGAGCATGACTCAGCCACATCAATATCTGCAAGGAAGAAAAAAACAGCATCACCGGCGAACAATACCGCACACCACCTGTTCGTTTATGTCTTTCTAACTGAAATAGGGTTAATATTTTCATCTCTAATCACAGATGCCTCTGGGATCACTACAGGTTAGATATAGAAATACTAACACATATCAATTGGGAGTGGACATATGAATCACGTTGGACACGGAATGCGAACATCCCCAGCTTAAGTGCAGATATTTCAAAGATCATCTTCATTTCCCTGCAACAGAAATATGCAAAAGTTAAGAATATATCAGTGACCCTATAAGAGATTTCCGAGAGGCATAGTCTGTAAGAAAAATGGTGAGCATAATAAAGAAAAAGAGAAAATCAAAAACACCTGGAAATTAACTTTACATAAAAAAACCCTGAAGATTATCTATTGGATTCCTTTGGTTGGGATTTAGTTGGAGAATATAAGCCTAACTGAAGACAGAAACCCCTATCATCGATTTTAACCTTATCAATTTCAATAACAACAAATTTTTAATGAGTCAAATGCCTCTAAACTCAAAGCTTAATCGAAACTTTGGATTTTAATTTATATAGCTAGGGTTTGACGAACCTTTACCTCAACAACAACAACAACAATGACATTAGGTAGATACAATATTTTAAGAGGCTTGATCTTTTCTCTGCAAGTGTCAAAGCACACACACCAGAACTCATTGCCCCATTGTTGTAGCTTCTCTGGTAGCAACACCAGCAACAGCTCTGCAACCACCACTGACAAACATAAGCTAAGAGCAGTAACATATGTATGTCTAAACTCTAAACCAAAATTATATACTAACAAATATATATGCAAGCGGTAAGCGTTATTTTACAGCAAGTGAATGCAACAAAGACTGAAATTGTGAATCTCATTTGTAGTGGCAGTATTGTCAGGACAATGAACACTTTTCCTAGTGGTAGTAAGATAATCCGCATAAACTGTCGTTAAGAAAGTAGGACTTGTAACGAACCATAAAGTATTAAGGAAGATAAGAGTATAGAAAGCCAATCAATAAAACATGATGAAACTGGTTTCATCCCAGCCTAAATATCGATGAAACCAAATTTAACTAAATTTAAAACAGGATGTAACTGGTTTCATCCTAGTTTAAACATGGGTGAAAACAAATTCAAAAAAATTTAAAACATGATGAAACTGGTTTCATCCCAGCCTAAATATCGATGAAACCAAATTCAACCAAATTTAAAACATGATGTAACTGGTTTCATCCTAGTTTAAAATGGGTGAAACCAAATTCAATCCAATTTAATATAGGATGAAACCAGTTTCATCCTATTTTAAAATGGGTGAAACCAAATTCAACTCAAGTTAGTATAGGATGAAACCAGTTTAAAATGGGTGAAACCAAATTCAACCCAATTTAGTATAGGATGAAACCAAATTCCATCCTTTGGTTATTTACATCTATCTCTGTGGTTAGTCTATACACAAGATTTTGCAGTCTCTTTACCTCTTCATGTAAACAGGTTGCCATCAAACTAGAAGTAGCGATAATCTATACGGCAAACAAGAACAATGAGACGAAAATTAAGTTACTGCTCTTAGCTTATGTTTCATCCAAAGGCAACACAAGATGAAAACAAGAACAATCAAACCAAATCTGCTCTGACGACATGTCAATAGTGGGAAACACAAGATGAAACCTTGTTTCATCCAAAGGAAACACATGATGAAACCAGAATCATCCAGTGGAAGCAGATGCTGGAACCGGAAAATGCATCGGAACGTGTACTAAGATGAGAAATATTCAACAGAAACTCAATTGCATCATATTTTATACTACTACGTAAGCAAATTCACAAAATGCAAATTAGTGTGTTTACAGATCGATACATTAACAAGAAAATTGACATATACATTTCACATTTATGAACAATGAAACCAGTTTCGTTCTAGTTTACATAGAAATAAAACCAGCTTTATCATGTTATTGAACAAGAACTCTTACCTAAAAGGAAAAGAAAAATGAGTATATCCACATTTCCAGAAGAAAAAAAAATCAATCAATTTACACATTAAAACAGGATGAAACTAAGTTCATCTCAGTTTAAAACTGGATGGAATCATATTCAAGACCCAATTGACATGAACTGAAGAGAAATGCTACACTGACCTCTTGATATTAGTTGGAGATGGCTCAGGGATTACTGCCTCCATATAAGCCTCGGGTAACTCCTGCTTGATTTGAGCTATCCGAGGAGCTTTAAAAGCCATATACACCCATTGAAATGAAATGATCACAACACAAACATACAAAACCAATGCCCCAATTCTCTTTGGTTCTTAATTATTAACATCCTAAGCACAATACAATTCCAAGAAAAAAAAATGTTCATTTTTGCATCCAAAATGACAGCAAAGTGTACAAAATGATATGAATTGAAGAAAAGGGTTATACCTTCCAGTGGTCAAGCTTGTTCCAATCAACAAACCCAGGTAGCAATTCAAACCTAAAACGATGAATCGCAACTCCACCCTTGTTTTTCACATCACTAACAAACAAAATCACTTTGCTATTAGCTTCATTTAAATCAAACCCAGTTTCTTTTTCACTGATTTACCAAAACTTGAGAAGAATCGTTCAGACCCACGACGAATTGAGCGAGAAATTCTATACCAAAACAAATTATTAGACTCATTTTCATAATCCCCAGTAGATGGTGATGAAGAAGAAGCTCGAAAGATGAGTTTTTTATGGAAAATTTTGGTTGTTCTTTTTTGTGAATTGAGAAATAGAGATAGATTTGATTGGTGGTATGAGAATTTTGAAGAAACTGAAAGTGGGTTGAGAAATATAGATAGATTTGATTGGTGGTATGAGAATTTTGAAGAAACTGAAATTGGGTTTTGTCTGTAATGGATAGTAGGAATAGAAAATTGGCGGAGCTGGTTGTGGTGGTGAAGTTTTTTTGAAGAGGGAGTTTGATTTTCCGCGGTGTTGATGGCGGCGATGGAGAACGAGAGCTGGTTTCAGATCTGTTTTATGTTCAGGGTGACTGAAGAAGACGAGAGAAGAAATAGGTTTTTTGTGATATGAAGGGCAGTAAGGTAAACTCAATATTTAAAGATTCCTTTGGACATTTGACCCAGGCCGAATCCTAACTGTCCATATGGCCCAGGAAACACCCAATTTTGGCTATATAGCCCATTTTCTGAATAAGATTAGCGCTAAAAAAACGCCATTAAGAATTGCGTTTTTTTTTTATCCGTAGATTTAAAATGAGTTGTTGAAATCTAACGGATGAAAAAAAAGCTCAATTCTTAATTGCGCTTTTTTAGCTCCATTCTTAATTGTGTTTTTTTAGCTCCATTAAGAATAGCGTTTCTACTATTCCACCATTACACTTGTGCTTCCATCCACAATTTCAAGTACTGAGATGGCGTGGAAGATGGAAGATGGATGGATTCCACCATAAGACTTACTCTAAAAACTGAAAGTCTTTTGGCTGACCATTTTGAGTTCTTCAATCTCATGGAAAAAAGTCAATGCAGCTAGCACCACCACTTGTTGGAGTAAAAACAGAAATTCGAAAACCACCTTCTTAATCAAAAGGTCAAAAGCCGACTAACATAGACAGCTTACCAACAAAAAAGAAAAGATAAAGTAAGTATCATATACCCACGTACGAGTAACAACAGACAAGGCATATAATATCACACGTACACTTAACACACAATTAACGTGAGTCATCTTTCTCACCACACAATTCAATTATTTATTTATCTAAAGAAAATAAATTCCTTTTTTTTCTCTTTATTTTTTTTCTTTTTTCTCCATCTTCTCCGCTGAGCCCCTCTCTCATTCTCTTTCTAGAATTCTCTAAAATAATCATTTTTGAATCAATCCATTACAAGAACCCTTTCCTCTAAAATGCGCATGCTCCTCTCTTGAGTCTTCACTTCTTATCCTTAACCTACTACTCTCTATCCAAATCTTCTCTAAATCTCTTCTTCTTCCAGATACCTAATTTTCTATCCATATTTATTGGTTTTTTCATAGATGGCGAATAGGGTATCGAGAAATCTAGGGTTTTTCTGGTTTTTCTGTTATGGGGTATTGGTTTTGTGTTGTGAATCGTCGGTGGGTTCTTTGGATAATGATGTTTGTCCTGTAATATCAATGAAAGATTCAATCTTGAAGGCTGCAGATATATGTGTTGACTTCGATTTCGATTTTGCTACACAAATTGATCTCGTTATTGAGGTATTTTTTTTTGACTTTTTTTTTTTTTTGAATTTGATGCATTTATTTTGTTAATTTTGATGTGGGTATGTGTTAAAATTGCTTGTTCTGGACATTAGGTCAATTAGGGAATTGGATAGAAAGTCAATTAGGGGAATTTGTTAAATTTTTGGTTTGGTTTAGAGTCAAATTTGGGGGAACCCATATCTGGATTCGTCTGCAGGTTTCAATTGTGTTTGGGTAGGTTCAAACCTTAGTTTTTATAAGAAAGGGGACTTGCTGTAGTTTTGAATTGAAACTAGTGGCTTAGAGATTTGCCTTTGGCTTTATATGCTGCCCATTTATCTGTATCCCAATTGATTGGAGTTCGGTAGATGGGTTTTTGTTGAACCGCAAGCAATTAGTTTTTATCTTTGTATACAGTGAATTGAGAAGTTGAAGAAGAAATGTGAAGTCTCTAAATGACTATATGCATAAACCGAAGGACGACAAGGCTTTTTACTAGTAGTACCTTAAATTGACCCTTGTGGGTTTTGTTTTTATTTAAATATGGTTGTTGGGATGCTAGATATTTTGATATTTACTTCGTAGTTGTAATCCTGTTAGCCATGGCTTCTTCATTAGCTAGGTTTGCACTTGTTCTTGCTCATACACTATGATTCTACTATCTGTTGGGGAAATTGGCACCTCTTCACTTATCAATTTCACTATAAGATTTTAGTGCAAAACATAGCATCGTACTGCTTTTGATACTCTATTTCCACGTTCTGTTGTTTTTTATATGCATAATTTGGGTCAAGGTCCAGGTGGTCCCAATATGAATCCCCTACTTGCTATGTTCCTCTCTTGGTTTTGTGAAAAAAGTGATGCTCGCCTACGTAGAGGATGTTAGGCCAACATAATTGGTTATGTTGTTTGGCTGTGGTGATTGAAGACCAAGAGGTTGATGGTCATATGGTACTGCTTCCTCTGGAACTGCTGTATTTTTAGAGGATGGTTAATTTTTCTAAAAAGACAGAGAAATAGTGTTTAGGAAGAATTGGGTTTGACTTCAGGTGCAAATCGTGTCTTATTTATTACTTCCCCATCATCATCCTAAATATATCTGTCTGAATTTCTAACCTTGTTCACTCAAGGGATCTGCTAAGCCAGCAAGTGTCTGGGTAATAGCAACAATTTTTTTAAGTAGAATAGTACAGCTCAACTCTAATGGGTTACCGTAGGTGACCTTGCTCCTCACGTCATTGAGCGGGTTAAAAAGTGTATTGGCTATTGTAAGGCTCCTTCCTTGACTTGATAGAGGACAAAATTTTTTGTTTCCTTGTAGCTGATTGCTTTAAAAAGTAGACCCTCAGAAAACCAGGTTACAGAGCGTTCCGAGGGAATATTGGCCCAGACAGGAAAAGTGTAGCATTTTGCACAGCAAGATTAAAAAAAAAAAACGTTCGCTCGTCGTTGTTTTAATTGTTATTGGTTTGAAGCCCATTAACCCATTATTAGTTTTGCTGGTGCGTAAAAGTGTTTAAATCTAATTATTTGTTTGAATAGCTGGATAGATGAACCTATCCTACATCCATTAGGATGAGCAAGTGAACCTTGGAAGGTGTCCAGCATGCTGGAAACGTTTCTTAAATAGTTACATGCATATGTTCATGCAGTATTTCGATGCTGACGGACGTTATGACTATGTGCAGGGGAATGATGTTTCATTGAAGAAGGCACTTAATGTTGTTCAGAAGAATGGTGATGGCTATGTAGCTGTACTCTTTTACGCATCTTGGTGTCCTTTCTCTAGAAGTATTAGGCCAACATTTTCTGCCTTGTCTTCCTTGTATCCGTCCATCCAGCATCTTGCAATTGAAGAATCTGCTGTCATGCCAAGGTTTGAAAATTGTTTGTTGATATTGTTGTCTTTCTGGTTTCCATTTGCGCAACTTAATTTCTTCTCATATCCTGACCAAAGTTAATTGACCTGTAACAGCGTACTCTCCATTTATGGAGTTCATGGATTCCCTACCCTTTTTCTATTTAATTCAACCATGCGGATGCGGTATCATGGTCCACGATCTCTCAGTTTTCTTGTTGATCTCTATTCTCATGTCACTGGTAAGCATGGTTCTTTGGCATTATTCTGGTGGTTTCTTGTCGATCTCTCTGCTAACCGTTGATGTGCTTCATGTTGTAGGAATGAAGTCTGTGTTGCTAGATGAAACATCTTGGGAGAAACTTGATGACCCTTCAGTTCTTGTGAAATTGGAGGACACCAAAGAAGAAAGTTACAGATTCTCATGGATAAAGTCCCCAGAGAAATTACTTAACGAGGAGAAATATCTGGCACTGACCTCTGTTTTTGTCGTACTTAGATTGGTTTACTTTTTTCTTCCATCACTACTCGCATGTGTGTCTACTGCCTGGAGAAGGCTTATCCTGAACACGAGAATAGTTAGCTTGTGGGAATATCCTTCTACGTTGTTCAGTCAAGCAATGCAGATTTTCAGAACTTTGAAAGAGCCTTGTAAGAGGAGAAGCAATTTGCAGGAGAGGGCAATACATGCCAGAACTTGGGCACGTAAATCCTTTGCTTCTGTTTCCATCAGTGATGCTGCTGCAAGCTCGAGTCGTGTGAGTGAAATCCGATAGTACGTTCCTGATCTCTTCCATATCCGCAGCAACAAGACTGATCTGTGTTACCCCGTGAAAGAAAGAACTGGCGACGAGGATAGAAAGCCTTCCCCATGCAAAAGCTGCTTTCATGAAAACAAAAACGAAGAGCGAATAAAGTTGCCCTAACTGTAAGCAGTGTTCACAATACCGTGTCCTTTCTTCTGATAGTGTTGTTCATATATTAAAAGAAATAGTGAACTCATATTTTGCTGATCATGCTGCGGCTGTTCATATTGTTAACTCAGTGTATCTCATATATTGTCAGGCATGAATTTTTGCTGTTTAAATTTTTACAAAAATGAGTTATGCATGTCTTGAAATGTAGAGTCCAAAGATTTTCTTACAGTTAAAGTAATTGTGGTTTCTTTACTGTTCTTTTTGGGGCAAATTAGGTCCAAGTCAATTTGCTAAAGAAGAAAGCTTGAAAGTTTGCTTTGCAAAGCTGTGGACTATGCTTTTCGTAAAGAAAGGAGGAACCCTACTAGCTTTTTAGGACGGCACTGACAAAATGCAAAGTGCAGCATATATACCTTAGTGACCAAGTGTCCACCTAACGTTCAGCATATATTCAGTTCTCTCATCAGCTCCTCAATCAATCTCCATTTATTCATATTCTTCTTCTTTATTTGCTAACCACTACTCTAATTTCAGCAACCAGAGTCTGATTAAATTTCACCATGAAATATTTCTCTTCCTTCACCCAGAAAGCAATAATGATCTCCACCCTCTTCTTAGTTTTTTCTCTGAATTCTGTCACTATCCTAGCAACCATAGAATCACCACCACCGGCACCAACTTCATGCCTGAACAAGTGTGGATCAATTCCATTAAAATATCCGTTCGGCGCCGGTTTTGGTTGCGGTTCTCCACGTTTCTACCCATCCATCACTTGCTCATCATCATCACCATCTAAGTCATCATCAGACAGCAACATCATCACCATCCCTCAAGACCATGAACAAGAAGATGAGCAACTCATCCTCACAACTCATGCAGGCACATACCCAATAACTTCAATATCATACGAAACTTCCACCTTGACCATCAACCCAACACAGATGTCTACATGTTTATCCATGCACTCTTCTCCCAACTTCGGCCTCGACTGGTCTTCACCATTCCAGCTTGGCCCATCTCTGTTCATCCTCATAGGTTGTCACCCTCCTACTTCTGCACTCTTCTCCAAAGGAAATCCCATTTGTGATGCTTCATATAATCATCTATGTGCGTCTCTACACTCCTGTCCTTCTATACTCTCACTTGGCCTGCCCATCTACTCTTCGACCGATACTTGTTGCGTCTACTCCCCGGCGAACCTGAACGCCAAAGGAGATTTGGATATCAATGCACTGAAATGTGCAAGTTATGTCTCGGTTGTTTCACTCGGCGATATTCCGACAGACCCGAATCGGTGGGAATATGGGTTGGCTTTGAAGTATAATCAAGTTGGATTGGATCATATCAATTACAACATTGAAATGATTTGTAATGCTTGTGAGAAAAGTGATGGTGTTTGTGGGTATTCTCCACCAAAGAATAACTTTGTTTGTGTTTGTAAGAATGGGAATAGTAGTTCCGACTGTTACAATGTGAATAATCAGGTGAGTAGCTTTTACTGGACCTCCGGCGGATCTTCTTATCGTTCGGGTTATGGGTCTTTCCACTACTATTATGTATTGTCTGCTTTTCCTTTCCTTTTCCTGTTTTTAAGTGAATTATTAAAACTTTGATATTGTTATAAAGTCAGAATATAATAAAAAAATTGGCATGTTTTTGTTGAATTATTGATCTTCCAGATTTTATTTGATTATCATCTTAGATTGTTATCGGAAACAGAAATGCTTCAGTTTCTGCAAAAGTGTTACACATATCATTTAGATTGTGTTTGGATACGAAAATACTAGATTTATTGATCTTCTGCAAAAGTATAACCGTGAGAAAGTGATAGTGATAATAACATTTTTGCAAAATAAATTTAGACTAATTTTTACCCATTTAGGATCAATCAGTAAGTCTTATATGGAGGTAAATTTTAAGTCACGGTGAAAAATTTTCTGCCGGCCGGCAGTGGTTCGGTGCCGTCGTTTGAATTCTACCCTACGTTTTCGGTTCGTGTTCTTGTTGTCCGGTGATTATTAAATTGAAATTTATCCAATCTCCTTTCAGATCCTCGTCAGCTGTGACCCACCTCTACAATGATTGGACTTAATTCCATAGCTACCTATCCACCAATCCAACCCCTAATCCCCATACCAATCACTTAATCCAACGGCTCAGACCACCCATATATTAAATCCCTTCTCATCAGTTGATTATACTAACCCAAATCAAAAACCACAAATTCAACGGTCAGTAATCAATCACACTGTATCTACGAAAAGCCCAGTTTTACAATAAAAAATGGAATAAGAAGAAGAATAAATAAAAATAAAAAGGCAGTCTTTTTGAATAAAAAAGAAACAGAGGAGAAGAAGGATATTCATAGGATTCATCAACAGAGTGAGTGAGGAAGAAGAAGAAGAAGGAAAGATGAATACTGAGAGAGAAAAGTTGGTTTACTTGGCTAGACTTGCAGAACAGGCTGAGAGATATGATGGTAAGTCTCTGATTATACTTCGATTTTAATTAGGGTTTTGATAGAATCAAAGATTGACAGTTGTTTATGTATGGGTTTAATTTTATTTTTTACGGGTTTGTTTCTTGGTATGTGGGTTTGATTTAATTTTTTACTTACAGTAATGGAGATTTTTTTTTTGTGGTTTAATTAATGTTTTTTTTTTCTTGATCTGTGTACATTGAGTAGTCAATTTTGTGGGTATTTATGGTAGGATTTTTGGGGGTTTTGTTAATTGTTATCATTTAAGTATTGTGGCTTCACCATAATTATTAGATTGATTATTGATCTGGTCTTAGTATATTTGTTGGTGTTTGTGGATCGTGGTCTGGAAGTCAGATCAACTTGTATTTATGTTAGCACTGTTGAAGTACTGCTAGTGTTGGTGTTTGGTTGTGCTGTAAGATCACTCAACTATGTGGTGGATTTTGCCTCGTCAGATTCGGAATACCTGGGTCTGTCACTTATTGGATGCAAGGTGTTTGAACATAGTAATGGCCTTGGATTATTATACATGTACATGTCGAATGCTTTTTAGATCGAAGATTACTAACTACGAGTCGTTAGAGCAACTTATTTCACTGGGATCAGTAATGTTTGTGGATGTATTCGAATTTTAGGCGTTTTCCAACTTAAGTAGTTAAGAGTCATTCAGATACTGGCACAACCGCACATGTTAATCTTACTTATCCTGTGAAAAGTAGTGAATTGACTTATGTGAGTTAATTTAGTGGAATGGATTGATACTTGAATCTTCTTTGAAAAACATACGACATTGTGGAATGGAGAACTTGTAGTCATGATGATGATTAATATGAAAAGATTATATATTGGCTGAATAGATTTAACATAGCAACTCAAGTCAGTGCATGATTTTCTCCTGCAGCAGCCATTGTTTTGGGGGTGGAATTCTTAATGTTGATCAGGAAATCCTGTAGAATGTTAGGGCCATCAGATCTTCCCTTGTCTTCTATTTTTTGGGGGATCCTCTTTGTATCTCCTCATGTCCATCTTAGTTGTTAGATACTGCAACATATCAGAAATTCCTGCTGGCCACTTTGTATATATCTTGAGGTCTGTTTGGTTAATAGGAATCTTGTAAATTATGGATTTTTTTTTTTACAAGTATATGATTCATAAACTGGATAGTTTTGCGTTTCCTATATTTATCTGATGCATATGTTCTTTTAAGTCATTGGTGTTATTGATTTCTTATCCAAAATTCTTGTGTGGAAAGACAATTCAAGATAAGTAGTACAGTATCACAGTGTCACACAATCACACCTTACTTTGGGTTTCATGCACAGATACATTTTATGATTGTTACGTTCTAAAATGGATTTGATGGTTATCGCAGAAATGGTCGAGGCTATGAAGAAACTTGCTAGATTGGATGTGGAACTGACTGTAGAAGAGAGGAATCTGGTGTCAGTTGGGTACAAGAATGTAATTGGTGCAAGAAGGGCATCATGGAGGATTTTGTCTTCCATTGAACAGAAGGAAGAAGGAAAAGGAAATGGGCAGAATACGCAGAAGATAAAAGAATACAGACAGAAGGTTGAGGATGAGCTTTCAAAGATTTGCAGTGACATCTTGGTTGTCATTGATGAAAACCTCCTATCATCCTCTTCCACAGGAGAATCCACAGTTTTTTACCATAAGATGTGAGTTTTACTAGTATTTGATAACAATCCATTTGGTTTGTTTTTCTTTGCCTGAGTTGTTCCGGTTTTAAAGTATGCTCAGTATGTTGGTGCTTTTTTTCTTACTACCTTAAATGTATTGGTATTCTACATCTGAATGTGACCTCTCTTCTTGTGTAGGAAGGGGGATTACTATCGGTATCTGGCTGAAATTAAGTTGGGGAATGAACGTAAAGAAGTAGCTGATCTGTCTCTCAAGGCCTATGAGGTCTGTTACATATAGATTGCTTCTCTGTTTCTTTGCATTTGTTGTACTTTCCCAATTGGTCGATGTTGTAACTCGAGTCATAATGGAACTACTTGTGATGAAACAGGCTGCCAGTAGTGTTGCCTCAACAGATCTCCCACCTACTCATCCAATCAGACTTGGCTTGGCCCTGAACTTCTCCGTTTTTTGTTATGAGATATTGAACTCACCTGAGAGGTATGTAACCCCTCCTCTCTGACTTCTGGTTTTATTTTACCACTTCTCTTCTATTTCTCTTTCTCATTTTATCTTTCTCGTGTTGTGTATGATCATGTTGTCCGTTTATTGGTTACCTTTATAAGTGATGTACTTGTTGGCATGCAGGGCATGCCACCTCGCTAAACAAGCATTTGATGAAGCTATATCAGAACTTGATACACTTAGTGAAGACTCTTACAAGGACAGCACACTTATCATGCAGCTTCTCAGGGACAATCTCACTTTATGGACCTCAGATATTGCAGAAGAAGGTGATAGTTAACTATGAACTCTGCCTACATCTTTCTCGTTGTTGGTCTTTTTCGATTCTTTTATCTTACTCTTGACTTCTGACGAACTTCTTTCTCGTGTTATTGCACAGGGGAGCATTCCAAAGTTAATGACCCCTGAAACATAGGTAAGCAAGTTACCATTTAGCCTCTGAGTTTGGTTTAAACCTCAGTTTTTTTATGTTTTCTTGTCAATTGAGTTGTGGTTGCTTCTTGAGCAATTTATGCTTTTAAGTAAACAAAAAACTGCCAATAGCCGTCATTTGTATTGTTCATATATCTTGTGCAAGGTCTTTGGATCAGTTTGATGTTTCTAAATGCTTTTGTATAAACGGATTTTTGCAGGAATGGCCTGGCATGAAATTATAAATCCATCTGATGGGGGTTTTCGCTGAAGGCTGAATGGCAGAGTTTGTTGTGTAAATGCAGAGATGGTGACTGCTTGCTTTTAATTTCATGTAATTGTAGAAAGAATCGTAAGATCCTTCCTCATATCTAGAGTAGATTTTCATTTATTTAGCTGGATCTTATCCGAACTTAATGTTCTCTTATATACACATTGCTCTCTTATACATTTGGTATTACTGGCAGTGCACTATTTGAAATCCAAATTGTGATGATGGTAGTGGCAATATTTTTTAGAGTAAGGCCTAGGTTTCTTAAGTGCATGGCAAACATTTCTTTTTAGGTTTCCCGTTCCTGCAATATAAACTGAAATCTGTACATGAATCACTGATGCATATGCATACTTCGGAAGTAATAAAAGTACATGTATTCTGCAAGATCTACTTCTTGTGGGATATGACCAGCCAGCAGTTAAATCAAATAGCCAATTTGCTTTCGTGATGCATCCAGCCAACTATTATAGCAGGGCTGAAGATTTGGCCAGTCTGAGAGAGGACAAGAAGTAAAGTGATGAAGCCAAAGTGCTAAAACTTTCTCTTGTTGGTCTTTCCTGAATGTACTTATCAAGTCTTCAATAGCTTTCTCTACTTCCACTCTGTCGCTGGTGCTTAAGACTGGTGCATCAATTCCTTTGCTTGCCCTGCATAGGAATGGCAACCATGACATCAACAACTTCATCTTCTTCTCACTTTGTTCATCTTGCTTCCTTATCATCTTCGTTACGTCTTCATTGTCATTGTTTTGATACTGTTCCATTTCATCTGTTTGTCCCATTTTTCTCGCCTCCTTTAACAAAAACGCTGCAGAGAAAGTGTCAACAAAAATTGCGCATCAAATTAAGAAACAACTTCGGTGCAGAGTCTGCCAGAGGAGGCACGGAAAACATATGATTTAGTGTTTTGCTAGTGTTACCTGAAATTTTGACGAGAGAACCTTGAACTCGTGGCTCAGCCGAAATCGAGAGCCAAGCCAACCTAGAAGCTGACCCCCAGCTTGATACAGCAACATCTACATTTCCACAAGTTGACATCTTCCTAGCCAACCAAAGCAGCTCAGCTGCAAACTTCTCAGCAGTCCAAGCATCCGGTTTAGGAACACCTGCCTTTTCACCAAGCCATGCCCATGCTCGTTCGCTATATGACCAAATTGTATGCAGAATCCGGCCCAATCGATGTTCAGACGATTCTATCAAAGTGGTCTCCTTGACTTCCTCCAACACAGCAGATTCAAGCTGCTGAAGAGTCTTTGCAAAAGCAGAAGAAAGAACTGTACAATTGATATCTCTAAGAACACCAGACCCTACTTTGAGATTATCCTCGATCAATTTCTCTGCTAGTGAACGAAGAAGTTCATATTTCCGAGAACTAACTGGAATTTCATTAATAATTGAAAGAATTTGTGTAAGTGCTCTACAAACACTAGTTGAATCTCCATTAACAGTGGTTTCTTGATGGATATCTTTCTCTCTTTTACCAGAGAAACTATCAAAGTGTCTTGATGGTGTTTTCGGGTTCGGGTACAGCGTAGGAAGAAGCCTAATGATGAAAACAATCCAATACAGAGCTATGCAAAGAATTTGAAGGAGGATTTGAAGAAATTTGTATTTGTGGGTTTGAGTTGATAGAACTTTTGAGAAAGAGGAGATGATTTTAGAGACTAGGAATGAAGAAGTCATGGTTGTTTTTTGTGTTTGAGTTTTCATGGAAGTTTGATTTTGATGTTTAAGGACTCTAAATTTTTCTATTACTTGCAGTCTGTGGTTTGTCTTTAATATGGAAGTTATTTAGGGATTACTTTTATGTCAAGTTAGTGTGTGGTTATTGTTAGAAAAGAGTCATTGGCAACACATGATCAGTACATGATGTGAAGATGAGGCTGAAAACAAACAGTGCCGTGCTTTTCAATGATAAGGGAAGGGAAATAGAATAAGGTTTGCCAGCATTGTGGATCTCTACTTTTAGTCTGTTTTTTTTTAACTTACTCCATAGGGGCCCTTATGTGATTCCGGCCGGAAACTCATCCGGCGACTCATCCAGATGTAGCTAACTAGATAGTACTAAAAAAATCTATAGCAGACTGATAGAATTTTCTTTAAATCTAGTCGTACATATGTCGAAAGAGTCAGTTTCAAAATGATACCCGACTCCTATAAATATAGATCACGTATATATGAGAAGGTCCCGAACCAAATATCAGAAAAATGAAAAACGAATGATCTGACATCTGCCTGGAACTAAATCAGATGCCGAGTCAGACTCAAACCCAAACAAACGCCATGTTTATTTGCATCTGAATCGCGATCTGGTTCTGAGTCAACACATGATTCGTGGCTAGTCAGATCAGAAGGTTTGTTGTCCTTTTTGAGTCATATCTGACTCGACCTCCGACTTAGACCTAGCCCCGATCCGGACTCGTTTAAGTCAGGTAACAAAATATCTCTGTCTCACATATTTTTGAGCCAGTTGAATCAGATCTGACTCAGAACAAACATATTGAGCCAGAACTGGCTCAAGTCAGGTAATTTCAGTCAGATCCAGACGACTCAGATCCGGATGGCTCATGAGTTAAGAATAACCAATCAGGGTATAATATCAGAATGTATAGCAAATCGAACAAAACAAAAAATTTAAGATAAATAGATGTGATTTCAATAGATCACTTATCGGTTCATTATTAGTTTCTGTCCACTGTGAGGTTAAACGTGTTTCCAGTGCCAGGGTAACCGATCTGAATCCAATCACCAACCCGTAGCCTTAGCAGACTGATTAAATCGGTTCCTTCTAGATAAAAAACATCCGAGTCCCTGGGACGTACCAAAACCATTCGGTACGGCTTTTCATCTCCATACTTCAATTTAAACAAGATTTCCATTTTAATCTTGACAGCCACGCGCAAGTTGCGCAAAATGACACTTACGACTGCATCAAAATCATTAAACTTGATTTTTCTCTTATTAATATCAGTCTGTGTAATCTGATGTAGATAAGGCATGATGGAAGGGAGACGTGCTAAGATTATGATTTAGTCAAATGTGGTATATGCAAGCGATCACATAATTAGATCAATTTATATAATTATATTAATTTGTGATTATAAGTAGTTGTATGTTGTTTTGGAAATACTGTAATAGCAAATTAGATTTTCTTCTTTTTATAAAAGCTTATTAATTTCGTATAGATAAGAAAGTTAAGATATTATTGTTGGAATCTTGCAACAATAGAAAAAACGTCAGATGTATCAAACAGTAAATATAAAGAACAGTATCAAACAACTCTACCACGAACAAATTGATGAGGGCAGAATCACAGGTTCAACAAGTTGTCCTTAACACATTAGTTCGCGGGTATACTCTGAAGTAATGCTAAACCCCAACGTGGGAAGATGTGTCTAGGATAAGACTGCCCGATATGACTTGAGTTAGCACAACGCAAGTTACCCACTCTTGAACTCAGCAACAGGGATGGAAGTAAAACGCCGCACAAAATATAAGAAGAAGAAGAAAAGTAGACCTAGAGATAGTCGCTGCTTGTGTGTTTTTAAAACAGAATTTCGAGTCATATTTATAGGATGAGATACTTGCAAATCAAGTTATGTTTTTTTTGTTTTCTTCAAAAACAAGTAAAACTCGTAAAAGGAATTTCCCACAAATAAAACTCTTAAAAATAATTTTGGAATTAAATTCATAAAGAAAAAATTCTCCCAAAAATAAATCC
Organism: Papaver somniferum; assembly: GCF_003573695.1. NCBI lineage: Eukaryota > Viridiplantae > Streptophyta > Magnoliopsida > Ranunculales > Papaveraceae > Papaver > Papaver somniferum. The sequence goes on along the minus strand of NW_020624377.1, from coordinate 3,436,206 downwards.
GTGTAGGAAAGGGACTTGGTGCATGGTATACGCGCATATCGCATGGGTCAAAATATGTATTTTTGCCCACATGTATTTTTGCCCACCCGCTCCACCCACGTTTTACAATTCATACATAAGTGTATGATTATATAGTGGAGCTCCTCTTTAGTTTTCCACAATGTGGGACTAAAGGTTCCACTTCATTCACCCAAAAATGAGTGAGTATCCTTAGACCCTTAGGTCATTAGATCAAACCATACCAAGACCATAAAATCTTTTAATTAAAACTCATTTTCTCCAACAATCCCCCACATGAATGAAACGTCGGAAAACGAAAACATCAGAGTAAGGAAAATACCATTTAGGCAAAGGTGTCCATGAGGTCTTGAACCTTTCTTAGTGAGAAGTTACCGGAACTACTAGCTAGATGGTGAACACGATGTCTTGAACTGCTAGCGTTTGGTGTAGTTCAAATAATATCCACGCATGATATCCTCCAAGTGTTGCTAAGTTCGTGCCGTTTTGTCCATTTTGGCCCTGGACATATCCTGTTTCTCAGAATGCTCTAAAGAATTGGCTCCATTCTCATAGGAAGCGACCCACTTCCTCATTCATATAGGTGAGTTCCATCAAGAGTGTTTACTGCTACACCCCACTTCAATCTTAAATTGAAACTATAGAACTCATTAAGACTTAATTAAAAGTCATCCCCCATATGCAGTCACACTATCACATCAACACCATAGGGAAGGGACAGATAATAAAATTATCTGATAGTGTTTACCTTTAACTACCACAAGTTAGTTGTCTCATTCGAAACCTTGATCTTGGAATCTCCAGTCAGCAAGGTTGAGTATCCTTCATGGCAAGTTTAATTATTTGAGCCTAAGCCCCATCCCCTTCGATGCTTTACTAACTATCTCCTTGGACAAGCCTTTCGTCAAAGGGTCCACGATATTCTCCTTGGACCTTGTCCAATCCATGGAAATAACGCCTGTTGAGATTAGTAATTTCATAGAATCATGTCTTCTACACATATGTATAGACTTTCCATTGTAGAAGCTATTTTTAGCTCTACCTATTGCAGATTTGCTGTCACAATATATAGATATAGCTGGCACAGGCCTATGCCAGAGAGGAATATCTTCTAAAAAGTTTCTTAGCCATTCGGCCTCCTCTCCTGCTTTATCTAACGCAATAAACTCCGACTCCATAGTTGAGCGAGCTATACATGTCTTCTTGGAACTCTTCCAAGACTCTAAAAATTAAATTCCTTATAAAGTTTATACTTCATAAATTCGATATCTTTTAAGTTTTCCTTTTATATTTCGTATTTATAATTCTCACAACAATTTTGGATTGTCTTTATTGCTAGCATTTTTATTAAAATAAAATAGGTAAGTAACTAAGGGTAGTCAAGTAAAATAATATGGTCTCCTTAATATATTGAGAAAGTCAAAGCGGACTGTCTTTGTGAAACAGAGGGAGTATATTATAATTTTATAAAAATTTAAATTCTTTTTCTTTATATTATTGGATAACGATTATTACATGAAACTAGTTGGAAGCCTAACAAGCTAAGCTCCAACGACATATTACTACATTAATTGAACATGTTGTTGTGCTAGCCTACCAACGAGCCTCATGGGTAACCTAGCCAAAGGAGCCGAAGCGGATGGGGGGCTGAGATTGTGTCACAAGGGGGAAAACTAACTCTACCTTCCATGTTAATTTCTGCAATATTACGCCATTGGGGGCTCGAACCTGGGACCTCCTGGAACGCATGAAACTTTGGGAAACGGGGATGACCAGGTGAGCTAGGTGCCCGTTCTTTTTAGCACTAAGGGCCCGAGTCGGGACTGGAAATTTTTTACTCCTGACTCTTCTGAATCTGATTGTCTGGATCTGACTGAAATCACCTAACTCATCTGTATCCGACTCAATATGTTTGTTTTTTGAGTCAGATCTCACTTATCTGACTCAAAAACTGTGAGTCAATAAGTTGTTACCATGAGTCAGGGGTATTTTATTACCCGACTCAAATGGTTCCGAGTCATGGGTTAGGTCTGACTCAGATCGTGAGTCAGGTCTGACTTAAAATAAAAAACAAACGGTTTGACATCTAACTCGGGCCGAGTCAGGGGCCGAATCAGAGCTAAACTCCGAGTCATCAAAAAACAAACATGCTTTAAGTTTGGAATAGTGTTTGATAGAGAAACTACTAGATAGTAGATTATCTAGATACTAGATAGTGTTTGATGTCAGGCGCCATATGAAAGTAGATTATCTGATTAATGCATATTTATCTTTATCTGATTAATGCGTAGTTTCGACATCGGTCCCAAACTGGTTGGGAGAAATGGCGCCTGACATCTAGCGTCCTTTGTGATCACAGAGTTCCGCTAAAGCTTAAAGGTAAGTTTTAAAAATCGGCAATTAGGCCTGCGATGTTGTATGATGCGGAAAGTTGGGCGACGAATAGTCGGGACATATTGAAGCTGCATAGTACTGAGATGCGGATGCTGAGGTGGGCATGCGGGCATACGAGGCATGATCGGACCAGGAATGAGTATGTGCATAAGAAACTTGTGGTAGCACCAATCGAGGAGATGCTCACCCAACATCGGCTTCGCTGGTTTGGGCATCCCCAGCGAAGACCGCCTGATGTACCAATTCGTGTAGGTCGCATCAGGCACGCTGAAGGAAGGATGAAACGAAGAGGCCGACCAAAGATGACATGGGACGAGTCCGTAAAGCGGGACATGACCAAGCGAAACTTATCACAAGAGAAGGTGTTGGACAGACATATATGGAGAGCGGCGATTCACGTGGAAGAGGTAGGATTTCGCTACGTATACTAACGACCCCCCTTTTTCTCTTGTTAATTTCTCTGTCCCTCAATAAGCGAACACGTAAATGCAACCCTGCAAATTGTGAAAGGGGGGAATCCCCTGTAGCAGCTGCAGTTGGTAAGATTTTTAAGGGGGAATCCCCCGTAGCTTTTGCAACATGGGTAGGGTGTGAGTATATCCGCGTTAATTGTCGGGAATTTGTAATCCCATTAAAACAGTGATTCTTCATTTGGTCCCCAAAACAAAAACAAACGCGTCGCGGGTAGCATCAAGTATTTTCCTGTCGTAGTGCGGGTTTTGCAAGTGTAAGGACCCTCGAACTCGTCAACGCTATTAGACCGGTCAACTGTCGAATTAGCCAATAATAACTCGATTAGTTTAACACGGACGATAATTAATAGAAATTAATCTAACAGCGATCTAGATACGAAACTAGTATTTTTGAGAAGAGCTCAAAAGTTATACATAATAGACTACTCGAACGTGTCAATAGGATATCGGACGAAGAAGATATCATCAGTTGTGTATGAAGGGTGGATTAGTCTTTTCCCAGACAGACCGACCTGGGCTTCCCATATCATTTGGGTGATTGCGTTTACCATTTCTCTTTCGACCTTATCCCCAACCGACCGAGAAGATAAACCCATATTTTCTCTTCTTCTTCTTTCTTATCCTTCTTTCCTCTTCTTCTCTTCTGTTTTCTTCTTTTTTTTCCCGTTCTTCTTCGTTTCTCTACCTAAAGATTTCAATTCAGAGGATTCGAGTTTTATAAGAGATGGTGGTGGTGTCGATTAGGGTTTATTAGGATTTGGAGAAGAAGGAATTGATGTTGCTGTGAATATGAAGATCGAGTTTCTGAAGCTAGAGTTTGTGTGGATTTGACGATGATATAGTGTTGTTGAAGGTTAAATAACGAGGAGTTTGATGTTTAATTTAATCATTTGTGTTGTTGTGGTGATGATTCAAGAGGGCGAATTCAGAATCAAAAGAAAAGGTAAATTTAATTTAGGGTTTCAGATTGATTCTGAGCTTAAATGGAATTAATAGGTTTATTGAGTTACAAATAGATATAAAACAAAAGGGTTATTGTTTAATTAGGGTTGTAAAGATGTTTTGGTAGTGAATTGAAGAATTGGGTTTTGATTCTGTTTGCATGAAGAGTATTGGGAATTGGCTGTGATGAACTGTTGCAGGTGGTGTTATTTTATGAGTAACAGGGCTTCAGAAATGGTGATAGTGATGATAGAACTAACTGTGTTGGCAGAGATGGTGGTAATGAACTTGAGGTACAAAGATGTGGGTATATTCGATAAACATCTGTGGAAATGCTTTGGTTGTTAATGGGTGTGGTGTTGGTATGTATAATGATGAAGCTGAAGTTGCTCAGACTGCCAGGGAAAGGGTATAACTGTTGTAGATGAAAAAAAGATGAGAATGATGTTGAATAATTAACTGACTGAAGAAGAAGACTTCTGAGTTGGTATTTGAGGTAATTGTCTTCTCAGTATACTTAGCTAAGTTATGCATTTTTGTTGAGTAAGGAATTGAACTACAGATGGTAGTGATAAACTGAAGTAGTGGTGTTATTGTGTATTAGTTGTTCTAACAGGACAATGACCGTAAAGAAGATGGGTTGTTTTTATGAAATAAGATTGAGACAATGTTTAAGTATGTTGTACTGTGATTAGTAATGCAGTGGATGTTGAAGTTGCAGGGAGTAAGGTTGAACTGCAATCATGGTGAGATTGTTATTCACTTCAGTGGGTTAGTTAAATGAAGGTATGTTAGAGTGGTGATTGATTGATTGTGTTTTGTGTTAGTGTTGTGAATTCAAGGTGGGTGTAGTCTGAAATACAAATGGTAGTGGTTGGCTTGTGCTACTGTAGTTTGGAGACGGAGTTGAGATCTGCAGTAGAGATTCTGTAGTTATTGGTTTTGGTTGGAGTTTCTAATCTGAGATGGAGTCAAGTATAAGATAAAGATGTGGTTGTATTGAAGATGTCTGTTGTTGTGCGATGTTGAAATTAGGGAATAGATTGTAAGAATATATAGTTTGAACTAATGGAAATGGTAATGGGATTACAGTTATGAAGTAGATCGCAGGTGATTGTTATTTGAGTTGAAGTTACAGCGAGGAGTTGGATTGGTGGTTAATTGTTGAGGCCTGATTGAATGGCAAGGATCGTTTGAGTGGTAAGAGTAATTGAAGTTTGATTGTGAGTCTCAAACAGAGTTTGGTGGTATAGTTATTGCTGTGACAGTTAGGTAATGATGATGTTGTAGTCTACTGGATTGTGCATTAACAATTGGTTGGGTTTGTTGAGTTAAGCTATGGTAGATGCAAGATTATAAATAGTGATTTATGTGAAAGCAGGCAACTGCTGCTACACTTAGGTAAACTGAATTTGAGTTTGTAAATGAATTGTAGTCGTATTATTGTAGAATTGAAATGATGATGTTGTATGAAGTAGAGTTGAAATAATACTGTATCATAAAGAGGTTTTGCTCAGGTTGAGCATGGAGTGGTGCATTTGGTCTGTGGCCTGTGCAATGGCTCATGCCTGAACTGTTCAGATGACTGGATGATTTACCTTAGCTGACTCGTTTGTCTCACTGAGTTGAGTTAACTCGGTAAACCCTGATACAACTCATTGAGTTGACTCATTTGACCATTGACCTTGGACTTTGACTTGACGTGGACTGTTAGTTGACCTGTGACCGTCAATTTGACCGTTAGTTGACTCAGATAGACTGGACCTTAGTTAATGGGCTTAGAACCATTAGATAAACTTGTATGATTCTTGTGTGAGCCATTTTGGCTAGAATTCTTAGAGTTCTTATGTGATTAACAATTAGTCTGTATTAACAACGATCGATTCAAAGGATGAACCAGTAGATCGTGGATCTCGAAGTAGGCGTGGCTTGTCATCAAAAGGGGTGGGAATGCATTCAACTCTTTTGTGATTATTGTTGTTTTCTTTTATCAAAGTTTATGTTTAACAAGCTCATGCATTATCTGATTGTGTATTCCATGCATTGTTTATTTTGAATTCCGGAAGTTCTTTTATTTTTTTTAATCTTTCCGTTACTTGGAAAGGAATTGTAATGCTTTGTTTGTCTTGATGAATTGTTTGGGAAATAAGAATTTCTATTTGTATGCCTAATAGGTGTGTAAGGAATTGGTCGACACCTATTAGGAAAATGATAGGTGTGTAAGGAATTGATCGACACCTATTTGGAAATAAGAGTTTCCATGTGTGGTATATAGGATATTGCTCCTTCATTTATATCTACATGAATTCGAGCTTTTATGCGTATTAGGTGTGTAAGGAATTGGTCGACACTAGTATAAACTAATAGGGTGTGTAAGGAATTGGTCAACACTCAATATAGTACATTGTTTGAAGAAGGAGTTAGTTCCATATACATGATTGTTTATTTCTGTGAATTGATTGTCTCTTGGTGTTTATGAAAAACATGTATTGTTTTCTAGATCATTTTAATAATTACTTGAAAGTTAAGTGTTATTCCTGATGGGCACCCGTTTTTAGGGATGATGTGCTCACCCATTCCCACTTTCAGTTTCAGAGACAGATCAGAGTAACGCAGCGAAAGCTCCAAGGGTTGATTTCGTTAGTTGGTTAACTTTTACTATGTATATTATATTGCATATTGTATTTGTAAACCAAATGACTATTGTATACATATCATTTGAGAGGAGTTCTTGTATATATATATATATATATCTCTGAGCAGAGCTAGTTTTGGGTTAAGTTTTGTAGCAGATTTCTTTATTGCATGTTTAAGTAAATGATTTAGTTTTTAGTGCCCCTTATTTAGCTAATCTTTTGGATTAGTCAGCTGCTAGCTTTGGGGGCGCTACAGCAAGCTCCGACAGTCCGTCGTAAATATGCTATGCATTTATGAGATAATCTCTAGCCTACCCGGTACTTGCTACTGGAAAAAGGCTTTGGTTTTGGTTTTGGTTTGGAAATATTTAGTAACAACGACAAAAGAAAGCAGCTGCAGCTGTAGTTGCAGGAAATACTGCAACCACACCCTTAGTAAAATCTGTGAACAATCTATGTAATCATCATACAATCATAAGAACTTTTGTTGAAATATTTAGATCAAATACAAAGTTATGAGAAAACCCTAACTTGGGAAACAAATAAACTTTCTATCTCTTAAATATGTTGTCTAAACTCTCAAGAAGATCTCTCATTCACACAAGGTCGCTCGGCTCCTTATATAGGAGTTTACATAGTGAAGGACAGCTAATAAAGCCCCTTATTTCGGATCTGACGTGCGTCAATATCACCTCGAGGTAACAGTATTGACGCATGGTTTCTTTAATGCCGCATAAATCTTCACACTTTACTCGTGATCTGGTTCGTTATCTTAAATATGTAGTATGCGGTCATATTCGCATGCTATTCGAGGAGTTACTTCGCATACTAGATGAGTGTGCAGTATTTTGTACCCACATTTTTCCTCTTCTCATATCGTTCTTTTGGTAAAGAGAGAGGTATGAGAAACCCTATTTTATTCTGCCGCACCCGTTCATCTTTTCGTATTCTTATATGCCGACAAATTCCCGTGATTTCGGCATGACAGTTTACGCGTGTCTTTTCAACTATTTGCTATCTGACATGTCTCTAGTAACCGCTTCTTCATATGCGTTCATTCTTAATCAACGCATTATTGGGAGAAAATATCTTGGGAATCGGGAGTAAATCTCTTATTTACTATCAAACGTCTTCTTCTCTTTTCTTTTTACTCTCTTTCTTTTTCTTTCTCTGCAATTTTCATCCACTTCTTTTACTATTCTTCTGGTTCTATTGAAGTTCTATTTTGATAGTTGCTTTTTACTTTGCCTTCTTTTTATATCATTCTCGCACTTTGTTTCTCATCATCAATATCTTGATCATTCTGATCTTGATTGACTTGATTATCTTGATTATTTTTTCATTATCTCGCATTCCCATTCTGAAAAATGCCTCTTTAAGCTGGTTGGAAAAATCTCAAAGAATTCAATAGATTGAAGGCTGATTTTGGGCGAAGGGGATTCACATTATCAGTACCTCATGGATCTAAACCCACTTCTTTAATCAGACCGGAGTGGTTTTTTCCTGATGAACAATGGGATACCGATATAGTTATTGTTCGCTTGGCCAACTCTCTGTGGGTCTTCCTATTCCTTTATAAATTTTCGCACGGCATATTCCAACTAAGCGGTGACTGTATTAGAATAATGGTGGAATACGCTCTTCGTGCGGCAGGATGATGATCTTCTTATCCGGAAGATGTAAGAAATCCAAATTGCGACACATAGGGAAATTAACCTTGCGGAGTATACAGTTGAGAATTTTTTCAATCATTATGATGTTGTTATTATGAAGAATGAATCATTTCGATGGGGCATTCGCTTGACGAGAAAGGACGGTGTCGCAGAAGACAAGAGAATTATGCGCGATGTTGATTTTCATGACTCTTCAAATAACACCGCTCGTAAATCAAAAGATGCTCGTTGGGTGGAGTATCCCATTGTAATTGAAGGCTCTTACATTACTGGTAAGGGTGCTGATGGATCTGATCTCCCACTTCCTGGTGGGCTTGTTGCTTACAAACCCTGGGAGTTTAACTGGCCATAGGAAGCTAATGTGGTATGTTACCTTTGAATTTATCTTTCTACCTCTTTCCCTTATTCTTTTGTTTTTCTTATCATATCCTTTGGTTTCAGATTTCCAAGAAGAAAAAGAAGGCTGATAAAAGTTTGCCCCAGGCTTCACCTTCACACGATAATGAAGTAAGAAATACTCTTTGTTTAATTTTAACAATATTGTTGCCTCTGTTTGTTATATCTCATTATTCGCGTAGGTGGAAGCTGGAGGCGCTTAGGGCAAGAATAAAATTATCTCCAAGAAAGCCGTCTCTAAATCCTTTTCCGAGAATCCTTCTAAGAAGCGGAAAACACCTTCTCATTCTCCTTCAGATTCTCGTTCTGGCGATGATGAAATGCCATCTTCTGACGACTCCTCGCTTTCATCTTCTATGAGGCAGCTCTCTAGTATCTTCTCTGACTCTATGTCTGCTATCGGTAATGACGCGTTAACTCGTACGTGTGAGACGGTCGCGAAGATATGTGACGCCCTCTCTTTAAGCCATGAGTCCCTTCGAGGAGTTGCCTCATCATTGAGTCCAAGTTTTCAGCTCGCGCTTGGATCTTTGGTAATTTCTATACTTTCATATTCTCTTTAATGATGTCTTTACGCTTTATATTCTAATATTCATCTTATGTTTTTGCAGATTACCCGCATGTCACATGCCGTTTCTTCAGATCTTCAAAGAAGGCTTGGCTCTTTTGAGGCTGAGAATGGTAAACTCAAGGCTGAGGTCTCCACTTATAAGAATGATGTAACTAAGCTTCGCAAAAGGAATGACCAATTAGTTGGTACGTAATTCTTTATCTCTTCTATCCTTTTGTTTGCTCGTCCTTTTCGCTCCCTTTTAATTGCGTATTCTTGCACAGATTTACAACTTAACTGACGAGGAAATTCATTATCCCGTTAATGATGAGATTCTCCCTGAGCATCTTAATGCTTCTTTGAATAATATCTCTGATGTCAAATTAAGAACTTTTTCCTTCGAAGAACTCAGGTCGAAGTACCAACTTCTTAATCGTGATCATAGGAGTACATTGTCTGTTAGTAATGGCTTTAAACGCCTGCTTTTGTGAATCCAAAGAGAGGATTAAGGTTTTAGAAGCGAAAATTAACGCTCTTATTACTGAGATGGACCAGGCTGTTCTTAAAGGTGCGAAAGCCTTAAAGGATTTTCAAGAGATTAATCTCCAAGTTCAAGTGGAGCGAGATCTAGCTATATGCGAAAAGAACGCACTGAGTGAGCGTGAGAACATGATTCGTTCTCGATTCTTTATAAAAAATGACGTTGAATTTGAGTGGGATACTAGGGTTATTAATAATGCTAGGAGCGATTTAGATGTTACTGTTAGCCTCGAGTCTGATCATGCCGCATTGGTTAAAGATATTATTTCTAAAAAAGAAGGTTGTTTATAATTCTTAATCATTTATTATTCTCTGACAAGTATTCTTATGCGACTTTAACCTTTTGATATTCTTTCGCAGATGATGAGAAGAAGTATCTTGAGAAGATTGAGAATCTAGAGGAGAGATGTTCCGCTCGTGACTCTAAATATCGCAGGCTCAAGAAAAAGCTAATTGTCATTGTTTCCAATTTGAGCAAGGATGCTATTCGCATTCGTGATGCGGCTGTTAAGAAAGTCTGCGCTTATAATAATATCCCTCTGTCAAATTATAACTTTACTGAAGTATCGCATAATGAAGAAGGCTCTGATATCTTTGATAGTGAAGGAGAATATGAGGAATACGAAGAGACTGATGATGAGGGCAATGGTTCTGAAGCTGAGGAGGGTAACAAATTAAGATGAAATGGGTGGAAAGTAGCTATTCTTTCTGAAGATCTTTTCTCCTTTGTCGCGCTTGTAAATTCTTTGTATACTGGATACTTCCTGAGCCTTTGAGGCTTCTTTAATGTAAATTCTCTTTGTATTCTACCTGCACTTATTAAGAAATGAAAAGCGAAGTACTGTTCTTTTCAACAGTTGGAGTTAATACAATTGTAATAAACATATGTTGCATATTTATATATAACATATGCGTGAATCTATCATATGGGGCGAGTAATACTTCTTTATATGTTTGCATTCCCATTCTTTCCTCTGTTAGTCGTCACAAGATGATTGCGTTGTGTTGATGTTATGTAGTACTATGTATGTATTTTCATTTATTCATGGGAATTTATACGTGTCTTTTATATGTAAAGCTATCATATCTGTGTGTATTTGCCTTGTGAGGTATTTCATTATGCAGTAATCTATCATTTATGTATTCACATATTTCTTTCATAACTAAATTATTTAATATCATGCCCGAAGTACATTTTCTTTATTTTAAATTATGAATGTCTCTTTGTTTTCTGCCTCAGCTATGTTCTGTTTTATTGTTTCCGCGTCCATACATCCTCTTATTGTTCTCCTTGTGAGAAACACCCTTTGTCTTTTCATTGTGCGATTATGTCCCTGCGTTATTTGCTCTTTCATTATTTCCTGTAAAATAATATTAGTTTCGATTTTCTTTTTCTCATGAGGTGTTATTGGGCCTCCCTAATTAAAGGTCTTATTTTTCCTAAGATATGATTTTGCTTCTGTGCGGCAAAATCGCAGGCGATCTTTACATTTTCATGTAATGACCCATTGATCTCGCCTTATCATCTTCTCGTATTATTTCCTCCACAGGATGTATTGACGCGCAAATACGACAAGTCTTATTACCCCCGTGAGTAAGAAGCCTTATGATATTTGCGTCTTTTGACACAATTCAGCTCCCTAATAGAGGGTGTCGTCCTTATATTCCCCCTGACTGCCCCTTCAAGGAAGCTTACCCCTAACGGGTTGGGGTGGGATCTTCCCATCCAGTGATGCGACAATCAGTTATTTTCGCGACCTCTTATCCCTCCGCCGATATGGCTTGTGGTTACGAGACCGCATCCTAAGTGGGGTTTCTTGAGGACCAAGTGCATCATAGTCGAGACTTGCCAAGAGCGGCCAGGTAAGCTCCAGACGCCCCAGACACTCTTGACTCAACCGTGTACCCCGACGCCCTGATCGAGTTACTGCACTCCTTAGGAGAGACCTTGTCACCTTAATCTTTCGACTAAGGCGTCTCTCCTTGATGGGCTTTAATTTCACCCCAAATCTCCATGACTCAGGTTTCAGGGTCGGTGTAGCTTTCCCCCGAGTCATGCTTACTAAGTATTCCCCAATTATGCCGTGCGTTAGGCCTTATCATTGCCTCTTGCTGTATGTGCGAACTAGGGTGCATGCCACAATTGGATGCCTAGCCTCCCTAGTTAGAGTCTTTAATTTTGTTGCCTTCTATTAAGGTCTTATTATAAGGTCTTATTTTTGCATTTTTATGATATGAAGTAATTGATCTAAATAAAGAAGAATTTTTCATTTGCATTCATACACTTGATTAGTACAATTCTGATGTCTTCTTTCTTTATTTATTCAATTTCATAATAACTACCCCTTTAAGAACTTTATATCTGAAATAACTTGTTTGTTTCTTTCGCCTTCTACGCTTCAATGAGTTCGCGTATTCTTTTCAATATGTTGATTCGCATACATTCGGAAAAGGCGAGGGTACCAAATATACCTCAAGCTAAAACTTTTCCTACCTATAAGTCCTTTCTCCGGAAGTGATTGTCTATGGACTGAGTCGAGACAATACAACTAATCGGTTCACACTTCGTGTGATCGTCTATGGATACGAGATCGAGACAATACAACAACAAAGTGTGTTTATTTGATACAAAGGTTCGGACTTAACCAAACACAATAGGATTGCTTATCAAGTAAATAAGAATTAATGTTTGTGCGATTTACTTTAATTATAATAAAACAATTATAATGCAGAAATATAAAGTAAATGACACAGCAAGATTTTGTTAACGAGGAAACAGCAAATGCAGAAAAACCCCGGGACGTTGTCCAGAATTGAATACTCTCAGGATTAAGCCACTACACAAAATTACACCTAACTTTGTATAGTTGAGACCAAGAAACTAAACCTATAGTTCACCTAGTTCCGTCTGTATTCCCACGCCTCCAACTTATAAATAAGTCATGTACTTGGAACAATTCCCTTGGTCGTATTCCAAACAGTAAAGGAACAACAAATTTGTTTGGTATCAACTTTATTCAACCAAGTGATATGAGTCAGAAAAAGGGTCTTCCGTTTATCTTAACATAAACTCCTTCGTTAGGTCCTTAAATCTAACTTATGTTCAATTACCGAAGTAATCGTTTAAGATTAATCCAACAACACTCTTAATCCAAAGAATTGTCTTGATGCCGATCTACTCAATTAATTAATCCAATCTACCACAAGGATAAACTGATTATTAATTGGATCCTCTTTTACCAAAACAAGCATTGTGCACACTAAAGATTATAAACCCAAGTCAGATCTTCAATATCTTCTTTGTCTTCAAATCTTCTTAAATCTTCAATAAAAAACTTCACACAATCACTTGAATCTCTTGTGATCAATAATGCACAGAACGGAGTCTGTTAACAATGGATTATCACAAGATCGTCTTTAGAACTCACAACAGTCGAAAGATCCCTGTCGAAAATCTGAACTAGTTTGAGTGAATCTTATGTCATAAGAGAAGATTCTCAAGAATAAACAAACTAGGTGCAATCAGATTTCAACCACCGTTAGTCAATCAAATCAATCGAAAACAAAAGATAAACCGCAATTATCTAGTTTCCCACCAATGGTACACGCTAGAGCTTCTCAATCTCAAAGAAGACTTTACACTGAGCGGCCGTAAAAGATTTCACCTAATTAGGTTACTCTCCTCTCTGAATATGCGGTTACACCAGTAACAACAACAACAGAGGAAGTCTGTTGATACGAAGGATTAGTTTGTTAGAAAGGAAAACTTCAAGTATTTAGACAAGGAAGTTTGGACACCAAGGAATTTTTAAAACCGAAAATATTCTCAAGATATTCATTAAAGCAAAAATTCGGTTTCCATAATTCCTGGAAATGCCCTACCCAAAAATAATGATCGAAATCTCTCGAAAAATCTAATTAGTAAATGCACATTACTAATTCTGGAATTTCCCTACAAAATGAAATTAATAACCTTAATTAAAAGATTCTTAACTTACTTATGTTTCGATCCTGGGATTCTCTTCCCTTATCCGTTAAGGAATATCTTTGAACAATTAAAGAAAAAAACATTCACAGCACATGTTCAAAGTATGTCGACATCCTTACTTTGTAAGTTATCTTTCACACTTACAACCTTGAAACCGATTTTCCACACTTCCAAAAAAGTTTATAATTGGTTCATCCGACTTTCAAGAACTATGTGATTGATCAAAACAACATTGAATCACAATCATGGGTTTAACGGTTCTACCTCCATGTGAGTACTGGGCATAGTCACGCTAGCTTTCCAAAACTCGGTTCACTAGGTATTAGGATCGGTTCCCCACATATATATGGTATCTAACTTATATGTGTTGCACATGTCCATAGGATCGGTTCCCCTTTGACTAAAAACGTGTTGCACGTGTCCGTAGGATCGGTTCCCCTTTCTACTATAAACCTTGTTGCACCCCATACAAGGATCGGTTCCCCTTTATGATGTACTACACCTCTTAATAGGATCGGTTCCCCTTTCCCATATTTGTTAGAAAAAACACAAAACCGATCATACTATCTCAGGTGATTACTTAAGATCGGTTTCACTAATAAAAGTCATACCAATACATAAGTCAGGCCTTTGTGAATAGTTCTACCAAGAACACAAACAAGTTGTGAGCGGTTATACTCAATCACACATATTGGTTGTTCATAATATATGCAATGAATAACAAAACCAATAACACCTGGAAATTTCCTTTTCGGTTCACAAACAAGTTTATGAACTTACTTCCTTAGAACACATGTAAACATTGTTCCCTAGGATGAAATCCTCACCTCATACCCATACATAATCACAATTACATTCAATTGATTATGGCGATGTCATATCTACAAAGTTTAATGGTTAAGCAATAAACCTCGTATTGTACTCCTTAATACTATGTCTATCTAGAGTTTAAATATGCTTCACAGTTATGTTTTCAATATGGACGACTTGAAAGATACGTTAGGAAATGAAACAGTTCAAGTCAAATATCACTAACCTCAAGTGGAAGGATGATTGTTGTCGTTGTAGCTCCTTGCTTCTTCACATCTCTTCATACTTGTAATGTCTCATATCCTAATACTTTCAAGCCAACCTATACGAATTTGACTCTATTACATAATCAAGCGACTCTTAACATGAGTTTTGATTCACCAAAATATGACAACTAACCTTGACATACCAACGCTTGGTGGGTTCAACCGAGCCATGCTCTAACGCATTATATTGCTTCTGGTGTGCTATGACTGCCGCATGGATCATATTTCTTCAAATACATTTGGTTCCAAAGTAGATCATATGGATTTCCTTCTTTGTCATCCATTAATTCATACATTCCATTTCTAACAACTTTCCTGACCCTATATTGCCCATCCCATGTGTTCTCCATGCTTCCTTTACTATTTCTTTGGCAGTGCGGTTTCTGCCTCAACATCAATTCACCCACCTGAAATTCAATCTTTCTGATTCGTTTGTTACATTCATGTGCGGAAATTACCGTCTCAACATTGATCTTGTTAACTTCTCCACTTTTGGACACAACATCAACCATTAGCCTTTCACCTCTTTTGGCGTCTCGTATCTCCTTTCTCCAGTCTCTTTGCTTGTTTGCACGCTATTCACTTTTATCGGCATCAATCTCATGGCAACTCTTTCCCTCAATCGGATCCCCTCTTATTACTCCTACGCCTTGAGGCAAAGGAAACTTGATGCATTGATGGAAGGTAGAAGCCACACCCATAATACTGTGTAACCATGGCCTTCCTATTAAGGAATTATATGGACACTCCACATCAACCACGCAGAATACTATTTCTGTGGATATACTCTTTAGAGGAATTCACATCGTTATTTCTCCCTTTGGTTTATTGGAAGATCCATTGAAACCGTAGATCTTGTTGGTTGATGGGATGAGTTCCTCATCTCTACCACCCATAGTCTTGTATGGGTGATAAAACAGTATATCGACTGAACTACCAGGATCTATCAGTATTCTATTTATAGCCCATGTGTCTGCATCATCCTCTACATCTTCATCAACTGTTGGTTTTGTGTTGATTTCCAGATTGACCTCTAATGGGCTCTCGTGCGGTTCTCCACCTCCTGGTACTTCTTCTGCGTTAAAAGAAATAGGTTGTTTCTGCCAATCTTCCAGCGGTGATACCTTTGCCAGGTTGAGTATCTCCTTTCCATCGCTATCTCTTACATAAACTCGGCTGAGGATATTGTCGTGGAAATCTTCTATGCTTCTAAATGAATGTATTATGGAGTTACAATATAAGTTCTTTTCCTTTGCGCCTACTTCGGTCAGATATGTGTTCCTTCCTAGCTCCATACCTGGTGTATTCCCTGGTGGTGGTGGTAGATTCTGTGGTTGTTGCACTAGGAAATGGTTTAGTTTTCCCTGATCAATCATTATTAGTATAATTTTCTTCACATTTCTACAGTTTTTGGTGGTGTGACCGTGGAAACGATGATAAGCACAAAATTCTCTCCTTCTCCTCCATGGTGGTGGTTCATTACCTATATTTGGTGGCTCTGGTATGTCTTCCATTAAAATTACTGCTTCCCAAATTTTGTCTATTGCGGTGTTTAGATGCGACATCTTATCTGTTCCCAGACCACTTTAGTACCTCCCGGGCCTTGGTTATAATATTGCTTTTGCCCTCCATAACCTTCTGGTTGGTTATCAATCCTTTGAATCTTGTTATTTCCTCCACGATTATTGAACTGTCTTTCTGTGTATTCTCTTTCAAATTCTTCTTGATCTCTACTGCCCATGGATACTAGCTTTTGCTCTTCTTCCATTATCTTCTTTCCTTGACTCCCTTGGGATGTAATTGCAACAGTGTTTGTTGTTCTTGGAAGTAGACTAGCATTTCCTTCTTTTGCATTTGTAACCGCAACTGGGTAAGACTCCATTTCTTTTTGATTTTCTTCAAGAGCGATGTACTCTTCCTGGTACTCGCGTAGCTCCGCCATGGTTATTATATCTTTTATCCTGAAGATCCGCGTATACAATAAATCTGTAGGAAAAAGTGCATTAATGAAGGCTAGTATAAGGTTTCTCTCATCTACTCATCCGTACATTTCACTACATATGCTCCTCCAACGCGTGGTTAAATTGCGTATGCCCTCATTGATTATTCTGCATAAGCTGAACACCTTCTCTATTCCTGGTCGTAACATGTTATTGCTGATGTATTGTCCTAGGAAGATGTTTTGTAAGTGATGAAATGATCGGATGGTTCCTAGTGTCAATCCTTCAAACCATTCCAAGGCTTCCCCAATTAGGCTCGCCGGGAAATATTTACAAAGCACGACATCGTTTTCCTCCCACTGTAAGAGAGATCGGCTATATGCACTTATATGTTGTACTGCACATGTGCTTCCATCAAAGATGTTAGTAATACAGGTAGGCTGCATTTAGGCGGTACTACTGCGAGTTGTATTTGTTTTGCGAATGGTGTTTTTCCCGCTTCCTCTATTGCTTCATCTAATTGTCGCCTACCTCCATCTCTTCGCGTCGTCATCATTTCTCTCATTTCTGCTAATTCTCTAAGGATTTCTTCACTCATGATTTGGTTTGCATCTTGCTGCATGGGTCTTTTCAACCTTGCTTGTCTTACTCTGTTGTCATGCCTATTTTGACGCACAACTTCTTGCATCTCTCTCTCTTCTTCGTCTGCGTCTTTCTCTTTCATCCCTTGCATGCATCTGTTCGGCATTATTCCTTTCAGCTTCCTCTGCGCAGTCACGTTGATTTATTAACATTTCTCTTTGAAAATGCGGGGGTACAACAACCTCACCCAATATTTCGATTTGAAATATGTATGGACTAACTCTAATATACTTTTAAGAGAATCAACTAGACAGTCATACTCAATCTTAATAAAAAGTATATCAAGGAGTTAATATCTCAATCTCTCGATTTGATATTTACTCAAGCAAATGGAAATATGCGAGTCTTTATCAAATACTAGAGATATAAACTTGGATGGTACCAAAGACCAATATCTAAGGATCAATCAATTTCCAATCAACAACCAAAGGTTGGATTTCACAATTGATCGATACAACGCACAACCTGTGATATTAATGCAGAATAGAAATAACACAGACACCAGAAGTTTTGTTAACGAGGAAACTGCAAATGCAGAAAACCCCCGGGACCTAGTCCGGATTGAACACCATATTGTATTAATTCGCTACATACACTAGCCTACTACAAACTAACTTCAGTATGGACTGTAGTTGAACCCTAATCAATATCACACTGATTCAAGGTACAGTTGCGCTCCTTACGTCTCTGATCCCAGCAGGATACTACGCACTTGATTCCCTTAGCTGATCTCACCCACAACTAAGAGTTGCTACGACCCAAAGTCGAAGACTTTAATAAAGAAATCTGTGTCACACAAAAAAGTCTAAGATGATAGATAAATTTTTCTGTCTCCCACAGATAAACCTATGAGTTTTTGTTCCGTCTTTTGATAAATCAAGGTGAACAGGAACTAATTGATAACCTGGACTTATATTCCCGAAGAAAAACCTAGTATTATCAATCACCTCACAATAATCTAAATCATATGGTAGCGAAATTAGATATTGCGGAATCACAAACGATGAGATGAAGATGTTTGTGATTTCTTTTTATCTTTGCCATATCGGAGATATAATCTCAAGTCAATTATTCAATTGAACTCGTACGATAGAAAATGGCAAGATCAGATCACTCAACTACAAGAGAAGTAGTTTCGTCTGGCTTCACAATCCCAATGAAGTCTTTCAGTCGTTAATCTACAGGGTCTCGTGAAGAAACCTAAGGTTAAAGGAGAATCGACTCTATCAAAACAAACTAGTATCACACATGAGGTGTGGGGATTATTTTTTCCATTTTCTAGATGTCATCTTTATATAGTTTTCAAACCAAGGTTTACAATCCAAGTTACCTTGGTAACAAAGAATTCAATATTCACCATGAGATGAAAAACCTGATTCAACCAAGCTAATATCTTTCAACTGTTAGATCGAAACTTAGATTGTCACACACAAATGAAATGTATTCATTTAGGTTTGAGTAATCGTACCTAAACGTGTACACTTAGTTGGTTCAAAAATAGTTAACCAATGGTTAGCCAGATGAGCTCTTTCATATTAATCGTATTCATCTTTCTCATAACTAGTTCAAATGACTCATAAGAACTAGTTGAAGAGTTGTTCAATTACTTAGGTCTTTATTCATAGACACAATTGAAACAAAATCGGTTTGATACATTTGAATCAATTCATGAACAATATACCCACGGTTTGTAAAGATTGCATTCATTATAATTTATTATTTTAAGTTCATGAACTACCGATTTGAGAAATAACCATCTTTGGTACGTGTACGGGTATGCGTACCCTAGTTACCGGATTTGAGTTTACAAACTCAGCATAAATTTCCGGTTCGAAAACTTCCGTGGGTACGCGTATGGGTATGCGTACCTAAGGTGACTGGTTTACTAGTTTGCAAACTACAAACTCATCGGAAGTTTTGAACCTCCTTCACCAATACCGTATGCACACACTTGGTTTTCCGGCACATGGATTTATACACTAATGTGCGAACACACTATATATGCTTATATCCATAGTTGGTTACATAATCTCAACTCTACATTTCAATCATTGAAACATTCTTCTATAATGTTATAACAATCGTTATTCACGACTATCGTCATCAAAGCTATTTTCAAGATTGAAACATCATCATGACTTTCGTCACGGGTAAAGATGAAAGTGGTTAAAGCAAAAGCTTACCAACACATACTTCGAAAAAAAAGATAGGCGAGTAAACTCGGATCGAAATATCAAATGTGTAAGTATGAGAACTATCATACTTATAATACTAATGTCTCAAGAGTAGGAGATATAGTATACTTTTGAGTGATAGATAAGTTCAAGTTCTCCACATACCTTTTTAGTCGGATGAAGTTTCACTGGTTCCTCGAGTAGTTTTTCGTCTTCGTAAGATGATCGGCATGGAGTCTGGACCTCAATTACACTTCTCTATCCTAGACCGAGACTTAGTCATAAGTAAACTAAAAATCAAGACATATAGTTTTTATCGCTAATATTGACAAACATGCTTGAGATAACAACGCATGCGAGTTCGACCGAGCAATGCTCTAACAATCTCTCCCTTTGTCAATTTTAGTGACAAACTATCAATACATATGGATTAAAAAATAGATAAAACTTTGTAGCTTCTCGTCCAGATGCTTGATCTCCTTGGTGCTTCAACATTACTCGAAAACTTCGTCTTTTCCAAGTACTCTCATGATTCCATAGATGTTCAGTTCAACATCATAGTTGTTGAAGTTCCGTAGTCATAACAATGAGAAAACAAAAGATCTCGATCATTGTTATACAGTGTCATAGTATTATTACACAACATCAAAGTTCTTAATTCACAACTTCGAAAACAATACTATGGTGATATGTATCGCTCCCCCTTAGTCAATACTTCGTCTCAACATGAAAACCACTACCCCTTACATAATGATCCGAAAACCATATGTATTTGTAGTGTGAACTACATATTAATTCTCCCCCTTTTTGTCAATAAAATTGGCAAAGGTACGAAAACGGGATCCTAATGAAATTTTCATGGAGACACTTCAAGACCAAATAAAAGTACATATCAACTTTGTTTAGATGCAATCATAAAGACGAAGCTAAATGCATTCATCACGGAGTTTATAAAGATACAAGATAACTCCCCAAATATTCCACAGCCGCACTCCCCACAAAGATATGGAAATTAAGCGCAAGTTCAAAAGAACTCTCCCCCATCTGATGTCATTCCCGAGAGAACAACAAGAGCGACCTTACTATTACGAAAAAGAAGGATTTCAAGAGAGCACTAAGATACTTAGAAGATACATCTACTTAGAAACAAATGTGGAAAGAAATAAAAAAACTTTACACCTCAAGAAGTTCCAAACTCAATTTTCAAAGAATCTAGATAAGAGCAGGGGCAAGAGTTATGGAAGACTAATGAACCAGAACGACACCAATAGAATGCCGTAGGTGTTGAAACGTAGCAGTATCTAATGGTTTGGTGAGAATATCAGCCAATTGTTGTTCTGAGGGAACAAATTCCATATATTAATGATACCATTTTCATAAAGATCTCGGATAAAATGATACCTTATGTCAATGTGCTTAGTCCTTGAGTGCTCAACTGGATTTTCTGTTATGCGAATTGCACTGGTGTTGTCGCATAAAATTCTCATTATCCAGTGTTGATTCTATAATCAGCAAACATTTGTTTCATCCATAGAAGTTGAGTACAACATGAGCCTGCGCGCAGCGATGTATTCTGCTTCACATGTTGATAGGGATTGTAAATTTTGTTTCTTGCTATGACAAGCTACCAGATTCAGTCCTACATAGTACAAACCCACTGGCGTACTTTTTTAATCCTCCATATATCCTGCCCAATCTGCATCTGAATAGGCAGCAAGATCAGTGTTAGTATCGAAAGTGTAAGATAGACCATACCCTGCAATGTGATTAATGTAACGTATAATTATTTTTGCAGCTGCAAGATGAAATTCTTTTGGATTTGCCTGGAACCTAGCACAACAACCAACACTAAAAGCAATATCAGGTCGAGTAGCTGTAAGATATAAAAGACTTCCAATGATAGATTGATAGAGTTTTTGATCCACATTTACACCTTTATCATCCCGATGCAGTTTACCAGTGGTAGGCATAGGAGTTAGTTTATGAGTGGACTTATCAAGGCCAAATCTTGAGACAAGATCCTTAGCATATTTTTCTTGAGATAAGTAAATTCCATCCATATGTTGTTGAATTTGTAAACCCAAAAAGAATTTTAATTCACCAACACTGCTCATTTCAAACTCCTTTCCAAGAGACACTTGAAAATCTTGTGCAAGTTTCTCCGATGTTGATCCATAGATGATATTGAAAAAGCGGGGGTTTAACACCACCACCCAATATTTCGCTTAGCAATCTGTATGGACAAACTCCAATATACTTATTATGAGAATCAACTAGACAGTTAGACTCAATCAATAAATAGATATATCAAAGAGTTTATATCTCAATCTCTCGATTTGATCTTTACTCAAGCAAATGGAAATCTGCGAGTCTTTATCAAAGAGAGATAACTTGGACGGTACCAAATACCAATGTCCAAGGATCAATCAATATCAATCAACAACCAAAGTTCGGATTTCCAATTGATGATCTTTAACACACAGCCTGTATTATTTCAATTATATAAAAAATATAAAGCGGAAAAGAAATAACACAGACACCAGAAATTTTGTTAATGAGGAAACCGCAAATACAGAAAAACCCCGGGACCTAGTCCAGATTGAATACACACTGTATTAATCCGCTACAAGTACTAGCCTACTCCAAGCTAACTTCGGACTGGACTATAGCTGAATCCCAATCAGTCTCCCACTGATCCAAGGTACAGTTGTACTCCCTACGCCTTTGATCCAGTAGGACACTGGGAACTTGATTCCCTTAGCTGATCTCACCCACAACTAAGAGTTGCTGCAACCCAAAATCGCAGACTTGATAATAAACAAATCTGTCTCACACAGAAAAGTCTATCAAAGGATAAATCTGTCTCCCACAGAAAATTCGGTCTTATATTCCCGAAGAACAGCCTAGATTAATCAATCACCTCACAACAGTCTTACTTGTATAAACAAGAGGACGTCGAGGAATCACAAACAGTGAGACGAAGATGTTTGTGACTTCTTTATCTTGCCTATAGGAGAACTCTCACGATCTCAAGCCAATCAATAAGATTGTACTCATACGATAGAAGATGCAAGATCAGATCACACAACTACGATAAAAGTAGTATCGGTCTGGCTTCACAATACCAATGAAGGCTTTAAGTCGTTAACCTGGTTTTAGAGAAGAAAACCAAAGGTTAGAGGAAAATCGACTCTAGCGAGCGCACTAGTATCACACAGACGTGTGGGGATTGGTTTTTCCCAATGCTTGATGTCTCCTATATATAGTCTTCAAATCGGGGTTTTGCCTTAGTTACAAAGCAATCAATATTCACCGTTAGATGAAATCCTGATTTAGATTCAAGCTAATATTTCTCAACTGTTAGATCGAAAACTTAGCTTGTCACACACACTTGAGATATACGTTTACTGGGTTTGTGAAAACCGTGCCCAAACGTGTACGTGTGTGTTGGTTCAACATAGTAACCCAAAAGGTTAACCATATGATCATTTCATATTAACCTTTTTATTCTTCACCATAACTAGTTCAATTGACTCAAATGAACTAGTTAGAGAGTTGTTCAATTGCTATGAGATCTTATGTAACTACACAAGACAAAATTGAAACAAAGATGATTCGATTCGATTGAACCGGCTCATGAACTTTATAGCCACGGTTTGCATACTTCATTCCTTAGTAATTTAAGTTTCATGTTCATAGAACATCTTTAGATCATAACCCACTCAAGTTCGCAAACAAGTTCGCGGACTTAAGGCAACCGACAGAGTTTTCCAAATTCAGCAGAAAATCTCGGCAAAGAGACTTCCGCCAGTTCGCGGACTAAACACGCAAACGAGTTTTTGGAAATCCCAGCAGAAATTCTCGGTAAAAGAACTTCCGTCAGTTCGCGGACTGAGTTCGCAAACTGAGTTCGCGTACTTGGCAAAGCCAATTCCTTCGGTTTCTCTCATTCAACAAAGTTCGTAAACTTTGGATTGAGGAATAGGACTTATGCACATATGTGTTACCACACAATGCTTATATCCATAATTGGTTATATAGACCTAAACTCTCATTCCAACCATTGAAACATTCTTAGAGGACGTTATATAGTTGTTACACTATTTCTCGTCAAAACGATTTTCAAAGTGATTGAAACATTATGACTTTCGTCACTAGGTGAAGATAAACCTGATCAAAGCACAACGCTTTACCAACACATGATTTCGAGATATAGACAAGTAGAGTATACTCAGCTCGAAATATCAAATGTGTATGATCCAGTCTATAAAGCATACGACTTTTGTCTCATAAGAAGTAGGAGATAGAATAGATAGACTTTTGAGTGATAGATAAGTTCAAGTCTCCACATACCTTTTTGTTGATGAAGTTCCACGGTTCCTTAAGTAGATCTTCGTCGTTGTATGATGAATCGCCATGAAGTCCTTGAGATCAACTACACTTTTCTATCCTAGTCCAAGACTTATCTATGTAGACTAGAAATCAAGACTCATAGTTTTGATCACTAACATTGACAAACATGCTTGATATAACAACGCATGCGAGGTCGACCGAGCTATGCTCTAACAATCTCCCCTTTGTCAATTTTAGTGACAAAACTATTAATACATATGGAATACAAAAAAGATAAACTTTACTGGCTCCTATTCCATAGTCTAATATTCAACGTTCCCTGAAATCTTCGTCCTTCCAAGTGCTCCAATGATCCCAAAGGTTGTAAGTTTAGCATCACCGTTGTTGAAGATCCGTAGCTATAACAATGAGAGAAATCGAGATTCTCGATCATCATTATACAGTGACATAGTATTATTATGTAACATCAAAGTCCAATTGCATCACGACTTTAACAATAATACTACGGTGATATGTATCACTCCCCCTTAGTCAATACTCCATCTCACATGGAAACCACTCCTCCTTACACAATGATCCGAAAACCATATGTATATGTAGATGTAGTAGAACTAAACATTAATTCTCCCCCTTTTTGTCAATACAATTGGCAAAGGTACAAGAATGGGATCCTAATGAAATTTCCGAGAAGAGACGTTTCATAGACTAAAAGAAAAAAATACATACCAACTTAATTTAGATGCAATCATAAAGCCGAAGCTAAATGCATTCATCAAGGAGTTCTAAGATACAAGATAACCCCTATAAAATTCCACAGCCGCACACCCCGCAAGATATTACCATTAAGCACAATTTCAAAAGAACTCTCCCCCATTTGATGTCATTCCCTAAAGAACAATAGGAATGATTTTCTATATCCAAAACTCAATCAAATTAATCACAAGTAAACCCATGATTAATTTAATTGGAATACGTAACTAAATCAAACCACAAAGGTGATCAATTTAATTGATTTTGCTCAACATAAGTAAACTTACAGAGCTGCGACTAAAGTAATCATACGGAGATGACTAATTTAATCGTTCACATAATCAACATAAGGAGAACCTTACGGAATATACGACTAGATTAACCAATAGAACATGATTAGTATAGCCGTTCATATACTCAACACAAGGACTTGTGGAATATACGAATACTCAACTAGACTAATTACAAGAGAACCTATAATTAATCTAATTGGAAAACACAACCAAACTAATCACAGAAGTAATCAATTTAATTTTCAATTTTTTTGCTCGACAAAAGAAGACTTTCGGAGCAAATAACTAAATAACCAATCAAGATGATTAATTTAGTTCAAAAATGCTCGACACAAAGTACCTTACGGAATAACCAACAAAGCTAATCACAAAGTAATCAACTTAGTTGTATCGTGCTCGACATAAGACACATTACGAAGCCTCACAGTAATACATAAGATATGGATCAGTGATGATCATTACTGTGGAATACATACAAGGATCTATTCTATTTTTCCATCACTATTTTCATAACGACATAATAGACTTTATCCTTGTCACAAAAAAGATTTTACCCTATTTTCCATCAAATAAATGAATGCATAGGCATAACTTTTGTATTTGTCAAAAGTCCATTCATTATTTCTTCAATACGACTACCAATATATGAACGACTTTACTTTTGACAATATATGGGACCTTTAAGTTCACGGACGCAAACAATACATATCCCATAAAAATATTGCAATACTTCAAAATCAAACAGATTAATACTACAATAACATCATCCTCCAAATATTTTTAGAATTTAAAAACCAATAAACCTAAAAAATAACACAAGAAGATGAAAAAAAATAGCTATGTGTAGTCACAATCTTTGTTATTCAAAATTCTAGTTAATCTTACAACTAAACAAAAAATAAGACATACTAGGCAACAATCCCTTTGAGAAATTGTTTATCATTCCCGAACTCCTTGTTATCGACAGCTATTGGGACATAAGGTTCACGGAGATATGTGACAATACCCACGAACTGTCTTGGCTGAAGAGGTCGAATTAGGGTCCTCTGAATTTCCAAAGATTTAGAAACGAAAGTCTTTATTTCACAAATCTACCTTTTTATTTCCTTTAACTCATCAAGAACATTGGAAAACTTCTGAGAGTTAGAAGGAACAACCCTGGGTTTTCTATTCCTTAGAATCAGGAGATTTCTCTTTTTCCTTGATTGATGGCTTAACAATCATGTTGACATCCTTTCCATCTGATGACATAGTGCTTTGAGAACAGTTATGAACAACTGGGTTTGTGTGATGAAATCACTTAACTCAACAAGCAGTCTTATAAAGGATGTCAAAAGGAAAAAAAGAATGTAGGGTTCGAAACCTATTGATAGGTTCGCATACGCCTAACTCTAAAACCCTATAAAGAGTAGAATTCTCGATAATAACCCTTTCTTTTATTTGATAGACAAAAAATAACAAATCTAAGAAAAGAAGGAAAAACTATTCTGAAGCCTGGATCAACACTCAATCTTGTCTCTTTTCGATCAGGCACATGAGACAAGATTTTCCTAACAACACAATCAAGTTGTGTTACGATGAACAACGATTTGTCCATCTTTTTCATCATGGGAGGAATCCTCTGATCTCTGTCTATCAACCTGATTTGACCATATTTGCTTTTCAAATGGTCTTATTCTATCCCTGGAAACCAACTTCTTAGACGAAGATAAGATCCTACATACCTCAGCGGTCTTCAGAGCAAGTTTCAGCTTTCTTGCTAATCGATCTGCTCTTCGTTGAAGTTTTCTTGCGTGTCCTATTTGGTTCTTGTATTTGTAACACCTTGATAGTTAATGTCCCTTCATCGAACAAAACGAGCACGTCAATCTTGGATAGTATTCAGGCATCTGAGATGTGCAAGTATCTAGACATACAGTTGATCCTGAAACATCACTGATAGGGTTTCCAGTTAGCGGATTCAGTGAATCTTCCAGCTTTATTGGGTTTCCTTCTTCTCCGAACCCATTGAGGTTGATATCTGTATTGCTACAAGTATCAAAATCGATGTTTTCACAAAGAAGCTCTACACTTGATTTTCTATCTTCATCAGAATCATAGGTTTTAGACATTTCATCAAGTGTTACATCTAGACCTTTGTTCCCAGTGTATTTTCTACGATTTGGGCATTTTTTAGCAAAATGGCCAAAACCCTTACACTTAAAGCACCGAGGCATGTCCTCGTCATCATCCTCGTCAGCATCCCTATGTTTAGGAGGTACGCGACCATGTGGTTTGTATGATGACTTAGGTTTGTCTCTTGAAAACCGTTTACTTCTCTTCATCAGAAGATCCCTAAAATTTCTTGTGATCAAGGAGACTGATTTGTCAAGATCTTCATCCGAAAAATCATCCTCAGACTGATCATTCTCAGAGACATGAACACTTTTACCTTTGACAAGTAATTTAGTGTTCTTCTGTGCTTTAAAGGCAACATCCTTACCGACTTTGGATGTATACTCATGGTCAAAGATCTTTAGCTTTCCAACCAAGGTGTTTCTGGAAAGATTATCGAGGTTATTCCCCTCAATGATGGCATGCTTCTTAGACTCGTATCTAGATGGCAGTGATCTGAGAATTTTCATCACAATGTCCTTTTCAGGAATAGTCTTACCCAATGCAAACGATGCATTAACAATTTCAGACACTTTGTGATTAAACTCATCAAATGACTCTTCATCTGCCATACGAAGGTTTTCCCAATCGGAATTAAGGTTTTGAATCCTAGCTTCCTTTTCACTGGAGTTACCTTCAAATACGATCTCTAAGATATCCCAAGCATCTTTAGACCTAGTGCAATTAAACACATGGTGTTGAAGACTTGGGGCAATGGCATGTATAATAACATTTAACCCTTCAGAATTCTGCTTTGCAACAAGAATCTCGACAGCACTATATTCACCAATATTCTTGGGAACATTTACGTCTCCAGCTGCAACAACAGGCGCATCATAGCCGTTGACAACATATACCCATGATTGAAAATCTCGCGACTGGATGAAGGCTCGCATAACAATTTTCCACCATAAGTAATCAAATTCATCGAAGACTGGTGGTACGTTAGTAGAGATAGCACCTCTGTCCATAGAGTCAGATCGCTACAAACACAGACTGATGAGGTCTTAGTGTGTTTGCCTGCTTTGATACCAATTGAAAAAGCGGGGGTTTAACACCACCACCCAATATTTCGCTTAACAATCTGCATGGACAAACTCTAATATACTTTTTATGAGAATCAACTAGACAGTTAGAATCATTCAATAAAATATATATATCAAAGAGTTTATATCTCAATCTCTCGATTTCATCTTTACTCAAGCAAATGGAAATCTGCGAGTCTTTATCAAAGAGAGATAACTTGGACGCTACCAAAGACCAATGTCCAAGGATCAATGAATATCAATCAACAACCAAAGGTCGGATTTCCAATTGATGATCTTTAACGCACAACCTGTATCACTAGTGAAAAAAGGGCTATTTGCGGCACAAGGAAACGACACACACCAGATGACGAGAAACCTCCTCACATCGAACGCGTCCTTGACTGAATTCAAGTTGTCGTTGTGGTTGGACTTTAGCTGAATTCTACAACAACACAACTGTGTTTGTCTCTGACTAAAGTCAAGTTGTCGTAGTAGTTTTACTTTGGTTGACTTTTAGAACGACACATAGGGTAGTATCATTTCACTGGAGAATTTGTGTGTCTAGGATTAACTTCTTCGTTGGAACGGCTGAGATGAAGCAAGTACTTCGTTAATATCGAGAGTAATACTTTTTTATTAGTATTTTTTTTCATCTTTATCTTTCATCCATCTCCTTCTCAGTTCAGCTATCTTCCAAACACCACAGCGAGAAAACTCTTCTCTAAAATCCGCCATTATCAAAACCATTTTTTTTCCTTTGTTTCTGTTCTCTTCTCCCAAACTCTTCATAACCGGAGCTCCAAAGAAAAACTGAAAATCCAATTTCTTCTTCATCTCTTCAATCCATCTGCTAAAAGACTGTCTCTTCTCTATCTAGTATCATTCCAGATCTAAAAAATTTGTCTGAAGAAAATTTGTCTGAAAATAAATTTGTGTGAAAGCAAATTTTTCTGAGAGAATACTCGACCGTGTAAGTCTATTTCACTATATTTTCTTAGGTTTTGGTTCTATATTATGGTAGGTTGATATTTGTAGGATTTGGTTTCATCTTTTTATTCTAATTTCTTTAGATTGATAGGTTATTTTTGTTATATTGCAGATGGAAGGTTAAACCGAGAACTATTTCAGTGAAAAACTAATGTATGGTTTCATCTTTTTGTCTTAGTTTTATCTTTTGGGTTAATTTTAGGTCACACTAAACTGAACAAGTTACAGAGTCTAGACAGCTTCCTTTGCCTTCCAAGTCTCAAATTAAGACAACTATTGGCCGGTTCTTCATTTTGAAACTTCAAATTCGTAAGTTAAAGGTTCATCATGGAGCTGCATATTTTCTGACTACTACACCCAAGTAAGATTAAAGACTAAAAACTACTTAAACATACAAGATTCATCATGAACAAGATGTAAATAGCATGAAATGTAAAGATTAACACAAGCATATAACGTGGTTCGGCCATGGAGACCTACGTCCACGGAGAAGAAGATGTTTTCTTATTGATTATAAGGTCTTACCCTTGAAAGTGTTACATATCTCTTATAGATTTCTCACTTTCTCTCTATCTAAGTCTCTCTCAGGAATTCTCTGTAGAAAAACCATCTAAGATTACATAAGTTGTCCATCTCCTAGTACATGGACTGGTATTTATAGACAGAATAAACTCGTGGTCGCTTGATCGTCCGAGCTGGGTGAGCTGTCTTCCATCGTCCTGGCTCCCTCGGACTCGTTCTATACCGTCCCTCGTGATGGCATACTTGGTTCTCCCTCCGGCTTGTCTCACTCTCCCTTGGGTTGTGCTTCCCTTTTGTGGAGAACCTCGTGTTCCATCGTCTCTGGGTCGTAGTATAGATCATCTGAGTCTTCTGTTACGATGCCCAACTACCCAAGTCTTGTTCTTATCCTTCATTAAATGCGGTCTTGCTTTTTAGACTTGACCGTCTGAGCGAATTAGACCTTTATACACACGCGTCATTCATGTGGCGTTTGTGCAGTTGCCTCGACTGAGACAAATCCTTCTCTCATCGAATGATTTGGCTCTCCAACCTCATCATCTCATCATATATTCATCCCTTGGGATTTCGACACATGGCCATCGGGTATTTTACCCACACATTTTGCTCATTTTCTTTGCAACTTTCCTATGGCATGATGGGAAGAAAACTGTGTAACTATCCCACTTTTTTCGGCACGTGTACCTGTCAGCCCGTTTTAAGATATCTATTGGTTCTCTCAGATTTTCTGGGAACATGATGTCTTTTCTTTTGTACTTTTCCTCCGGAATTCTTATCGTCTAGCTTGCAGCGCCTTTGACCTTCTTGGGTTTGGGAAATCTAGTTAGTTTTCCAAAGATTTTCTCTTATATTTAAGAAGAGTCTTTTTGTGATGAGGGTATGGTCTCCTTCATTCTTTTCTCCGATGTATGCTAAATTTTTTCCTCCTCGTCCTCCATGGGAACAAGGTGGTTATTCATGTATTTTCTACCATGATGGTATGTTCTCTCATTCATGTATTGCTTCGTTTTTTATTGATCCTGTTCTAGATCATCACCAATTTCTTCTCAGAGAGACCTGTCTTTTCGCATGACATCTAGAGTCTCGTCTGTTCGTCAAGTGACTGCACCTCGTGTTATGGGATCTCGTATTTATCACCGATTTTCCTTCTACGGGCAAGCTTCGAAACACTTCGTGTGTTGTGTTTCTTCTTATGATTGGCCTTGGGAACACTGTATGCTGTGCGGAGGTGCTAGGGTATAAAATACTATTTCTGTTTTCAAACGTATATATATATACCTTGCCCATGTTTTATGCCGTAGCACCTGAGGCTTGTCATATGTTTAAAGCGGTGGGAAATCGATTGGTGGCTTGCTCCCGTCCAGGGTATGTGTGAAGAGAAGGGTTGGTTGTGCTACTGCTCGTGGATGCCTCCTCGGACGAGGAACTAGTAGGTGAGGAACCCGTTGCTCCAAGCGAGGCGCGAGCGCGATGCTCTTGTCTGAAGGCATCGTGTAATTTGTAGCTCTGTACTGTTCAGAGTTTGTTTATTTGATTGCTTTGTGCGAGTTGTGTGGCTCGGAGGAGTGTCCATATGTAATATTGGTCCAATCATGGATGTCAAAGCCAAGGAGTGATCAGTTCCTATAATTGGATAAGGAACCACTTATAGTATTGGAATTTTATACATAGGATATTTTCCTTCGCGTTCTCTCATTTTTTTTTTGGTTCCCTGTTTGGGACTAGATTTCCCCCATATGGTTTGGAGGGTGATATCTCGGTCGAGTGATACTTGCCCCGACCAGGGGCAGGCATCTCGATTATGGATATCTCCTGTTGTAGAGGACATCATCCGATTTCGTGATCGTGATGGCATTACCTTAGGTCTGTGTCCGTGTCGGGTAGCTTAGGTAATGTACCTGCATCATTCTGCGTAGAATGGAAGGTGTGGCTAGCACCTTTCCATAGTGGTGTATGGGATTTTTTAGTATGCAAGTATGGGATGTACTACTAATCAAAAAACAAGAAGGGAAAACAAAACAGAAAAAAATAAAAGTAAAATCAAATAAACAAAGCAAAAAAGGCGAAATTAACACAAAGGAGCGATTTTATTATTTGTCAAAAGAGAACTTGCTAAGCTCTAAGTACATTCCAGGAAGGTTCTATGACCTGTGTACAAGTAGGGATCGTGCCCTATTCTAGGACCGTTGGACGGTTTTCCTAAGCGTTGTAAGATTTTAGATATTTGATGTTCCATGGACGTTCAAGTTCCTCGCGTTGGTAGGGAGGAATCTCGCGCCAAACTTTATCGCCTGGTGATGAGTGCTAAAAAGTGCATATTTCTATATATTTTTTCTTGGCAATTAACTCATCTTTTGTGCATTAATTCTACATTTTATCCCATATTCTGTATTTTCATTGTTTTCAAGAATAAATATTTTTATTAATTAATTTTGCATTTTTAGGTTGTAAATAAAGTTTGGATGAATTGCGGAGCGAAAAGAGCAGAAAAATAGTGAAAAGTCGGGAGGAATTACGCAAGGAAGCCGCGAGGAATGTTGTGCACAAGACCAAAAGGCTAGAAATGGGCTTAACAAGGAAGAATTGTTCTTAAAGAAGATATGGGATTGGCATACCCAAGGTCCAAAACCCTTACCCAAACCCATTTCCAATATCCATAGCCCACTTCTCCTGTAGCCGTCAGATTGGATCATCTCAGCATCCTACGGTCACTTCATCATAGTGCATCAAAATCTGAAGCTCACTGATAACTAACAAGGGATAAGAACATAGTTGGAGGACTTAGCTTAGGTGAAGAGGGGAATTCAAGCCCTAGTTTCCAAAACTCACTTTCATCCAAAAATCCATCACTGTTTAGTTTGTTCAATATTTGCTGTTTCATGTCCTGTTAGTGTCTTGTTTAATTCTGTTAGTTTTCATATCCTTGTTTAGTTAGTTCACTGCTTAGAGAATTAGCTTAGGAAACTTCAACTCACACCCTAGTCCCTGTGGAGATGACCTGTTCTTGCACATACACACTACAATGACAACTGTGCACTTGCGGTTATAACATGTAGGATTCTTATTCTCTTATTTTACACACATTCCCAAGCCTACCAAGTTTTTGGCGCCGCTGCCGGGGACTAATGCTGTGTAGTTGAAAAAAAATAAATTGTGCTCTTGCTTTTCTGTTTTCAAATTTAGCTGTAATTTAGTTTAGTTTAGTATAACTGTTTGTAGCTTAGTGTAACTGTTTTAGCCGTAACTTAACTTAGCTATATTAGTGTAACTGTCTTTACCTGTAACTTAGATGTAACTTTAGCATGTAATTGTAGTTCTGCATCTCCTGCATCTGCATACCTGCATCATCTGCATTTTAGCTGTAATTAGTTCTGCATTCATCTTGCATTTGCATCTGTGTCTGCCATCATAACTTGCATTCCTGCATCCTTGCTCTGCAGCCTTGCTTTGCCCTGTGGATTTGCTCATTGCACCTGTAGCCTAGCACCTGTAGCCTCATAAACCATGCATCTACAGCTGCAAACTGCTTTGCTTTATGCAGTTTTCCATTTTTCCCTGCCTTTTCTGTGTACTGATCAAACACAATGAGTGTCAGGTAGTTGGTGCTGCTGCTGCCTGTCTGCTGTGTTGATGCTGAGGTGCTAAGCTGAGTTTGTGCTGCTATTGTAGTTGGTGCTTCTGCTGTTTTCTGTGTTGCTGCTGCTGCTGTGTTGCTACCTCCTACTGCTGCTGCTTCTTCTTCTTGTTGCTGTTGCTGATGAGCCTCTGGTGCTCTTGCTGAAGTTGCTGTTGCTGTGAACCAAGCCCAACTGGGCTGTGCAACTGCAATTACTGAGAAGCTGGGCTGTGCTAACTAGTAAGCCTAAACCCATCAGTAAACCCAATTTTTGGGCTTGTAATTTTAAGACTGAATGTTGGGCTTGTACTTTAACTAAACTGTGGGCTTGTATTTAAGCTGAACTGTGGGCTTATTTTGTTTCTGAACTGTGGGTTTCAACTCTGAAATTTGAATTTCTGAACTGTGGGCTTGACCCAAAACAAAAATTTGTAAAACGTTTTCAAAGCCCAGTTGGGCTTAGTCTTTTGGCTAAACAGCTAGCCCAAAACCCAACTGAAACTTAACTTCTGGGCTTGGTTTACTGAACAGTTGGGCCTCGTACTCAAACTATAAGTTGTCAGCTGGGCCTTTTTCCCTAAAAACCAAAATTTTCTTTTTCCCTAAAGACCAAAATTTTTCTTTTTCCCATCAAAACCAAATGTCTCCCGACAAAACCAAATTTTTCCCAAAAAGTCCAATCCCATTAAAAACCAAATTTTCTTGTATAGAATCTAGTAGATAGTTTCTTAGTTAAATCTTTTGTTTCTTTTGTACATATTTTGCTAATCCAATGTGACTCTTAACTGAAATATGTTGGATTTTTTCCTTGAATAATGGAGTTCAAAACTTGCTTTCGCCAATATCCGGTAATCTCTTTCCTTTTTCTACACTTAGCATCGTTCTCATGGTATGTGTTATAATCATGTTTATCTTTTGAAACATTGAGGACAATGTTTAGTTTAGGTTTGGGGGTGAAAAGTAGATACTTTGATAACATGCTATAATCGAAAAACAGAACTCTTTCTTTTTGAAAAAAAAAAAAATGAAAAAATGAAAAAATCAAAATAAAAAATTAAAAAATAGAAAATGATAAAAACATAAAAATGGAGCTCATTTACCTTGAAATGTTGACTCTTGTGCATGTATGTAAACATAAGGATTCTTAGTCTAGATATTTAGGCACCCTGATTCTAGCACAATTCACATAGTGATAAGAAACTTGCACGCGCACGATCTACCAATACATGTATAGCCTCATCCTTGAGGTGTTCTATCGGAAGTCACGATTGCCAATCACTTTAGAATACTGAACGAAACTTGACTAGCTTGTTCTTTGGTTGGTTGGGATAGAAGGTGGAGGTTACATTAAGAAAAACAACCATCGAATTTAACTGGGTGCATCAAAAAGGGCTACCTCTTGCTAAGAGTCATGTAATTTTTTGTTTCCTTTTGTATATGTATCAAAAGTGTTACCATGTTAAAAAAAAAAAAGATGTATATATTCAAAAAAAAAAAAAAATCAAGTATTTATCAATTCCATCTTCTCTTGTTCCAAAAATAAAAGAGAGCAGTCAATGTAAATAAGAGTCATGTAAAGAGTCATCTTTTATTGTTTTATTGTAATAAGAAAGGAAGGGCGTATGCCATTGATGTACAACGCGAGTAATTGTGAAATACCTCCAACTCATTCACAATTCTCGTAAAGTCCGGACAGCTAGCTAGATTTCGACCTCGGTTCTTAGCCTGAGAAACTATCTCTTGGTGATTAGTAGTCATAACATCCGATCTTTCGTTACACATGTGTAGATACACTTTACACTCTTATCACATGTATTTAGTTGTTATCAGTGTTAGGATTGTGCCTTTGATAGCTAGATTGACATCTCCATTTTGCTGTGAGCTTCTACTGTCTTGCACATGTCACATTTGATGGAATCTGAGCTTATATTTTGTCCTAGAACTTTGTAGGTACGTTCTAAGCAAACCTTCACGATACTTCACTCGTCCACTAGGGACACTTAGTGGTTTAAAAGGCTTATTGCATTCGCTAAATGCAATCGAGAAACCAGCGACAGTGGTATAGGTAGGATTTCCTTAGTTTTGTTTTACTTGAGGACAAGTAAAATTCAGGTTTGGGGGTATTTGATGAGTGCTAAAAAGTGCATATTTCTATATATTTTTTCTTGGCAATTAACTCATCTTTTGTGCATTAATTCTACATTTTATCCCATATTCTGTATTTTCATTATTTTCAAGAATAAATATTTTTATTAATTAATTTTACATTTTTAGGTTGTAAATAAAGTTTGGATGAATTGCGGAGCGAAAAGAGCAGAAAAGTAGTGAAAAGTCGGGAGGAATTACGCAAGGAAGCCGCGAGGAATGTTGTGCACAAGACCAAAAGGCTAGAAATGGGCTTAATAAGGAAGAATTGTTCTTAAAGAAGATATGGGCTTGACATACCCAAGGTCCAAAACCCTTACCCAAACCCATTTCCAATATCCATAGCCCACTTCTCCTGTAGCCGTCAGATTGGATCATCTCAGCATCCTACGGTCGCTTCATCATAGTGCATCAAAATCTGAAGCTCACTGATAACTAACAAGGGATAAGAACATAGTTGGAGGACTTAGCTTAGGTGAAGAGGGGAATTCAAGCCCTAGTTTCCAAAACTCACTTTCATCCAAAAATCCATCACTATTTAGTTTGTTCAATATTTGCTGTTTCATGTCCTGTTAGGGTCTTGTTTAATTCTGTTAGTTTTCATATCCTTGTTTAGTTAGTTCACTGCTTAGAGTATTAGCTTAGGAAACTTCAACTCACACCCTAGTCCCTGTGGAGATGACCTGTTCTTGCACATACACACTACAATGACAATTGTGCACTTGAGGTTATAACATGTAGGATTCTTATTCTCTTATTTTAACACATTCCCAAGCCTACCACCTGGGCTGAATCGTCTCTGGTGAACACGTTTGTTGTATTCCCGAGCCAATTTTCTATTGTTTGGAGAGCAATTTTCTGTTTTCTTCCAAATCGTCCAGCTTGGAGAGTATCATGTCCGAGGTCAGATTTTTCTCCCATGCCTCGGTCTTCGTTGTGGGAATCATGGCTTCTGTTGGTATGATTTCCTCTGTGCCGTATGTGAGGGCGAAGGGAGACATTCCTGTGGCTTCCCTTTTTGTGGTTCGATAGGCCCATAGGACGTTGTGTAGTTGTTCACACCAACTAGCTCCATATCCGTCAAGTTTCTTCTTGAGGATGTTGGCGATAGTTTTGTTTGTGGCCTCTGCCTGGACATTGCTCTCATGATAGATTGGCATAGATTTGTTTTTTCTGATCTTGAAATAATTAAATAGAAGATCGATGTTTTTCCCTCGGAGTTGTGCCCCATTATCAGATACAATGGCGGCCGGGATACCGGAGCGGCATATAATATGCTCGAAGAGAAATTTAAAGACATCATGGTCTCTTATGTGTCTTAAAGCCGAGGCCTCCACCCATTTAGTGAAGTAGTCCGTGGACACAATTAAATACTTCTGTTGTCCAGTACCATCTCTTAGGGGTCCGACAATATCCACCCCCCATTTGGCAAATGGCCAAGGACTTAGGACGAACTTTAAGTCCATTGAAGGTGCATGTCTTCTTTTGCCAAATTTTTGGCACTCTATGCAAATTTTTGCCATTTGCTTCGAGTCCTCGTTCATGCGAGGCCAAAAATACCCCTGTAATCTGGCTTTATGAGCGAGGGATCGTCCTCCACTATGGTTTCCTGCGTAACCATAGTGTATTTCTTTTAGTATGGTTTGTCCTTCCGCAAATGAGAGACATCTGAGGAGAGGCCCAAGGTAGGAATGTTTGTATAACACGCCATCCCGGAGTTGGTAGTTCCCAGACCTTGATATTATCTTGTGTGCGATTAATTGATCGCTGGGGAGGTATCCCTTAGCTAGATACTTGATGATGGGCGTCCTCCAGTCATCCTCTGGCAGACTTTCCTCCTGAGCTACTGAGTCGACAACGAGGATGTCCATGTTTCCTTCCAATGGGATAGAAGGGAGTAGAACTTTTTCGATTCTGAATGCTAAGGCATCAGCATATCTGTTTTGGTTCGGTTTAAGTGGCGGAACGTGATGTTTGGTATCTGCTCGATATAGTGCTTAGCGAGTTGAAGGTATCGTTGCAGACATGGATCCGAGGCTTGATACGTTCCATCTATTTGCCGGATAATGAGTTGTGAATCGCTTGTGAGACGCACATTATGGATGCCCAACGCGATTATGACTCGGAGGGCATGTATTACTGCCTCGTATTCGATTATATTGTTAGTGGCAGGGAATTCGAGCCTTAAGCTATAAACGATACTTCGGCAGGCGGGGCTTGTAAAAACCATTCCGATACCTGATCCTTCCGAGTTACACGAACCATCAATGAAGACCTCCCATCGGTTGGGGTCTTCGGAGCAAAGTAGTTCGGGAGGATCCTCTAACTCGTCTTCCATCCCTGTGATTTCTTTAATATTATCAGTATCGTCCATCGGGAAATCCGCTAAGATATCTGCGACCACATGGGTCTTGATTGTTGTCTGGGCTTGGTATTTGACACCTAATTGTTTGATTTGGGACCCCCATTTGGAGATTCTACCTGCTCTGTCGGCATGGTCTAACACGGACTCTATGGGGGCTTTAGTGATGACTATTACAGTGTGCGCATGAAAATAAGTACGCAGCTTCTGTGTTGCGTAGACCAGAGATAACACTATCTTCTCGATCTTTAAATAGTTTTTCTCATCTGACGTCAAAGTTTTGCTGATGAAATATATTGGTTGTTCCGCATCTGCATCTATGCGAGTGAGTACTGCACTAATCGAAGTATTGGTTGCTGATTGGTAGATGTAGAGGTTTTCACCTAGGTTAGGCTTTTGGAGGATTGGCAAGGTTTCCAGATGTTCCTTGATTTTTTGAAAGGCTTCTTCACAAGCACTAGTCCAAGAAAACTTTTCACCCTTCTTTAAGGTATTGAAGAAGTCTCTGCATTTGTCAGAAGATCGGGCGATGAATCTGCCCAAGGCTGCCAGCCGGCCATTCAGTCTTTGCACATCCTTGACCGTGGCTGGGGAAGGCATTTCCAATATGGTCCGTACCTTCTCCGGATCAACCTCGATTCCTCGTTTGTTGACCAAATAGCCCAATAATTTTCCTGAGGTTACTCCGAAGGGACATTTTGCGGGATTGATCTTCATGTTAAATCTTCTCATTTGTGCGAAGATTTCCCGGAGATCACGTGCATGATCTTGTGGGAGTTTTCTCTTAACAAGCATGTCGTCTATGTATACCTCCAGGGTTTTGTGTATCCAATCGTCAAACATCTTTTCCACCATTCTTTGGTAGGTGGCCCCTGCATTTTTTATCCCAAATGACATCTTGGTATAGCAGTATAGGCCACGAGGGGTGAAGAAAGCGGTATGTTCTTGATCATCCTCGGCGAGGGGGATCTGGTTATAACCAGAGTATCCGTCCATAAGAGATAGCAATACGTATCCTGAGGTTGGTTCTACAAGATGGTCTATGTTAGGGAGTGGGAAGCTGTCCTTGGGGCAAGCTTTATTAAGGTCGCTAAAGTCGATACAGATCCTTACTCCTCCGTTTTTCTATGGAACGATCACCATGTTAGATATCCATGTTGGGTAATGGACTTCTCTTATCACCCCTGAAGCTTCCATTTTCTTTAGCTCTTTCTGGATGGCTTCATGGTATTCTGGTGCCACTTGATGAGTGCTAAAAAGTGCATATTTCTATATCTTTTTCTTGGCAATTAACTCATCTTTTGTGCTCTAATTCTCCATTTTATCCCATATTCTGTATTTTCATTGTTTTCAAGAATAAATACTTTTCTTAATTAATTTTGTATTTTTAGGTTCTAAATAAAGTTTGGATGGAATTACGGAGCGAAAAGAGCAGAAAAGTGGTGGAAGCCGAGAGGAATTACGCAAGGAAGCCGCGAGGAATGTTGTGCACAAGACCAAAAGGCTAGAAATGGGCTTAACAAGGAAGAATTATTCTTAAAGAAGATATGGGCTTGGCATACCCAAGGCCCCAAACCCTTATCCAAACCCATTTCCAATATCCATACCCGTTTCCCTTTTTAGACGTCAGATTGGATCATCTCAGCATCCAACGGTCGCATCATCTTCGTGCATCGAAATCTGAAGCTCCTGTCAAACACTATAGCACCTAACTCCATCTTGAGCCGTCAGTTTCGTTGTACTTCCGCATCCAACGGTCTCTTTAAGCTTCCTTCCATATCGCCGTTAGATCGATCCATCACCTCCACATCCAACGTCTAATTCTCGTTGTACATCCAACTTGCTGTCCACGCTCAACACCCGAGCACCTAACACCTATACCCGTCAGCCAAACAGACCTTACCCAATTTTCCATCGACCACCTTCTTCTCCATCTTCTCCCCCATCCCTCTGCAACAAATCCACCAACTCCATCGCCACCACACCCTCGTCTCTGCCAGCCACTAAATTCCACCGAAACATCACAACCACTCCAACCACTAAAACCCATCACCCCCCCCCCCCTTTCCATCTAGCTCCCTATTCCATCACTCTCTCACATTTCTCTCCTGAAACCCTAAGCGTGGGAGATTGATGAAGTAGGTAACCTAGAGCTGAAATTGACGCATGGAGGAAGTCTAGGAGAGGCAGACGCAAGTGGGTAGAAGCGTATGAGTGAAATTCGAGAAGTATGGGTAAGATTTCGAAAACCTAACTTCCCTGATTTGGGGGAATTTGGGGATTTTTGTGTAGGAACCCTATTTGATTAATTTGGGTATAAATAGAAGGTGTTTTGTGTTGTTGTGGGTATGCCTGGATTAGCCAGAGCACCCTTTGGATGCCTGGATTAGCCAGTGCTCTCCACTGTTAGGTTTTGTAATCTTCTGTTTTAATTCCAAGTTTCAATTTCAATTACTCTTTATGTTTATCATGTTTACAATTACTGTCAATATGTTCTAATTACTCTTGCTAGGGCTTAGATGAAGCCTGAAGACCTTGTTGGGTAGCAAAATCTTAGTGAACACTCTTGTAGGTTTAACTGAATTAGGATGTTAGTGTTCTTGGTGATTGAAGTCACCTGTGATTGAGTGTGATGTAAGAATACACTCAATGCTAGGGGTGAACTAGAGAATTTAGGGACTTAACCATCCACATTTAACTAAAGTAGGGAAGTTATGAAGCTTAGGGATCAAACATCACCTGTGATTGAGTGTGCTGTAAGAAGACACTCAATGCTAGGGGTGATGCTAGTGATCTTAGTTAATTAACTCTCTATCTATGTATGCCCTGGATTATAGGAAGGCATGAGCCTCCACCTTTGTCCATTAGGGACAAGAGCATAAACTATATTGATGCTTCCTAGCTAGGCCATAAGGTGAATTCAAATCCCTCAGTGCATTTACTGCTTAGGCTCACTGCCTTAAGCTCACTGCCTTTGTTTCACTGCCACTGTTACCTTTGCTTCACAGTCTTGCATTTTACTTAACCACTTTTTTACTGCCTTGCCTTTGGCTACTGCCTTTGTTCTCTGTTAAGCTTAGAAAACAGTTTAGGAAACTTCAACTTACACACCCTAGTCTCTGTGGATTCGACCCGTATTTGCATTGTTCTACACCACGACACCGTGCACTTGCGGTATTAGTTTGTAGGTCTTTTAGAAACTTACCAAGTTTTTGGCGCCGTTGCCGGGGACTTGGCTGCTGTTTTGTTGATGTTTTTCTTGTATCTTAATTTGCTGTTTTTGCATAACTTGCTGTGCATCTTACTGTTTTGCATTGCATCTTAGTGTAACTTGCATTAGCATCTTGCATATTGCATATTAGTTTGCATCTTAGTTTGCATATCACTGCTGTATTGATCCCTCATTGCTTCTTTTTCAAGAGAAACTTACTTCTCTTTTTGAGCCAACAGGTGTTGCTGCTGCTGCTGCTTCCTGTTGCTGCTGCCAGCCTCTGCTGCTGCGGGGCTTGCCACTTGCTGCTGCTGGTGCTGAGCCTCTGGTGCTCTTGCTGTTGTTGCTGCAGCTGTGCTGCTACTTTCTTCTTCTCCCTGCTGCTGCTGCTGCTACTTCTTCCTGCTGCTGCTGGTGCTTGGGCCATTGCTACAGCCAGCCTCTGGTGCTGCTGTTGTTTTCCTTCTGCTATTGTTGAGTTGCTGGTCTGAGCTTGTTGCTGAGAGCCAAAGCCCAACTGGGCCTCTCCAACAAAAGTTTAGGAAGATCCAAAGCCCAACTGGGCTTGTGCAACTTAAGAAAAGGGATAAAAGCCCAACTGGGCTTCCCTCCAAAAAGGTAAGCCTAAACCCAAACCCAAATTTTTTGGGCTTGTAATTTTTTTTGGTTTGTATTGTTATTCTCTTTTGGGCTTGTAATTGTAATTATCTTTTTGGGCATGTAATAATTATTTTAATTTTTTTTTTTAATTTTTTTTTTATTTGGGATTGTAAAATTTTAGTTTTATTTTTATTTTCTTTTTTTTGTGGGTTTGTAATAATTAGTTTTTTTTATTTCTTTCTTTATTTGGGCTTGTAATTTAGTTGTTTGTTAGGCTTGTAGTTTCTTTTAAACTAAAATTTGGGCTTCAAAACCCAACACAAAAAAAAAAAAAAAAAATTTGCTCCTAATTTCGAAAACCAAATTTTTAATCCCATAAAAACCAAAGTTTTCAAAACCCATAAAAACCAAAATTTTCCCATAAAAAACCAAATTTTTGAAAACCCTTTAAAACCAAATAGTGGGCTTTGTGTCTTTTCAATATGGGCCAACCTCGTGCTCTCCATGAATACATGTATCCCACAATAAAAATTCCATTATCATGTATTGTCTTACCTCAAACCAATAACCCTTTTAAAATAAATGCAAGCATGATACAAATACTTCCTATATTTCGAGGGTTCGATTCTGAGAACCCCTATACTCATGTAAGAGAGTTTGAACAAATTTGTCGGACTATGCAACCTGATCATATGTCCGAAGACTCTTTGAAATTGCGTTTGTTTACATTTTCTCTAAGGAAAGGGCCAAAACATGGTTTTACGGTTTGAGACCACAATCAATCAACACTTGGGACCAACTCACAGATCTATTTTTCAAAAAATTCTTTCCACATCATAGGACCATCGCTATTCGTCAAAGTATCAATTGTTTTGTCCAATTGGATGAGGAAACTGTTTTTGACTATTTTGAACGTTTTAATGATTTGTTGAGCGAATGTCCACACCATGGATTTGAGAAGTGGAGACTTGTCGCTATCCTCTATGAGGGACTAGACTTTAAATCTCGAGCCATGGTTGAGTGTATGTGTAATGGTGAATTTGTTGATAAAACTGTGGATGATGCATGGAAATTTTTAGCTGAGATGCAGGAAAACCCGTCAATGGGAATCCATTAGGGAAACTGAGACACTATCACATGATATAGGTGTAATGAATTGAACTTTGAAAATAGCATGTCTAGTCCTTCCATGTGTATGATATTGAATATGAACCTAATCTAGAGGAACATGAGTTGACTAATGACACCACAACTGCTAATAGGGACAAGTATGCATATTACTATGATGATGATGATGATGATAATGTTATGTTAGAAGAACATGTCTATGCTGAAAATGTTGTGGAACCTTTGGTTTCAAATACATAGGCTTTTCTGCCCCGACCTTCATGAATGATATTTCTTCTAGTATTCCATATGCATGTGATGTTGATACTGATTTGAGATATTGTGCAATTATCCTGTGAAGAGCATGACTTAGGTAAATCTTCTGTTGACACTAATGATCCTATGCAGGAAAACATAGTTGATGTGTCTGATTCCATACTTAAGCCACAATATATTGCTTCTTTGATGATAATTTGAATATATCGGATAACCACGATTCTGAATTAGGACTTGTGCAAATTTTTTGTGATGATGAGCATGCTACACATCTTGAGTGTGACTTAGATAATGCTGATGTGACTGATAATATTGATACTCTTGATCTCATGCATGTGAGACACTTAGATGTCACTTTCTTGCCTAAGTCACAATCTGATAGCCTTCCACCCAACCTAGAGTTGGTTTGTACCCATATTGTCAAACCAATTTTTCTGAGAGTCCCTAATCTAGGTTTGGAACTGTGTGCTTCCCAAGTCCTTTTGGATATTTTGCATCTAAGTATAATATCTTTGAGGAACCACAGTTGGAATTAGCATGTGTACCCGTCCCTAGAAAGTTCATTTCGAATTAGACCTTGTGCATGATGAACCCAAAAACTGCGAGATTTTGTATCCAAAATTTTATCTGTTGAAAAATCCAGGTTTGGGGGTACTCATTTTGTTTCACAGCTTCACTTGCATGCCTATCATTATTATTGTGTGAAGCTGTTGAAACCTCTACACTTTGTCTTTTGGGTTGATCCTCAACTCTTTAGATTGTTAGTGTATGGTGAATTTTTTGTATATAATCCAGTAGATAAAAATTTTAAAAATCCTTTTGTTCCTTTTGTATATATTTTGCTAATCCAATATGATCTCGGCTGACATATGTTGGATTCTTGCCTTGAATAACGGAGTTCTAATCTTGCTTTCGCCGCGCCGAAATCGGGTATTCTCTTTCCTTTTTCTCTACTCAACATGATCCTCTTCATATGTTGTATTATAATTTTGTTCATATTTTGAAACATTGAGGACAATGTTTAGTTTAGGTTTGGGGGTGAAAAGTATACTTTGATAATATGCCATAATTGAAAACAAGAACTCCTTCTTTTTGAAAAAAATTAAAAATTCCAAAAAAATATTAAAAATGATAAAAAAACATAAAAATGGAGCTCATTTACCTTGAAATGTTGACTCTTGTGCAAATATGTAATTTTTAGGAGTCTTAGTCTAGATATTTAGGCACCCTGATTCTAGCACAATCACATGTGATAAGAAACTTGCACGCACGATCTACCAATACATGTATAGCCTCGATCTTCAAGGTGTTTGATAGGAAGTTAGATTGCCAATCACTTTAGAATACTGAATGAGACTTGACTAGCTTGTTCTTTGGTTGGCTGGGATAGAAGTTGGAGGATACGTTAAGAAAAGCAACCATAGAATTTGACCGGATGCATTCGATAAGGGCCACCTCTTGCTAAGAGTCATGTAATTATGTTTTTCTTTTGTTCATGTATCAAAATGTCACTATGTTGTAAAGATCAAAGTTATTTCTTCAAAAAAAAAAAAAAAAAAAAAAAAGAAAAATTCAGAAAAATCAAAAAAATATCAAAAATAAAAAAAATCAAGTATTAATTTATTCCATGTTTTGTCATGTTAAAGACAATAGTTCTCTCTTGTTCCAAAAATAAAAGAGAGTAATCAATGTAAATAAGAGTCATGTAAAGAGTCATCTTTTTGTTGTAAATAGTCTTGTAATAAGCAAGGAGGGTGCAGCCATCGATGTATAACGCGGGTAAACTGAAATATCACCAACTCATTGGGTGAAAATTCACAATTCTCGTAAAGCCGGACAGCTAGCTTGGCTTAGAATTCGGTTCTTAGCCTAAAAACTATCTCTTGGTGATAGTAGTCATAACTTCAGGTCATTCTAGAAACATGTGTA
Source organism: Papaver somniferum (assembly GCF_003573695.1). Lineage (NCBI taxonomy): Eukaryota > Viridiplantae > Streptophyta > Magnoliopsida > Ranunculales > Papaveraceae > Papaver > Papaver somniferum. The sequence continues at coordinate 3,391,431 of NW_020624377.1, read as the reverse complement.
AATACACTTTACACTCTTATCACGTGTCTTTAGTTGTTATTAGTGCTACGATTGTGCCTTTGATAGCTAGATTGACATCTCCATTTTGCTGTGAGCTTCTACTGTCTTGCACATGTCACATTTCATGGAATCTGAGCTTATATTTTGGCATAGAACTTTGTAGGTACGTTCTAAGCAAACCTTCACGAGACTTCACTCGTCCACTAGGGACACTTAGTGGTTTAAAAGGCTTAGTGCATGCGTTAAATGCATTCGAGAGACCAGCGACAGTGGTATAGGTAGGATTTCCTTAGTTTTGTTTTACTTGAGGACAAGTAAAATTCAGGTTTGGGGGTATTTGATGAGTGCTAAAAAGTGCATATTTCTATATCTTTTTCTTGGAAATTAACTCATCTTTTGTGCTCTAATTCTCCATTTTATCCCATATTCTGTATTTTCATTGTTTTCAAGAATAAATAATTTTCTTAATTAATTTTGTATTTTTAGGTTCTAAATAAAGTTTGGATGGAATTACGGAGCGAAAAGAGCAGAAAAGTGGTGGAAGCCGGGAGGAATTACGCAAGGAAGCCGCGAGGAATGTTGTGCACAAGACCAAAAGGCTAGAAATGGGCTTAAAAAAGGAAGAATTATTCTTAAAGAAGATATGGGCTTGGCATACCCAATGCCCCAAACCCTTATCCAAACCCATTTCCAATATCCATACCCGTTTCCCTTTTTAGACGTCAGATTGGATCATCTCAGCATCCAACGGTCGCATCATCTTCGTGCATCGAAATCTGAAGCTCCTGTCAAACACTATAGCACCTAACTCCATCTTGAGCCGTCAGTTTCGTTGTACTTCCGCATCCAACGGTCTCTTTAAGCTTCCTTCCATATCGCCGTTAGATCGATCCATCACCTCCACATCCAACGTCTCATTCTCGTTGTACATCCAACTTGCTGTCCACGCTCAACACCCGAGCACCTAACACCTATACCCGTCAGCCAAACAGACCTTACCCAATTTTCCATCGACCACCTTCTTCTCCATCTTCTCCCCCATCCCTCTGCAACAAATCCACCAACTCCATCGCCACCACACCCTCGTCTCTGCCAGCCACTAAATTCCACCGAAACATCACAACCACTCCAACCACTAAAACCCATCACCCCCCCCCCCCTTTCCATCTAGATCCCTATTCCATCACTCTCTCACGTTTCTCTCCCTGAAACCCTAAGCGTGGGAGATTGATGAAGTAGGTAACCTAGAGATGAAATTGACGCATGGAGGAAGTCTAGGAGAGGCAGACGCAAGTGGGTAGAAGCGTATGAGTGAAATTCGAGAAGTATGGGTAAGATTTCGAAACCCTAACTTCCCTGATTTGGGGGAATTTGGGGATTTTTGTGTAGGAACCCTAATTGATTAATTTGGGTATAAATAGAAGGTGTTTTGTGCTGTTGTGGGTATGCCTGGATTAGCCAGAGCACCCTTTGGATGCCTGGATTAGCCAGTGCTCTCCACTGTTAGGTTTTGTAATCTTCTGTTTTAATTCCAAGTTTCAATTTCAATTACTCTTTATGTTTATCATGTTTACAATTACTGTCAATATGTTCTAATTACTCTTGCTAGGGCTTAGATGAAGCCTGAAGACCTTGTTGGGTAGCAAAATCTTAGTGAACACTCTTGTAGGTTTAACTGAATTAGGATGTTATTGTTCTTGGTGATTGAAGTCACCTGTGATTGAGTGTGCTGTAAGAAGACACTCAATGCTAGGGGTGAACTAGAGAATTTAGGGACTTAACCATCCACATTTAACTAAAGTAGGGAAGTTATGAAGCTTAGGGATCAAACATCACCTGTGATTGAGTGTGCTGTAAGAAGACACTCAATGCTAGGGGTGATGCTAGTGAGCTTAGTTAATTAACTCTCTATCTATGTATGCCCTGGATTATAGGAAGGCATGAGCCTCCACCTTTGTCCATTAGGGACAAGAGCATAAACTAGATTGATGCTGCCTAGCTAGGCCATAAGGTGAATTCAAATCCCCCAGTGCATTTATTGCTTAGCTTCTCTGCCTTAGGCTCACTGCCTTTGTTTCACTGCCACTGTTACCTTTGCTTCACAGTCTTGCATTTTACTTCACCACTTGTTTACTGCCTTGCCTTTGGCTACTGCCTTTGTTCTCTGTTAAGCTTAGAAAACAGTTTAGGAAACTTCAACTTACACACCCTAGTCTCTGTGGATTCGACCCGTATTTGCATTGTTCTACACCGTGACACCGTGCACTTGCGGTGTTAGTTTGTAGGTCTTTTAGAAACCTGTATTAGCTTCTCTTCTTCTTATTTGTTGAGGAGTGTCCCTATTTTTACCATACCCGGGTTTTCAGGTGTTCTGATGTTGACTTCCTTGGTTGGCTCCGAGGCCGAGAAATTTGATTTTAATTCTCCTATATCGGAGAGGTTTTGTATGGGTCCCATGGGTGAGTCCGATGGGAAATTATTGTCCATTGCGAGTTCATTGCTCGATCGTCTCGCTTCATTCGTTCTGGCTATGTAAGCATCAAATTCGGCCTGATTTTTGGCATTCTTAGCTCGTTTTTTTTTTCTTTGGCAGAGTTTATTTTGTTCTTTCCGTATTGAACTTCTGTCTTGTAGCAGCATTTTGCTTCAACAATATCTCCAATGATTTCTGCCACCCCGTCAGGCGTAGGAAACCTTAGCCTTTGATTCCGTGGACCCAGGATCGTCCCATAATGGCTGTGTAAGGTGATAGTACATATACCACGCAAAAGGTGATTAGGGTGAGGATCTTTCCCACCCGAACTTCTAGCGTTATTTCACCTTTTGGGCGGGTTGATGACCCGTTGAATCCAAATATGTTGTAAGTGGAGGGGACGAGACATTCGTCTGTGAGACCCATTTGTTTAAATGTTTCATAGAATAAAATCTCCACCGAACTGCCACCATCGATCAAAATTCTGGGCATCGCCCATGGGAGTGCCTTGGTTTTTGTCTCCTCACCCTCGGGTTCAGGGAGGGCGATGGCCATCGTAACCACTAGTGGATCGCTATGGTTTTGTCCTCCTTCTGGTGCTTCTGAGGCGGCAAAGGTAATGGGAAGTTTCATCCATTCCTCCAATTTGGGTTCTCTGGATGCATTGAAGACTTCATCACTGTTCAAATTTCGTTTGTGAATTCGTCCAGTGATATTTCCTTCTCGGACGGGGGTGGCCATCGCCGAGTGTGAGATGGTGTTACAGTCTAAGTACCGTGACTCGGGGCAGATCTCCATACGATATATGGGTGCCCCAGAGGTCAGTGTCATACGATAAGTTCTAAGGTGCTCGATTGCATCTCTTGTTCTTGTGAACGGGGGCGTGTACACCGATGGGGAGCATTTTCTTGGGATGGGTAATCTTAATAGATTTTCGGATAAGGGAGATTGTCCTGCTTGTTGCATGACTACTGTCAACTTCTTATTTTCCTGCTTCCCTGTAGCTTCTATATATATTGTCTCGAGTCGGTTGACTCGGACTTGGAGTTCGTGCTTATCTCGCCTGGTTTCGGCTTTCTTTCTCCTTCCCAGAGCTCTCTCGGGTGAGAAAGATGGTTCATGGGGGCGATGCCTTGATCGCCGTGAGTCCTCGTCCGATTGTTAAACGTATGACACAATCTTAGAGCGAGTTGACCTCGAATTCTCCCCTCGCTTTGGGTTTGTGGCTCCGAGATTGTCGGTCTCGTAGTCAATATTTACTTCGTCGATTTGATTCTTGTTTCGTTTGTTTTTGGTATCAACATCTGATGACCCTTCGGATAGGTTATCCTTGTGGTCGGGCACAAATCGATCCGCTGTTTCCTCGTTCGAGGTGTCAGGGATGTTAATTCGCTCGTCGTCTTGCAGATGCTCGAAAGGGTTTTCCTCCTCCGGGATTTCTTCAATGGTAGTGAGTGGTACCTTCTTTGTTACTTTGCGTTTTAACCTACGGTGTTTCCGTTCTAGATTTCTATTGCGCCTTTCTAAGTTCATCAGTCTCTTATCCTGAGCCTCTTGGGTTCTTAGGATGGCTGCAATTGCAGCATTAGCATCGGCGAGGTCTGAAGGGTTGTCCTTCTTGACCTCATCATTTGCTGCTTGTCTCGGCAAGCAGCTCAACCCTCCTGGATGAGTAAGACGAATATCGTCACGCTTCTCGAAGGGGTTTCCATCGCCTTCGGAGCTTGAATTATCAGTTAGTCCTTCCCGATATTGGTCATCGGGTTGTCCCTCGCCTGGGATCAAAGGCTCGCCAGGCTCCATATCGTCGAATCCTTCTGTCTGGGCTCCACTATTTTATCCTTGGCTCGCGCGAGTAGATCGTCGTGTCACCATTACCTTCCCTGCAACATATGCAATAATACTTAATTTGTCTTTTCTTTTAGAAAAGTGGGACCTTATATTTGCAGGTCACATGCAATTACTAAGTCATAGTTCAGACTGGACAGTTTAGTATAGGAAGACTTTGCAGTAGATTTTGGAGATATGTGAAAATGTCAAAACATCCCTGTTTGCATGAGGTGTTGATGATGGAGAAAAGATGTTTTTCCAGTCCTCTTTTTTCAAGGAAATACCTCCCTCAACACGCCACACCCTTATAGGGAAAGAATCTAATTATGACGATTGAGTACGTTTTCCCATTCTAGGAAATATATCTCATCATCTTTTAACTTATGACCTAAAACAAAATTTTGAGTTTGATGACTGATTATATACTCATTAATTCCTCCCCTTGACTTAAATTCAAATTCTTAAGAAGGAGATACCGATAGTATGGCGAGTTTGATGATGAACATCAAGAAAAGTTTGTCTTTTTCAAATCTCATTAGGTGATTGCTTCCTTATGTAGTCTACTGACTAGCATCTCTTCCCATCTCTTTCATGGAGGATATCGTTTGAGCACCGAAGCATTTAGAACTCCATGTTTACTCCGATCTACAACTCTCCTGAGCTACTTGAGGAAAACTTTGAAAATCTTGAAAATAACAAGAAATCTTAAATAAAATTAGTAAAAAAAAAAAACGTAGATCTGTTGATCTTGAGGTTCTCCTAGAATTCTTAGATCGTGAAGATCATTTTTGAGTCCGAGCTCTACTCGTTCATCTCAACAGAAATCTACCTTTTAGTGTGAAAACACTTCTCTTACAGAGATTATGAAAGCAATATAAAGCTGTTGTTAGGGAGGTAGATTAGATCTTCATACCTCCCTATTTCTAGCGCCAAAATGTAGTTGCATATTTTCTGACTACTACACCCAAGTAAGATTAAAGTACTTAAACATACAAGATTCATCATGAACAAGATGTAAATAGCATGATATGTAAAGATTAACACAAGCATATAACGTGGTTCGGCCATGAAGACCTTCGTCCACGGAGAAGAAGATGTTTTCTTATTGATTATAAGGTCTTACCCTTGAAAGTGTTAAAGATCTCTTCTATATTTCTCACTTTCTCTCTATCTAAGTCTCTCTCAGGAATTCTCTGTAGAAAAACCATCTAAGATTACATAAGTTGTCCATCTCCTGGTACATGGACTGGTATTTATAGACAAAATAAACTCGTGGTTGCTTGATCGTTCGAGCTGGGTGAGCTGTCTTCCATCGTCCTGGCTCCCTTGGACTCGTTCTATACCGTCCCTCACGATGGCATACTTGGTTCTCCCTACGAGTTGTCTCGCTCTCCCTTGGGTTGTGCTTCCCTTTTGTGGAGAACCTCGTATTCCATCGGCTCTGGGTCGTAGTATAGATCGTCTGAGTCTTCTGTTACGATGCCCAACTACCCAAGTCTTGTTCTTATCCTTCATTAAATGCGGTCTTGTTTTTTAGACTTGACCGTCTGAGCGGATTAGACCTTTATACACACGCGTCATTCATGTGGCGTTTGTGCAGTTGCCTCGACTGAGACAAATCATTCTCTCATCGAATGATTTGGCGCTCCAACCTCATCATCTCATCGTATATTCATCCCTTGGGATGTCAACACGTGGCCATTGGGTATTTTACCCACACACATCATTGAAAGTTTAAACTACCACTTGTTAGTAAGTTTTTCTCTCTATTTTGCTTCTTATCCAAACTAAAACCTTTAATATCTATAGAGATGATCATGTGTAGTGTTTCTCAAAGGGATTACCATACGATTATAGAGATGGTCATGTGTAGTTACTTTACATGGATTATTATTCATGGACTCGTGGTTATGTATAAATTTGAAACACCTAACAGAAATGTACAATGCCCACACACTGTTTGATAAAATGACTTAAAGAAGTACCTACAAATTGATTATACTTTTAGGATTCTCAAGAGGTTTTGATTTTTGGGTTTTGTTTATCTACGATCCTAGAGTAATGGGTCCTCATAATATGTTCTTTATTCTTGATGGAGTGTGCTTGTACTGTGTAATTGCTGGATGATGGATTGAAGGTAAGGTGTCAAACATTTTTTACTGGATAAGATTGGAAAATTGCTGAAATTTGTGTACTTGGGATGCATGAATAACTTTGGTATTTTGTGTTTTGCTGCAGGAAGGTGGTGAGGCTATCATTTGTACAAGTGTGTATGTGCATTGGATGCTTTTATAGGTGTTGTCTTCAGTTGTGCTACTTAACAAAAATTAGGTACTATCAAACTGTTACCATTTCTACCTTTATATACACAAAACCCACTAATATGGATGCAATGCAAGTTGTTTTCTGTTAATTCTTGACTCCATATTTCATAATACGGAAGAGGGTAGAGACTTTGGAGGAAACTTCAGTCACGAGCCTGCGTACATTGGGCGATCTTGGTTCCAAGATGTATATGCAAGGTGAGTTGTATGTTTTGGTCCACCCCTCTTTTTAAACATCTTCCAGTTACTTTTCACATGATAAAATGGCGTGATGAGAAAAATTTTGGTTGATCATTTTGTTTGTCATGTTAACCATTACATGTACAGTAGTTGGGTACTAATTATTTAATCTAGAATTAGTCCATATTATAAGGATGCATCATAAGTACGGTAGCTGCGCACTAATTATTGATGTTATGAGTCTTTTAAAGATTTTACCAAAAATTCGTCTTTTTAGGTGACAAGTACTAAAGAGTAAAGAATATAGGGCCGGGTATGCATAGTTTACATTCTTAGCAAGATTATTGTGGGTTAAAAGATGTCTTTAAGAATGTATACTGGGAGGGTGGAATGTCTGCGCTATATCGAGGTGTAGGTATGTGTGCATCAAGAGTATGTAAATGTCAGTTCAGGAATTATAGGAAAGCCTCGTTGTTTCTGTATAAGACGATCTGATCACGTTGATATATCAGATGTATGTTGGTTCATTTCTTGTCGGTATGGATGCAGTTCATTGGGTTATAAAGTTAGAGTTAAAAGTCTTTCTCAGACTAATCTTGATCTAACCAGCTAATTTTTGGTTCATAAAAACTTGTATAATATCTGAAATTTTGTGGTGTAAATTTTTGATGGGTTCACTTGTTCGTGTGACTGCAGAGTTGTCCTTCAAGGTCCTGGGCCTCTCTATGGACATGCAATGGACTTGGTCGGTCAAAGTTTTCTTGTTGCTGTTAGTGGCAAGATGGTGAATCCAATAGTGAAAACTACATCCAAACCCATTTTACAGAGTTCTTCCACCGTGAAACCCACGCTCAGAAAAGTTCAGGCGCGCACCCATTTTCTAGGATAAAATTTCGTCCACACCCAGAATTTCTAAAATTGTTTCTTCGCTTATTGTTCTTCGTTTTTCTTTCATTACTTCTTTTGTTTTTCTTTCCTAATATTATTTTTTTTTGGATTCGAAATCAATCAGAGAAGAAATGAGTTTTGTCTAGAGAAGAATCATATATCAATCGTATCTCATCCTTTTTTGCTTTTTCTATCTGTTCAGGGTTCACCGACACTACACCATTTTCAGGATTTTGTCACAGGTTATACCTGTTACTGATTGAAATTGTAACGGTTATAACTGTACTAAATAGGCCGTTATTAATAATTGTGATGGTGTTTTGTAACGGTTTTATCTGTGACAACAGCCAGATACAGTCACATATAAAAGCGTTACAATAATTAATAGCCACAAAATACCTGATTTTATGATTGCGACACGTGTCATATTTGTCACATATATCTTAACGGTTTTAACTATTACTCTCTATTTACAACAATTAGTTGAATGACACGTCACAATATTTGTTGCGCGTGTTATTTTTAGGAGGATGGCACGTTTTTTTAATCACATTTCTTGTCACAGCTAAACCCGTGACAATTTTTAACTCACAATTAAAAAAAATGGGTAGCCCAGACCATTTTCATGGATCCGGGCTTCCAATCTACAGGCCTTGGTCTCGATGATGGACCTGCACTCTCCGTTTACATGCCTGAACTACAAATAAACCTCAAACTGGATTAAACCTGGATTTTCTAGTTTACAAACATGCAGTACAATTAAACCTGAAACACAACTGCAATCTATTCTCTTTCAATCTGCAATTCATACATATCAATCTACAATCCCTAACCTCATCATAACTTCAAAAGATGGATAAAGTTCTCCAATCTCTTCATACATATTCCACACATACATTTTATACTGCAACTGCTCCAAAGACCACCATAATCTATCTTCTGAGCCTTTGCCATGTGTAGGATCAAGCAAACACTCGTGAGCTGCAAAGCCAAACTTCAATAAGGACAACTGTAGATCACAATGTGACAAGAATCTACAAGAGAACAAAAATATACAAATGAATGATAATGATTTTTTTAGTTTATTACATGTATCATACCATGTAACGAGCTTGGATAAATCTATCATTTCACATAATTCTAGACCATTAATCAAAACTATGACAACCCCAGCAAAGAGTATGAAAGGAAACAAGTAGAGCAACACTACTTAGACGAACACATAGTTAAACATGAATGGTATGCTTGAAGAAATCAGCATACAAGTATACAACTAAAAGGTGTACAGATTTGTTGGTTCAATAACCAATACCTCAGATTCTACGTGCACACAACCTACCCATGGGAAATTAAGTAACTACAAAAACACATAATGAACTTGCCAAGAGCAGAAATTTACCGAATAACAAAGTTCCAAAATGGTATCAGTGCAAGTTCATAACACCACCAGTAGTAGGCGCAGACCTACGAGCAATCTAGTTGCATCACCTTGCCTTCATGAACACAGCTAAACAGGGATTCCCTACAAAAAAGATAGTTTGTATTTCATATGAAATACACATTTAATAAGAAGTCAACATTATTGATACGTTTTGTAAGTAATCAAACAAACAACTTTAAGTCACAGACAAAAAACTAGGAGACATTTACCTGCCAGATACACACAATCTTGCCTCATATGCATGTGTGGGCTTGTATATTTATGTGGTCTCCCACATCCAAATAACTGCTTCGTCTGTGAAGCGAATTCTCTTGTAAGTGACAATTTCAACGCTTGGACTCTACAAGTAGAAGTTAATACAACCAGTTATATCCAATTTAATACAGAATGCATACACCCAATTCAAATAGTCCTCGCTTGTAATAAACTATCCATGTAAACACAACTGTAAGTCTATAGAAACTTGAAAAGGTGTTCACAAACAGGGGAAGAGACCAACCATTTACTAAAACTATTATGTATTTTAGGATGACAAGAACAAAAATTAAAAAAATAGTAAAGAAAATATTGAATAAAGTCATTACCTGTCTGTCATGATTGAACACCAACTCAAAAGCATCATGATTTGTGAAGTCTTCAAAATGCGAACAAAGTTAAGGTATGTCGGCAGAATTCTGAACTAATGGTATTGGAAATACGAATCAACAGGAAAAAACTAAGCCAGACAACATTAAGGAACAAAATTTCCCTTGTCTTTTAATACAGACCTAACATCAACATGGCATGGAGGCACACAAAGAAATCCTTATATACATGCATGGCCCAAACAAGTCTACAAGGCTGTAATATTTAGTTTCAGCATTTATTGTACAACAGAACCAAAGATTGGGTACACAGAGGATGCGGACTATTTTCACACATTTTCATCAATCACAAACATACATGCGCATGTCCATGAAAATGACAGTGTCGTGTATTGAACTATTATCACTCATATTATATGTAGCATTCATAAGTCTGGTATACACACAGAGGATATGGGCTCAAAATTCTTCAAACATTTTACCTCCTTGTATGCCCATTTTTATAAACCACAAACATGCATTTTCTAAATTTTCAGAGCCATGTATTAGGTTAATATCATTCACATCTATATGCAGTATTTAATGATAATTACAGAAGATATGGGATTTACACAGATCTTAAATGCAAGTAGGTCGATCACTTGTGAGTGGTCAAGAGAAGTGCTTTCACACCAACCTTAAATCCCATCCTAAGGTGATCGACATACCCTCAGTTCGAAGATCATATGGATTATCGGCTATAAGAATTGCCTACAGTAAAACTACTGTTTAACAAAGAAATTACTTTTACTAATTGTAGGATAGGCGGTAGATGAAATGCTTAAACTACTGGACTATGCAAGTAAATTTTATCACATTCTCCAGAACTGGCAGGATTTAAGAAAACTAACCTTCAAAAGAGTGCGTGCAAGGTCATCAATGTCCGACAAAGATCCTAAACCTTCACCTTGCCAATGCAAACTAAATGTCAAATTTTAACAAGGAAATACATTCCTATATAGCAAATAGTTAACATGTTTATAATATGTATTGATCTTATAGAAAAACAACACATTATACACGTGCACATTCATCATATATGATTGTAAATTCAAAAGGTAAATTCTGTAAGGAAGTAAATAATGGTAGTTTATCGCAAGAAGGCTAATAAAGAACTAGCTATATGTGCTGACTGGATCTCAAACTGGGTCAAGACTCAAATTTAGGCAACCGGTCTTACAAATTCTTACAAAGTTGGCATGTTTGAAAAGCAAATTCTTACAAAGTTGTTGAACAACTAAGCCCTGACCCTGCAACTACATCTGCCTGGTCAAAAAATCTTAATTACTAACAATCTTGCTCCTGGCTACCTTAGTTGTTTTAGTAACACTCGCAGCCTAAGAAAAGTGAACTAGTTTTATAAGATATGCCCAGTGAATGCAGGAGGCAAAAGCATATCCCTGTTAGAATAATTAAGAAAAGATAAGTCATTATGGGACGCAGTTAAGTGCATCACACAGCTGAAGCTACAATATATCATAGCAAGGAAATAATTAGTGCTTTGAATGAAACCTGTGTGAATATATGCTTGCAAGCTCAAGTCTTGCTATTAGATAAGAACACCTCTTTTTGAATTTCAAACATGTGATCTCAAAATGATGCAACTACAATCAGTAGAGATACAACATTTACTTACGGAATAAAAACTATTAACTCAGGATCATCATCATTGTTTTCCAAAAGACCCTGTCATGAATCATGACAAAGAATATATAAAAAATATGTACAAAATAATCGTACTTTGACAAGATATTGTTCATTAAGGATATCTCTCTACATTAAATCAAAGCAATCATTTCATATAATATCTAGTTATTAGTTCGCTAAGAATTTGAGTTAGTTATAATACCACATAATCCCAGTTAATCCAAAGTATCCAAACAAATCTTCTCTAGTTAACTATGTTGGACACATACCGTTTAGCTAAGCCTACACATGTCTCATGAAAATCTATGGTTGAGCACAATTAACATGCCAATGTCCAAGGACATATAATAATCATTACTAGGAACAGTTCAAAACCAATTGTCTCAAGTAAAAATTTCTACGGACGGTGTCTAAAATCAGGCCGTCCCTAGAAGCCATCGGTTTTGTAATGACAGATAGTCCCACAAAAGATAGAGACAATAAAGAACACACCATTTCCCTCCTACGGTTGGCATAAACTACAGAGAGTCACTGTCTACTAATCCCTAAAGACAAGCTTAAATTTGCATATGCAGTAATTGTACTTGGCATTAGGTATGACCAAAGACTTGAAAAAAACAAAAATGATAACATGTTCCAGAATGTTGAGCACCCTACTATGACCGAAACATTGAGCACCATGCATAGTACACAAACAATACAACTTCTTTCTCAGAAAAAATTAAGCAAAATAACCTAAGCAAGTTAAAACCAACAAGTCCCAAGACTAAAGAACCGCAGTCTGCAAGATTATCATGCATTATCAACATAGCAACCCTACCACTACTGAAGAAAGCAAAGTATACAATAAGGATTTTACCCTTTATCTATTCTTTCAGGCTTTTTCTCAAACACTTAATGTGCAGTTATGTTGGTCTTATTGTTTCTTTCTACACCTTGATTTCCTCGAGGGACGAGGCAAAACTGCAGAAGAGAAAACTAATACACAATTATACCAATAACCATCCCACAATCAACAAAAAAAAAAAGATTTTCAATTAAAAACTAAAACCCAGAAAAATTAAATTCACTTAAACTAACCTCACCTCAGATCTTTCAATTGAAACAGATTACTCTTTTTTCTCATCACCACTACCACACCATCATCACCAGAACCTTGAATGGATTACAATCATATTTATGTGAATATGATATGGTAGCATAGATTTTGAGAAGAACTTGAGCGCTCATCTAATGAATCATATCACCTCAAATCCCTAGTCCCATTAGCTGCATTTACTGCCGACTTCGAGACCTGAATCACCCACCCAAAACAAAAACACAACAAACTTTTCCGAGACTAGATATAAATAAATTAGACATACTTATGCAATCAAAGAAATAAACATCATATTTTGATGAAAAATTGAGCGAAAAAATAATAGGAGTAAGAAATTGGGGGTTTGTTACAGAATCTTCAACTCTCTTCAGATCTAAACAAGTTAGGCTTCGAACTTCAGAAATCACTCTTCAATCGTTATCAATCGTTATGATTATGTATAATAATGGGATTTACCATAGAAATAAGAGTACTAGGTTGGGTAAAATCGATCGTAACTGAAGCAAATCTACAGGTATTCGGTGCTGAAAAGAGATGATAAGGTAGAAAGGAATAATTTTTTCCTTCAAGTTAAACAAAAGGAAAAGAAACATAGAGATCTTTGGTACATGGATGAGGGATTACAGTGGTGGTAGTGAGTGATTGAGTGAAGATTGTTGCGGCTGTGTTGATAGCAACTTAGGGTTTTCTTTCCGCTGGAGAGAGACTGGAGAAAGTGAGAAAGATAAAGATGAGAGAAAGGGGGAAATGAAGTGAGAGAAGATATACTTTGGGTTTTGATAGAAAGTACTCGAGGTACCCAATTGGGACCAATTGGCTAGGATTTGAACTCCCAAGTTATAGGTTTAGGCCAAGTCATATGGTCTTCTAATCTAGCTGCTAGATTAGAAGTCCACGTCAGCTAGGAAAACCTCCTAAGTCATATGGGATGGCTAATCTAGCAGCTAGATTAGGAGTCCATGTTATCTGGGACCACTGTCCAGCGTTGTTTGTTTCAGCGCTTTAAATCTCATTCGTTAGATCAAATTTGGTGATTTTTGTGGTTCGTGTGATTTTTGTGAGCGCTTAACCATTCAACGTTAAGGTCACTTTTTGAGCGTTGAACCATTCAGCTTTTCAATCACTGCCGTTAGACCAAATTTTGCGATTTTTGCGCTCCGTGTGATTTTTGTGAGCGCCGAACCATTCAGCATTAAGGTAACTTTTTCAGCGCTGAATCATTCAGCGTTTCAATCTCGCTACTAGTTGAACTGCGAGCAAATGCTAGGAGAGAGAACTCGCAAATGCTAGTGTTATCTTTTAGACCAGACTTTTTTTTTGAATTGCAACATTTAACTACCAATCTAGCAGCTCAATTTCCGCAACTGTCTGATAAAAAAAAAGTACTCGACGATCCATATAAATCTAAAGTTTTATTATACTGAAGATGAAATTTATCAATTTGAACATCCCAGATTCAAAGATTACTAGAGTTAGACCTGAGTTTCTAATTCGGATGAACAAAAGATGAAATATATCAGATTTGAACATCCCGAGTTCAACGATTATTAGAGTTAGACTTGAGTTTCTCGTTCGGATGAACTGAAGACAAAATATATCAGAATTGATCAACACAGGTTCAAATACTACTAGAGTTAGACTTGAGTTCCACGTTCGGATGAACTGAAGAAGAAATATATCAGAATTGATCAACACAGGTTCAATAACTACTAGAGTTAGACTTGAGTTTCTCGTTCAGATAAACTGAAGACGAAATATATCAGAATTGATCAACAAAGGTTCAAAAACTACTAGACTTAGACTTGAGTTTCTCGTTCGGATGAACTGAAGACGAAATATATCAGAATTGATCAACACAGGTTCAAATACTACTAGAGTTGGACTTGAGTTTCTCGTTCAGATGAACTGAAGACACAATATATCAGATTACTAGAGTTAGACCTGAGTTTCTCGTTCGGATGAACTGAAGACGAAATATATCAGATTTGAAAATCACAGGTTCAAAGATTGCTAGAGTTAGGCCTGAGTTTCTCGTTCGGGTGAACTGAAGACAAAATATATCAGATTACTAGAGTTAGACCTGAGTTTCTCGTTGGGATGAAATGAAGACGAAATATATCAGATTCGAACATCACATGTTCAAAGATTGCTGGAGTTAGACCTGAGTTTCTCGTTCGGATGAACTGAATACGAAATATATCAGATTCGAACATCACAGGTTCAAAGATTGCTAGAGTTGGACTTGATTTTCTCGTTCGGATGAACTGAAGACGAAATATATCAGAATTGATTAACACAGGTTCAAATACTACTAGAGTTAGACTTGAGTTTCTCGTTCAGATAAACTGAAGAGAAATATATCAGAATTGATCAACACAAGTTAAAAAAACTACTAGAGTTAGACTTGAGTTTCTCGTTCGGATGAACTGAAGAAGAAATATATCAGAATTGATCAATAAAGGTTCAAAACTACTAGAGTTAGGCTTGAGTTTCTCGTTAAGATAACTGAAGACGAAATATATCAGAATTGATCAATACAGGTTCAAAAACTACTAGAGTTAGACTTGAGTTTCTCGTTCGGATGAACTGAAGATAAAATATATCAGAGTTGATCAACACAGGTTCAAATACTAATAGAGTTAGACTTGAGTTTCTCGTTCAGATGAACTGAAGACACAATATATCAGATTACTAGAGTTACTAGGATTAGTGCAATATTACACAGACAGTGAAAATGACCATATTACCCTTACTAGAAATAAGTGCAATAAATATCACACAGACAGTGAAAATGACCATATTACCCTTACTAGGATTAGTGCAATAAATATCATGGAGACAGCTAAAATGACCATACTACCCTTATCGGAAATAAGTAAAGTAAATATTACAGATTGTGAAAGTGACCATATTACCCCTTACTAGAAATAAGTCAATAAATATCACAGAGACAGTGAAAATGACCAAACTACCCTTATTGGAAATAAGTGCAATAAATATCACACAGACGGTAAAAATAACCATACTACCCTTACTAGAAATTAGTGAAATAAATATTATGGAGACTGTAAAAATGACCATACTACCCTTATCAAAAATAAATAAAGTAAATATTACAGACTGTGAAAATGACTATTTTACCCTTAATGGAAATAAGTGCAATAAATATTATGGAGACTGTCAAAATGACCAGACTATCCTTATCGGAAATAAGTAAAGTGAATATTACAGACAGTGAAAATGACCATACTACCCTTACTGGAAATAAGTGCATTAAATATTATGGAGACTATGAAAATGACCAGACCACCCTTATCAGATATGAGTAAAGTAAATATTACAGTCTGCTAAAATGACCATTTTACCCTTAAGGGAAATAAGTGCAATAAATGTTATGGAAACTGTCAAAATGACCAAACTACCCTTATTGGAAATAAGTTCAATAAATATCATGGTGACAAAGAAAATGCCCAGACTACCCTTATCGGAAATAAGTTAAGTAAATACTACAGACTGTGAAGATGACCATATTACCCTTACCGAAAAATGACCATTTTACCCTTACGACGGTAAGGGTAAAATGGTCATTTTCATAGTCTCCATAATATTTACTGCACTTATTTCCAATAAGGGTAATATGGTCATTTTCACAATATGTAATATTTACTTTACTTATTTACGATAAGGATAGTCTAGTCATTTTCACAGTCTCCATAATATTTAGTGCACTAATTTCCATTAAAGGTAATATGGTCATTTTCACAATTTGTAATATTTACTTTACTTATTTCCGATAAGGGTAGTCTGGTCATTTTCACTGTCTCCATAACATTTATTGCACTTATTTCCACTAAGGTAAAATGGTTATTTTCACGGACTATAATATTTACTTTACTTATTTTTGATAAGTGCAGTTCAGTCATTTTTATAGTCTCCATGATATTTGTTGCAATAATTTCTAGTAAGGGTAATATGGTCATTTTCACTGTCTGAAATATTAACTTTACTTATTTTTAATAAGGGTAGCCTGGTCATTTTCACAGTATTGCACTAATTTCCATTAAGGGTAATATGGTCATTTTCACAGTTTATAATATTTACTTTACTTATTTCCGATAAGGATAGTCTGGTCATTTTCACAGTCTCCATAATATTTATTGCACTAATTTCCATTAAGGGTAATATGGTCATTTTCATAGTTTGTAATATTTACTTTACTTATTTCCGATAAGGGTAGTTTGGTCATTTTCACAGTCTCCATAACATTTATTAACCTTATTTCCAGTAAGGGTAAAATGGTCCTTTTCAAAGACTATAATATTTACTTGACTTATTTTTGATAAGGGCAGTTTGGTCATTTTATAGTCTCCATGATGTTTATTGCATTAATTTCTAGTAAGGGTAATATGATCATTTTTACAGTCTGAAATATTAACTTTACTTATTTTTAATGAGGGTAGTCTGGCCATTTTCACACTCTCAATAATATTTATTGCACTAATTTCCAGTAAGGGTAATATGGTCATTTTCACAGTCTGTAATATTTACTTTACTTATTTCAAATAAGGGTCCAATAAGGGTAAAGTGGTCATTTTCATAGTCTGTAATATTTACTTTACTTATTTTTGATAAGGTTAGTTTGGTAATTTTCACAGTCTCCATGATATTTATTGCACTTATTTGCAGTAAGGGTAATATGGTCATTTTCAGTCTGTAATATTTACTTTACGTATTTTTGATAAGGGTAGTTTGGTCATTTTCATAGTCTCCATGATATTTATTCCATTTATTTCCAGTAAGGGTAATTGGTCATTTTCACAGTCTGTAATATTTACTTTACTTATTTCTGATAAGGTAGTCTAGTCATTTTCATTGTCTCCAGAATATTTATTACACTTATTTCCAGTAAGGGTAAAATAGTCATTTTCATAGTATGTAATATTTACTTTATTTATTTCTGATAAGGGTAGCTTGGTCATTTTCATAGTCTCCATGATATCTATTGCACTTATTTCTAGTAAGGGTAATATAGTCATTTTTATAGTCTCCATGATATTTATTGCGCTTATTTCTAGTAAGGGTAATTTGGTCATTTTCATAGTAAGGATAATATGGTCGTTTTCAAAATGTGTAATATTTCCTTTACTTATTTCCAATAAGGGTAGCCTGGTCATTTTCACAATCTCCATTATATTTGTTGCACTTATTTCCAGTAAGGGTAAAATTGTCATTTTCACAGTCTGTAATATTTTCTTTACTTATTTCTTATAAGGGTTGTATGGTTATTTTCACAGTCTGTAATATTTACTTTACTTATTTCCGATAAGGATAGTCTGGTCATTTTAACAGTTTCCATAATATTTATTGCACTAATTTCCGTTAAGGGTAATATGGTCATTTTCACAGTTTGTAATATTTAATTCACTTATTTCTGATAAGGGTAGTCTGGTAATTTTCATAGTCTGCATAATATTTTGCTGCACTTTTTTCCATTAAGGGTAATATGGTAAAATAATAAGGGTAAAATAATCATTTTCATAGTCTGTAATATTTACTTTACTTATTTCCGATAAGGGTGGTCTGGTCATTTTCACAATCTTCGAAATTTTTATTGCCCTTATTCCGATAAGAGTAGTCTGGTAATTTTCACCGTCTTCGGAAGAAGCAGATATGTCAAAGTCAAATTTCTATAAAGTCATGACTTGTTGACTTGGTCTTGATCCTGTTTTCTAATATTAAGAATGAAAAAGAAAAATGTATTTTGATTTATAGAAATGAAATATAATTGTTAGTTTGTACAAATGTGGGAAAATTAGTGACAAGTAAAATTCAAAGTGTTATAATTTTGGGGTTGTTTTAGATGTGGTGAAATATTTGGGTGGAATCATCACTTTGAATTATAATTGTGATTGTCTGTAAAATTGTCAACAAATATTATTGTGACTAATAAAAGAATTTAATATTCCTAATTATTATCACGAATACAAAATTTAATAACAGTTATAACTGTTGCAGGACTTGTCACAGGTGTATCTGTGAATGAAAAATAAACTGTGACAGGTTGCACTGTTACAAAATCCTGGTTTTGGTGTAGTGGGAGTTAGAGGAGAATCAATCTTGATCTTGGGGTTTGTTATTCTTTGGATTCTCAGTTCTTTCACTGCAATTGGAAATCGAAACATGTATTGTACGAAAAAATTATAACTTGTAAGAATTTTGTAAATTTGTTCTTGTTATTCTGCTCAAATGATTTGGGCACTTTAATTTAGCAGCTTATATTTCTGAATCAAGCACAATTTCTGGATAGATTTAATCCGAAAGTTATGCAAACAAATCATTTCTGTTTTCTTTATGTGTCTAAGGATGTTGAGGAGAGTATTATTAAACAAGATGGTTGAATTTAGGAACAAGATTGGGAGGATACCAACTCCAGTATCGTCGGATTTGGGGAAGTTTAAGAATGAATTCCATACCTTAGGAGGGAGCACCAACAAACCTATGAATGGAAAAAGTCAGTGTCTTCAAGTTGGAATTTATCCACCTTACCAGAATACCCACGCAAGATGTTTTGGGGCAACACCATTAGAGAAAGTGGGGAAGTCGGGTGTAAAAGGGAACACACTGAAACAGATATTTGAGGCGAACCGTGCTATTTTCTGGCATATGAATCTAGGAATGGAAGAGATATTGAAAGATTATGTTCACCGGGAAGTTACTCGTGAATGGGTCTCGGTGTATTTGAGAGTTTTTTCTATCATTCTAATGAAAGATCTTGTCTTGGCTCTTGTTTGAACTTGTTGAAGAACCTAACTAGTCAACAATAAGCATCTTCAACATCAAATGCACATTGATCCATAATCGGTTGGATTTAAGATAAGGGAAATACTTCTTTTGGCCATTGTTGTTCCGCTTCTTTTTAATTTTGTATCTTATGTTCTCTGGAGTTTAGTTGTTGGATGTGATTTATAACCTCCAAAGACCTAAGAGTTTCTGCAAATAATTACATGCATGAGTTCTATTGATGGGGGACTTTAGCTAGACAATTGCATGCTTCAGTTTTGGTTTCTTCGTTAATAACATCTGTCGATACCATCTTTGGTATTTAGCTTCTTTTTGTCGTTTGTATAACCTAGTGACCATGTGATGTCATGATAACT
The DNA here is from genome assembly GCF_003573695.1 of Papaver somniferum. Lineage (NCBI taxonomy): Eukaryota > Viridiplantae > Streptophyta > Magnoliopsida > Ranunculales > Papaveraceae > Papaver > Papaver somniferum. The sequence goes on along the minus strand of NW_020624377.1, from coordinate 3,371,769 downwards.
TCCTTTGTGCGGGAGGATGTGTTTCCGGTCTCATTTTATACTTCTCCTGCTTCGGTGTGGCTCTGGTTTCATGGTCCTGGGATTAGTAAGCAGGTGATGGAATTGATGGTTCAAGAGGGTGTAGTTGAGCGATATGATGATTTTGCAATTAGTTTGAATGAGAAGCTGATGCAAGTGAGGTATTGAGTTATATGCGGATGTGGTGGTAGTGAGGTGTGAATAGTGATACATAACAGGTTATACATCTACAAATTTGTTGTATAACTTGTTATGCATTCTCGAAATTGGTTGCATAATACGTTCTGCACCCTTTTTTTTTCTGCATAACTTGTTATGCAGTCCAGAAAACGGTTGCATAACACGTTATGCAGCTACTTTTTTCTTAGTATTGAAACCAATAAAAAATAAGGTTGCATAACTTGTCATGCACCTACAATAATATCTACATAACATGTTATGCACTCGTGAAAATGGATGCATAACCTGTTATGCATCCGAAAATATGACTGCATAATGCACTGTGCATCGAGAAAATTGTTGCACAATCTTTTATGCATCGAGAAAATAGATGCATAACCTGATATGCATCCGTAAATATGGATGCATACTGCATTATGCATCAATTTTTTATGTACGCACTAAAATCAACCAAAACAATGGTTACATAACTTGTTATAGATGCATAATTTGTTATGCAGTCGAGAGAATGGTTGCATAATTCGTTATGCGTCTGCAGAATTTGTTATGCATCTTTTTTGGTGGTTGCATAATGGTTATGTAGTCAGTTTTTGAAATTTTTTCATAAAATGATGATCACCTCCGATTTTTCCGTGATAAACAAAAATTTGATATTGTTGTTTGTACTCGTTGCGTAACTCTCTTAAAAAGATTTCCAACGATATAAAATTTGTAAAATTCCAAGGTGCGGATTTTCAGATATGTTATATCCAAGTTGCGTTGCCAATTATACCCCTAATGCATAACCCGTCATGCGGATGCATAATCCGGCATGCAGACATTTTTAATAATTTCATATAATTATGGGTGTCACAGAAATAATTATCGGTGTCACTGTACCTAAAATTATTTGTGGGCCTGACAATGAGAATATTATTTTTTTTTGGTCTGCGCCTAAGTTTCCCAATCCAATATGCAACAACTCTTGTCTGCGTTGTGGTTTGAGTCATGCAGATAATCTTGCAGGTAAAAAATATTCTTGAATGCATAATCTGACAGGTCCTACATTTAGAAACCTATTCAGCAATTCTTAGTTCCTTTCATGCTCCACTAGGGTACTGCACCATAAGACTGGTTTGTCAAAGCATCATATGTGATGCGCCACCGTGGAGTACTCTTTTTACTTGATTTTTCAGCTCTTGAACTTTGAATCCTTTAAATCCTCATGTCTACGTGTTTTAATTAGTAACTGTTGAATCTTTTGCTACACTATCACCAGCATTCATGTCTACCTGTATTACTAATATGACGAGCAGCGACCAAAGGTACAAATAAGGATGCTTGCAAAAATGTTTGCTTACAGGTCATACTAAATTCTGTATTTATTAAACGAACATGTTGGCTTACAGGTCATACTAAATTCAAAGAGTCTTTCAACTGTATTAACAATGACTACTTTTTTGGTACTGGATATACTCACTGATACCAATTACTACTTTTGATGTGTAGGCTTCTGTTACAGGGGCCTCAGTAGAAGCTTGCCTAGGTTGTAGAACGCTGAACAAGGATCCAGACCCTATGGCTTCGTTTAGTTTCGTTTACTTTTTCATATTGTTTTTTTTAATATTTTGTATATCTGGTTTATATCTATAGTTATCTGCATTTGGTACTGGATAGATTCACTGATACCAATTACTACTTTTGTTGTGTAGGCTTCTGTTACACGGGCCTCAGTAAAAGCTTTCCTAGGTTGTAGAACGCTGAACAAGGATCCAGACTCTATGGCTTCGCTTAGTTTCGCTTACTTGTTCATATTATTTACTTCTCAGGGTATCTTCTCTCTATGTTACAGAGTTTCAACTTTCAACGGTTAATGAAATTTTAACCTTGCTTAAACACAAGAAGGGATGCTTTACAGAGACTGATCATGTTCCACTAGTTGGAAGGTAAATTTCATATAACTGTTTATTTCCACTATGTGTTGCCTTATTATAAGTGGTATCAAATTCAGTCAGCCTCTAACTTCTCATTGTGTTTCCTATGTAGATGGATGTTATCGATGAATCTGCACTAGATCGTCTCTCCATGGATTTGCGATGCTGTCCTCAAGCATTGGGAACTTGTCAATAGTTGTGAGTATTGGTATCCTTTTGTGGTTTATTTCTATCATATGGATGCAGATAAAATAGCATAGTAAACTGTAATAGACTCTAAGTGGGTGTGTAAAGCTAGTAGTTTCTGCACACCGGGGTGTTTTCGAAATCTGCTAAGGTTTAAGTTTTATGTTCTACTTGCTGTGCATTTTGTGTATCCACGATGATTCACTTAAGAATTTAAATACTTTGCCTATTGTTGGTAAAATCCCGAGGATAGCTCGGATTATTAGAACGATAAGGAGATAGAGCTGTTTGTGGTCATGAATTTACTTTCTGTGCTATTATTCAAATTTCATCATAGTATATTCACTTTTCAGTGATTTTTTCAAAGTTGTTTTATACTTCAATGATTTTGGCACCTTTTGTTTGTTTTAGGTTTGTTGTTCTTGAATTGTTGGCTCAGTTCATCATCTGGAAGGATCTCGTTTTGCTGGTTCACAGTTATCTTTATGAATCTTAGAACTTAAATATGTGACTTGTATGAATTCAGGCCTTATTATTTGTTTTCTTTTGTGATTCCGAATCTAAGTGTAAACTGAATTCAGTTATGAATTGTGTAACAAAATACAATGGTTTTCATTTATAACCATTTGAGTTTATAAATCCAAGTTTTATTTCAGGTAATTTGAGCTTTAATTTACCCCAGGGCTACTGTCAGCCAAATATGATCTGGGATTTAGCTGAATCAGCTGAATATTAGATTTATTTTTTTATATTATAAAACTACTTCTACGACGCTATCCATGTGTCATTCCTAGCGACAACTATCGCAAATCTGAGTCAACTTGATAGTGTCGTTCCAGAAAAAGACACTGAATGTATGACACTTTCAGCAGCACCTGTATAGTGTCGTAACTCAAATACGACACTTTCCAACTATCTTAAAACGACCTTTTTCCACCAGTGTATTATTTCAATTATATAAAAAATATAATGCGGAAAAGAAATTACACAGACACCGGAAATTTTGTTAACGAGGAAACCGCAAATGCAGAAAACCCCGGGACCTAGTTCAGATTGAATACACACTGTATTAAGCCGTTGTAGACACTAGCCTACTCCAAGCTAACTTCGGACTGGACTATAGTTGACCCCAATCAGTCTCCCACTGATCCAAGGTACAGTTATACTCCCTACGCCTCTGATCCAGCAGGACACTGCGCATTTGATTCCCTTAGCTGATCTCACCCACAACTAAGAGTTGCTGCAACCCAAAATCGCAGACTTGATAATAAACAAATCTGGTCTCACACAGAAAAGTCTATCAAAGGATAAATCTGTCTCCCACAGAAGAACCTTAGGTTTTTGTTCCGTCTTATGATATGAAATCAAGGTGAACAGGAACCAATTGATAATCCGGTCTTATATTCCCGAAGAACAACCTAGATTAATCAATCACCTCACAACAGTCTTACTTGTATAAACAAGAGGACGTCGAGGAATCACAAACAGTGAGACGAAGATGTTTGTGACTTCTTTATCTTGCCTATCGGAGAACTCTCGCGATCTCAAGCAAATCAATAAGATTGTACTCGTATGATATAAGATGCAAGATCAGATCACACATCTACGATAATAGTAGTATCGGTCTGGTTTGAAAAAGCGGGGGTCTAACAACACCACCCAATATTTCACTTAGCAATCTGTATGGACTAACTCAGAAATACTTTGCTAGAGAATCAACTAGACAGTCAGACTCAATCTAGATAAAAGTATCTCAAGGAGTTAATATCTCTCTCTTGATTTGATTTTTACTCAAGCTAAAAACAATAGCGAGTCTTTATAAAATACAAGGAATAACTTGGACGGTACCAAATACCAATGTCCAAGGATCAATCAATATCAATCAACAACCAAAGGTTTGATTTCCAATTGATGATCACGAACGCACAACCTGTATTATTTCAATTATATAAAATATAATGCGGAAAAGAAATAACACAGACACCAGAAATTTGTTAACGAGTAAACCGCAAATGCAGAAAAACCCCGGGACCTAGTCCAGATTGAATATACACTGTATTAAGCCGCTACAGACACTATAGCCTACTCCAATCTAACTTCGGACTGGACTATAGTTGAACCCCAATCAGTCTCCCACCGATCCAAGGTACAATTTTAATCCTACGCCTCTGATCCCAGCAGGATACTGCGCACTTAATTCCCTTAGCTGATCTCACCCACAACCAAGAGTTGCTGCAAGCCAAAATCGCAAACTTGATAATAAACAAATCTTTCTCACACAGAGAAGTCTATCAAATGATAAATCTGTCTCCCACAGATAAACCCTAGGTTTTGTTCCGTCTTAAGATATGAAATCAAGGTGAACTGGAACCAATTGATAATCCGGTCTTATATTCCCGAAGAACAGCCTAGATTAATCAATCACCTCTCTACAATCCTTCCTGACTACACAGGCGGTTTGTCGAGGAATCACAAACAGTGAAACGAATATGTTTGTGACTTCTTTATCTTTCCTACCGGAGAACTCTCACGATCTCAATCCAATCAATCAATTGTACTCGTACGATGAAAGATGCAAGATCAGATCACACAACTACGATAAAAGTAGTATCGGTATGGCTTCACAATCCCAATGAAGTCGTTAACGTGGTTTTAGAGAAGAAAACCAAAGGTTAAAGGAAAATCGACTCTAGCGAGCGCACTAGTATCATACAGACGTATGGGGATTAGTTTTGCACAATGCTAGATGTCTCCTTTATATAGCCTTCAAATCAGGGTTTTTCCTTAGTTACAAAGAAATCCATATTCACCGTTAGATGAAAACCTGATTTAGATTCAAGCTAATATTTCTCAACTGTTAGATCGAAAACTTAGCTTGTCACACACACTTGGGTAGACGTTTACTGGGTTTGCGAAAACCATGCCCAAACGTGTACGTGTATGTTGGTTCAACATAGTAACCCAATAGGTTAACCTTATGAGCATTTGATATTAACCTTGGTCTTCTTCACCATAACTAGTTCAATTGACTCAAATGAACTAGTTAAAGAGTTGTTCAATTGATATGAGATCTTATGTAACTACACAAGACACAATTGAAACAAAGATGATTCGATTCGATTGAATCGGCTCATGAACTTTATAGCCACGGTTTGCATAAAGCATTCCTTAGTGATGTAAGTTTCATGTTCAGAGCACATCTTTAGATCAGAAACAAGTTCGCGGACTTAAGACAACCGGCGCAGTTTTCCAAACTCAGTAGAAAATCTCGGCAAAGACACTTTCGCCAGTTCGCGGACTAGGTTCGCGGACTGAGTTCGCGGATTTACACGCAAACGAGTTTTGGAAAATCCCAGCAGAAATTCTCGGTCAAGAACTTCCTTCAGTTCGCGGACTGAGTTCGCGGACTGGGCAAAGCCAATTCCTCCGGTTTCTCTCAATCAACAAAGTTAGAAAACTTAAGATTAAAGAGTACATGGTTATGTAATCTAAACTCTCATTCCAATCATTGAGACATTCTCAGAGGACGTCATATAGCCGTTATTCACAGACCGTTTCGCGTCAGAGCAATTCTCAAAGTAATTGAACCTTTTCATGACTTTCGTCACTAGGTGAAGATAAACTTGATCAAAGCAGCACATGATTTCAAGATATAGATAGACGAGATATACTCAGATCGAAATATCAAATGTGTATGATCTAGTCTATATAGCGTAGGACTTTTGTCTCATAAGAAGTAGGAGATAGAAGAGATAGACTTTTGAGTGATAGATAAGTTCAAGTCTCCACATACCTTTTTGTTGATGAAGTTCCACAGTTCCTTGTATAGATCTTCGTTGTTGTATGATGAATCTCCATGAAGTCCTTGAGTTCAACTACACTTTTCTATCCTAGTCCGAGGCTTAGCTATGTAGGCTATAAGTCAAGACTCATAGTTTTGATCACTAACATTGACAAACATGCTTGAGATAGAAACAGATGCGAGGTCGACCGATCTATGCTCTAACAATCTCCCCCTTTGTCAATTTTAATGACAAAACTATTAATACATATGAAAATATAAAAAAGATAAACTTTACTGGCTCCTATTCCATAGTCTAATCTTCAACGTTTCCTGAAATCTTCGTCCTTCTAAGTACTCCAATGATCCCAAAGTTTGTAAGTTTAGCATCACCGTTGTTGAAGATCCGTATCTATAAAAATGAGAGAAATCGAGATTCTCGATCATCATTATACATTGACATAGTATTATTATATAACATCAAAGTCCAATTGTATCACGACTTTAACAATAATACTACGGTGATATGTATCACTCCCCCTTAGTCAATACTCCATCTCGATTATGGAAACCAGTCCCCCTTACACAATGATCCGAAAATCATATGTATTTTTAGTGTGAACTACAATAATTCTCCCCTTTTTTGTCAATAGAATTGGCAAAGGTACAAGAAAGAGATCATAATGAAATTTCCACAAGAGAAATTTCATAGACTAAAACAAAAATACATACCAACTTAATTTAGATGCAATCATAAAGCCGAAGCTAAATGCATTCATCAAGGAGTTTTAAGATACAAGATAACCCCTATAAAATTCCACAGCCGCACACCCTGCAAGATATTACCATTAAGCACAAGTTCAAAAGAACTGTCTCCCATTTGATGTCATTCCCGAAAGAACAACAAGAGCGACCTTAATTTCAAAAGAAAAGAAGGATTTTTAATTGGACACCAAAAACCATAGGAATGATTTTCTATATCCAAAACTCAATCAAATTAATCACAAGTAAACCCATCATTAATTTAATTGGAATAGACAACTAAATCAAACCACAAAAGTGATCAATTTAATTGAAAGTGCTCAACATAAGTAAACTTACGGAGCTACGACTAAGGTATCATACGGAGATGACTAACTTAATCGTTCACATACTCAACATAAGGAAAACCTTACGGAATATACGACTACATTAACCAATATAAAATGATTTGTATAGCCGTTCATATACTCAACACAAGAATTTGTGGAATATATGAAAACTCAACTAGACTAATTACAAGAGAACTTATAATTAATCTAATTGGAATACAAACAACCAAACTAATCACAAAAATAATCAATTTAATTGTCAAAATATTTTGCTCGACAAAAGAAGACTTTCGGAGCAAATAACTAAATAACCAACCAAGATGATTAATTTATTTCATAATGCTCAACATATAGCATCTTATGGAACAACCAACAAAGCCAATAAGAATAATCGACTTAGTTGTATCGTGCTCAACATAAGACACACAATGGAGCCTTCACGGTAAAACATAACAAAATGGATCAATGAAGATCAATACTGTGGATAACATACAAGGATATATTCTATTTTCCATCACTATATGCATAATGACATAATAGACTTTATCCTTGTCAAACAAAAGATTTTATCCTATTTTCCATCAAATACATGACTGCATAGGCATAACTTTTGTAATTGTCAAAAGTCCATTTGTCCTTTCATCAATACGAATACCAATTCATGAACGACTTTACTTTTGATACATATGGGACCTTCAAGTTCACGGACGTAAACAATACATATCCCAGAATCAAATTGCAATATAACAAAATCATAAAGATCAATATTGCAATAACATCATTCTCCAAATATTTTTAGAATTTAAAACCAATAAACCTAAAAAATAAACATAAGAAGATGAAAACAAAAATAGCTATGTGTAGTCAAAATCATCGCTATTCAAAGCACTAGTTATTCTTCCAACTAATCCAAAAAGAAGACATACTAGGTAACAAAAAAGACAAGCTAGAAAGAATTAGACTCCATCGTTTCCCTGACAGCGAATATGGATATGGGAAGTACAGGACCCTCACAAGACATGGAGTCTTCGAGCTTGTGAACGCCAGCCTTCTCTGCATCTTCAGAGAGATGATTCTCTTTACGAAGATCATTGATTTGAGATTTTATGAGACCAAGGTCAGACACAACCTTTTCCAACTCAGTTTTCACCTTATCAAGACCTTTTAAAGTATCAACAAGCTGTTGTTTTGCTTCCCCAAAATATTTAAGAATGTCATGAACAACTTCAGCAGAGATCATATCATCCTTCTCAACATCTTCATGAGAATAAGCAAAGAAGCATGAAGCGTTGGGATGATCTTCATCTACAATTGTTCTCTTCCTCCTGGAATCAACCTCAACACTTTTATCAAGAAACCCTTCTTCTAAACCACCATAGCAAGAAAAGGAGGAAGACATTCTTTGAAAATCCAAAAACCACCGGAGGTACACGTACGTGCCTTGTAACCCTAAGAGGTTGGATATTTTATCCTTGGGGACAAAAATTTAGGGTTTCAACAAAAAACTGTTGACTCGGGCCAGAATGGAATCCGTTCGAGTACAACAAATACCCAAGAAATAAAGTCCTTCACACATTTTGAAAACATGACCTAAAAACAAATTTTAAGACAGTATGCAACATCTTCTTTTGACTTAACCAATACTTGATCTTAGCGGATCTGTCAACACAAGTTTAGTTATGGACGATAAGGAAATAGCTTAACTTAACAGATGCAAGTAACATGTATACCTGTTTTTAACACAACTTACTCAACAAGATTTTTTATGGGTAAGTTCTCGAACCTTGTGATTAATTAGCACAAGTACGAGCCACAGGATCATTATGAGGTTTATGTCTTTGGTTAAGTTTGTTTTTCCTCTTAGTCTTAGAGAGGGATCCTGTTTGACATGAGAAATTATCATAAAATTTACTGTCATCAAAATAAGAGACATAGTTAGAGTTCTTACCAGAAGTGCGTTGACATGAGGAAGGAGATAATCTGTTGACAAGATCTTTGTATCTTACAATTATCTCTTTAATATCTTTTCTTATCTTATCAATCTTCCTTTCTTCTGGAATGACTTTCTCAACAGGAACAATGTTTCTTTTAGAGACAAAGCATTGAACTCCCTTTGGACAATGTTTATTAAGACGTATATTCTTCCCTTGAACATTGAAGGAACTCACTGTACTGACTTTCCTGGTTCCATACACAGGATGAGTACGAAAACCAATTGGATCAATCATACGAATGTCAGTCACACCTTTGAGAATCAAATCTAGGGTGTGTTGAAGTTGAACTAAGGAGTCTTTATTCAACTTGGAGTTTCTCTTTTGTCTAACAGAACACTTGGTCTTACAAACAAGACATACCTTTTGATCATAAGAATGATTGGAGGATGCAGTCTTAATCATCGTTAGAAGAGTTGTCTCTTTTACAGAATGTCCCAAGTTCAAGATTGGATGAACCATTAGGAACATATGTATTTACTTCTGAATATGAAGCATCATAAGTTCTTGGTACATTAGATTGCTTTGAACATCCTTTAATGGAGAGTTTATTCGAGCGACGTTAAATATCCAAGGCATCCTTTTCGAGGCTAGCCTCAAGAGTCAAGCACGAAGACTGATCTTCAGCGTTGCCATGGACTTTGCAATCTCTTACAATACCAAGAAGAACATTGACATGGTGTTTTAACTGATTCATTCTAACATCTTGAATTCTAACAAGATTTAGAACCAATTTACTCTCTTCAGCTGTATCCCATTCACTAGAAGAGAAGGTCTCTTTCGAAGGGTAGTCATGAACACTCATGTCATTGTCTGTCTGTCTCGCCGAACCACAAGGTTTCTCTATATTCGAGATTGAACTTTTCTCTTTAATATATTTATACGAGAGACAATCTTTATTACTGGTGACGTGTTTATCAGGGATAGTACTCTTGTCCATAGAGTCAGATCGCTACAAAAACGGACTTGTTAGGTCTTAAACGTGTTTGCCTGATCTGATACCAATTGAAAAGCGGGGGTCTAACAACACCACCCAATATTTCGCTTAGAAATCTGTATGGACTAACTCCGAAATACTTTCATATAGAATCAACTAGACAGTCAGACTCAATCAAGATAAAAGTATCTCAATGAGTTAATATCTCTCTCTTGATTTGATTTTTACTCAAGCTAAAAACAATAACGAGTCTTTATCAAATACAAGGAATAACTTGGACGGTACCAAAGACCAATTTTCAAGGATCAATCAATATCAATCAACAACCAAAGGTTGGATTTCCAATTGATGTTCATGAACGCACAACCTGTATTATTTCAATTATATAAAATATAATGCGGAAAAGAAATAACACAGACACCAGAAATTTTGTTAATGAGGAAACCACAAATGCAGAAAAATCTCGGGACCTAGTCCAGATTGAATACACACTGTATTAAAACGCTACAGACACTAGCCTACTCCAAGCTAACTTCGGACTGGACTATAGTTGAACCCTAATCAGTCTCCCACCGATCCAAGGTACAGTTGTACTCCTACGCCTCTGATACCAGCAGGATACTGCAAACTTGATTCCCTTAGCTGATCTCACCCACAACCAAGAGTTGCTGCAACCCAAAATTGCAGACTTGATAATAAACAAATCTGTATCACGCAGAAAAGTCTATCAAAGGATAAATCTGTCTCCCACAGATAAACCCTAGGTTTTGTTCCGTCTTAAGATATGAAATCAAGGTGAACAGGAACCAACTGATAATCCGGTCTTATATTCCCAAAGAACATCCTAGATTAATCAATCACCTCTCTACAATCCTTCATGACTACACAGGAGGTTTGTCGAGGAATTACAAACAGTGAGACTAAGATGTTTGTGACTTATTTATCTTGCATATCGGAGAACTCTCACGATCTCAAACCAATCAATTGATTGTACTCGTACGATAGAAAATGCAAGATCAGATCACACAACTACGATAAAAGTAGTATCGGTCTGGCTTCACAATCCCAATGAAGTCTTTAAGTCGTTAACCTGGTTTTAGAGAAGAAAACCAAAGGTTAAAGGAGAATCGACTCTAGCGAGCGCACTAGTATCACACAGACGTGTGGGGATTAGTTTTGCACAACGCTAGATGTCTCCTTTATATAGCCTTCAAATCAGGGTTTTGCCTTAGCTACAAAGCAATCCATATTCACCGTTTGATGTAAACCTGATTTAGATTCAAGCTAATATTTCTCAACTGTTAGATCGAAAACTTAGCTTGTCACACACACTTGGGTAGACATTTACTGGGTTTGCGAAAACCATGCCCAAACGTGTACGTGTATGTTGGTTCAACATAGTAACCCAAAAGGTTAACTATATAAGCATTTCATATTAACCTTGTTCTTCTTCACCATAACTAGTTCAATTGACTCAAATGAACTAGTTAAAGATTTGTTTAATTGCTATGAGATCTTATGTAACTACACAAGACACAATTGAAACAAATATGATTCGATTCGATTGAATCGGATCATGAACTTTATAGCCACGGTTTGCATAAAGCATGCCTTAGTAATTTAAGTTTCATTTTCAAAGCACATTTTTAGATCATAACCACTTAAGCTCACAAACAAGTTCCCAGACTTAAGACAACCAACACAGTTTTCCAAACTCAGCAGAAAATCTCGGCAAAGAGACTTTCGCCAGTTCGCGGACTAGGTTCGTGGACTTACACGCAAACGAGTTTTTGCAAAATCCCAGCAGAAATTCTCGGTCGAGAACTTCCGTCAGTTCGTGGACTGGGTTCGCGGACTTGACAAAGCCAATTCCTCCGGTTTCTCTCAATCAACAAAGTTCGAAAACTTCAGATTAAGGAATACATGGTTATGTAATCTAAACTCTCATTCCAATCATTGAGACATTCTCAGAGGACGTCATATAGCCGTTATTCACAGACTGTTTCGCGTCAGAGCAATTCCCAAAGTAATTGAAACTTTTCATGATTTTCGTCACTAGGTGAAGATAAACTTGATCAAAGCGAAACGCTTTACCAACACATTATTTCGAGATATAGATAGGAGAGATATACTCGACTCAAAATATCAAATGTGTATGATCTAGTCTATATAGCATACGACTTTTGTCTCATAAGAAGTAGGAGATAGAAGAGATAGACTTTTGAGTGATAGATAGGTTCAAGTCTCCACATACCTTTTTGTTGATGAAGTTCCACGGTTCCTTGTATTGATCTTCGTTGTTGTATAATGAATCGCCATGAAGTCCTTGAGCTCAACTACACTTTTCTATCCTAGTCCGAGACTTAGCTATGTAGGCTAGAAATCAAGAGTCATAGTTTTGATCACTAACATTGACAAACATGCTTGATATAACAACACATGCGAGGTCGACCGAGATATGCTCTAACAGGCTTCACAATCCCAATGAAGTCTTTAAGTCGTTAACCTGGTTTTAGAGTAGAAAACCTAAGGTTAGAGGAGAATTGACTCTAGCGAGCGCACTAGTATCACACATACGTGTGGGGATTAGTTTTTCCCAATGCTAGATGTCTCCTTTATATAGTCTTCAAATCAGGGTTTTGCCTTAGGTACAAAGAAATCAATATTCACCGTTAGATGAAAACATGATTTAGATTCAATATAATATTTTTCAACCGTTAGATCGAAAACTTAGCTTGTCACACATACTTGAAAACTTAACCATATGAGAATTTCATATTAACCTTGTTTTTCTTCACCATAACTAGTTCAATTGACTCAAATGAACTAGTTAGAGAGTTGTTCAATTGTTATGAGATCTTATGTAACTACACAAGACACAATTGAAACAAAGATGATTCGATTCGATTGAACCGGCTCATGAACTTTATAGCCACGGTTTGCATACTGCATTCCTTAGTAATTTTTTCATGTTCAGAGTACATCTTTAGATCATAACCTATTCAAGTTCGCAATCAAGTTCGCGGACTTAAGGAAACCGACAGAATTTTCCAAACGAAGCAGAAAATCTCGGCAAAGAGACTTCTGCCAGTTCGCGGACTAAACACGCAAACGAGTTTTTGGAAATCCCAGCAGAAATTCTCTATAAAAGAACTTCGTTCAGTTCGCGGACTGAGTTAGCAAACTGAGTTCGCGGACTTGGCAAATCCAATTCCTCCGGTTTCTCTCAATCGACAAAGTTCGCAAACTTCGGATTAAAAAATAGGACTTATGCACATATGTGTTACCACATAATGCTTATATCCATCATTGGTTATATAGACCTAAACTCTCATTCCAACCATTGAAACATTCTTAGAGGACGTTATATAGTTGTTACACTATTTCTCGTCAAAGCGATTTTCAAAGTGATTAAAATATTATGACTTTCGTCACTAGGTGAAGATAAACCTGATCAAAGCAAAACGCTTTACCAACACATGATTTCGAGATATAGATAAGTAGATTATACTCAGATCGAAATATCAAATGTGTATGATCCATTCTATATAGCATACGACTTTTGTCTCATAAGAAGTAGGAGATGGAATAGATAGACTTTTGAGTGATAGCTAAGTTCTAGTCTCCACACACCTTTTTGTTAATGAAGTTCCACGGTTCCTTGAGTAGATCTTCATCGTTATATGATGATTCTCCATGAATTCCTTGAGCTCAACTACACTTTTTTATCCTAGTCCGAGACTTAGCTATGTAGACTAGAAATCAAGACTCATAGTTTTGATCACTAACATTGACAAACATTCTTGATACAGCAACGCATGCGAGGTCAACCGAGCTATGATCTAACATATATCATCTACATAAACTTGATCGATCACAAAGTCTTTTCCATTTCACTTGGTAAACAGCGTTTTATCAGCTCCTCCTCTCGAAAAACCTTTCAAGAAGAGATGAGGTCAGTTTTTCGAACCAGGCACGAGGTGCTTGTTTCAACCCATATAGCGCCTTATTAAGTTTATGGACGTGATTTGGGAAGTCAAGGTTTTCAAATCCCTTAGGTTGAGCTACATAAACTTCTTCCTTTAAGGTTTCGTTTAAAAAGGCGGATTTGATGTCCATTTGAAATTGCTTTACCTTAAGAAAACAAGCATGAGCTAATAAAAATCTAATGGACTCAAGGCGTGCCACAGGAGCAAAGGTTTCGTCAAAGTCGATTCCTTCGATTTGTGAGTATCCTTGAGCGACAAGTCTTGCTTTGTTTCTGACAATTGTGCCAAACTCATCAGACTTGTTCTTAAATATCCATTTGGTGCAAACTATATTTATATTTGGAGGACAAGGTACAAGCTTCCATACATCTTTTCTTTGGAATTGATTTAACTCTTCATGCATTGCATTTACCCAAAAGGGATCGTTAAGAGATTCATCAATATTCCTTGGTTCTACTTGTGAAAGATAACAACCAAAATTGCACAAATTTTGAAGTTGTCTTCTAATCTTTGCAGTAGAATCTCTTCCTCCGATGATACTGTTGGGATCATGGTTTCTTTGAACCCAGAGGTGTCGTTGGGGGACACGTGCTTGTTCAACAGACACAGTATAATCAGTGTTTTTCTCCTCGTCACTAGAAAGATCAGGATCATTGACTGTAGGTACAACTTTAACTGAATTCGGAACTTCTTTGACCTTCTCAGTTGTCTCAGTTGGAGGCAGTTCAGCAGGAGAAAAATCATGACGAAAGTCGTTAATATCATCAATGATAACGTTAGCGGATTCCATCATCACTTGGGTTCTGAGATTAAATACTTGAAAACCATGACTATCAGATGCATAGCCCAAAAAGATACCTTCATCACTTTTCGTATCAAATTTCCCTCTCTGTTCTCGATCTTTTAGGATGTAGCACTTACTTTCGAATACTCTGACATAGTGTAAGTTGGGTTTTCTACCGTACCACAACTCATATGGAGTGTTTAGGGTTTTAGACCGTAGATAGACACGATTGATCAAATAACACGCTGTGAAGACAGCTTCTCCCCAAAATCTTAGTGGTAAGTTTTTGTTATGGAGCATAACCCTGACCATTTCCTGAATATTCCTATTCTTTATTTCTGCAGCTCCATTGGCTTGAGGAATAATAGGTGGTGAGTATTGTTGAATAATCCCCAGTTTGTCACAAAATTCAAATACTTTGGTGTCAGCTTGAATTCGGTGCCACGATCGCTTCTAGTTTTCTTTAGTTTGCGACCTTGTTCATTCTGGATCCTATTAAAAATAATCTTAAATTCACCAAGGGTTTCATTCTTATGAGCTAGGAAATCTACCCAGGTGAATCTGGTGTAGTCATCTACCATAACTAAAGAATACTTCTTTCCTCCAACAGTAGATGGTCCGAAGAGATCCATATGAATTAAATCAAGTGGAGCCTTAATGAGAATATCTCGAGATGACTTATGGTGAAATTTCATTTGCCTTTTGACAGGCACCACATACACCGTCAATCTTTGCATTGATTTTGGGAACGCCTCTAACAAGTTCTTTGTTAATGATCTTAGTTAGGAGACGATAATTGATGTGACCAAAACGCTCATGCCAAAGATGTGTAGATTCCAGCTTAGTCAAATTTCAACAATTGCTAAACTGAGTATCAAGGAGATAACAGTTTTTTTTACCACGAGTTCCTTGAAAAACTACTTTTCCAGTTTTTTCTACAATGTCACATCCATTTGCATTGAAGACAACTCTATGGCATTTGTCACAAATTTGACTAATAGAAAGAAGATTCGCAGTCATACCTTTGACGTATACTACATCATGGATTTCTGGAACACCGGGAAGCTTGATCGTACCCTTCTTGCTAATATAGAAACAACTCCCATCTCCGAAAGTAACTGGTCCTCCTTCAAAGTCGCTTGTGTATATAAACCACGAAAGGTCACCAGTCATATGTCGGCTACAACCACTGTCAAGAAACCATTGGAAGGGTGATGTTGATTTCAAGGCAAAACTCCCATACTAACACTACTTTCCTGTTTAGGATTTCTTGTTAGTGTTGTACACCTTTTTAGATAAGTAAACGGTTGTTCATCTTTCTTGTGGAGATTGCTCGCAACCTTTATACTTTTCTGAAAACGTGTACATGTATGTTGATTATGATTTTGAGACGGACAAAACATACAAGGGCCAACATCAGTAATCTTATTTGAGACGTTCTTCCTTCTATCAAGTTTCTCAAAGTATAAACTTTTCTTAACACTTGACTTAATATGATCCTTTAGAGAGGAATCAAACGAGTTATTCGTCAATACTGAAGAATTTTTGACAGACGTCAAATCCTTATACTTTGCAATTATTGCAGCAAGATCACGGTTGATCCGGATTTGTTCATCCAACTTCATTTAGAGAATAACAAGGGTTTTAGAACATTACCTAAGATTGTGGTTTATTCCTGGTGAAGCGTTTATAGAGACTTTACTGTCCATCTAGTCAGATCGCCACAAACACAGACTTTTGAGGTCTTGAATGTGTTTGCCTGCTCTGATACCAATTGAAAATGCGGGGTTACAACAATCTCACCCTATATTTCGATTAGCAATTTGTATGGACTTACTCTAATATACTTTTAAGAAAATCAACTAGACAGTCAGACTCAATCTTAATAAAAAGTATATCAAGGAGTTAATATCTCAATCTCTCGATTTGATCTTTACTCAACCAAATGGAAATCTGCGAGTCTTTATCAAATACTAGAGATATAATCTTGGATGGTACCAAAGACCAATATCCAAGGATCAATCAATTTCCAATCAACAACCAAAGGTTGGATTTCACAATTGATCGATACAACGCACAACCTGTGATATTTCAATTATATAACAAAATATAATGCGGAATAGAAATAACACAGACACCAGAAGTTTTGTGAACGAGGAAACCACAAATGCAGAAAAACCCCGGGACCTAGTCTAGATTGAACAACACAGTATATTAAGCCGCTACTGACACTAGCCTACTACAAACTAACTTCGATATGGACTGTAGTTGAACCCTAATCAACATCACACTGATTCAAGGTACAGTTGCGCTCCTTATGTCTCTGATCCCAGCGGGATACTACACACTTGATTCCCTTAGCTTAATACGACCCAAAGTCGAAGACTTTAATAAACAAATATGTATCACACAGAAAAGTCTACGATGATAGATAAATCTGTCTCTCACAGATAAACCTATGAGTTTTTGTTCCGTCTCTTTATAAATCAAGGTGAACATGAACTAATTGATAACCCGGAATTATATTCCCGAATAACAACCTAGTATTATCAATCACCTCACAATTATCTAAATTGTATGGTAGGAAAACTAGATATTGCAGAATCACAAACGATGAGACGAAGATTTTTGTGATTTCTTTTTATCTTGCCCTATCGGAGATATAATCTCAAGTCAATTATTCAATTGAACTCGTACGATAGAAAATGCCAAGATCAGATCGCTCAACTACAAAAGAAGTAGTTTCGTCTGGCTTCACAATCCCAATGAAGTCTTTCAGTCGTTAACCTACAGGGTCTCGAGAAGAAACCTAAGGTTAAAGGAGAATCGACTCTAGCAAAACCAACTAGTATCACACAGGAGGTGCGGGGATTAGTTTTTCTAGTTTATAGATGTCTCCTTTATATAGTTTTCAAATAAGGGTTTGCAATCCAAGTTACCTTGGTAACAAAGCATTCAATATTCACTGTTAGATGAAAACCCTGATTCAACCAAGCTAATATCTTTTAACCGTTAGATCGAAACTTAGATTGTCACACACAAATGAAATGTATTCATTTAGGTTTGAGTAACCATACCTAAACGTGTAAACTTAGTTGGTTCACAAATAGTCAACCAATGGTTAGCCATATGAGCTCTTTCATATTAACCGTATTCATCTTTCTCATAACTAGTTCAAATGACTCATAAGAACTAGTTGAAGAGTTGTTCAGTTACTTAGGTCTTTATTCATAGACACAATTGAAACAAATTCGGTTTGATCCATTTGAATCAATTCATGAACAATATACCCACGGTTTGCAAAGATTGCATTCCTTATAATTTGTTGTTTTAAGTTCATGAACTACCGATTTGAGAAATAACCATCTTGGGTACGCGTACGGATATGCGTACCTTAGCTACCGGACTTGAGTTTACAAACTCAGCAGAAATTTTCGGTTCGAAAACTTCCGTGGGTATGCATATGGGTATGCGTACCTAAGGTGACTGGTTTACTAGTTTGCTAACTACAAACTCAGCAGAAATTTTTGGTTGAAAACTTCCGCTTGTACGCGTAAGGGTACGCGTACCCAACCTGTCTCCTTCACTAATACCGTATACACACATATGCACACACTTGGTTTCCGGCACATGGACTTATACACTAATGTGTGAACATACTATATATGCTTATACCCATAGTTGGTTACGTAATCTCGACTCTACATTTCAATCATTGAAACATTCTTCTATAATGTTATAACAATCGTTATTCACGACTATCGTCATCTAAGCTATTTTCAAGATTGAAACATCATCATGACTTTCCTCACGGGTAAAGATGAAAGTGGTTAAAGCAAAAGCTTACCAACACATATTTCGAGAAAAAGCTAGGCGAGTAAACTCGGCTCGAAATAACAAATGTGTATGTATGAAAACTATCATACTTATACGTTATTGTCTCAAGAGTAGGAGATAGAGTAGACTTTTGAGTGGAAAATAAGTTCAAGTCTCCACATACCTTTTTATTCGGATGAAGTTCCACTGGTTCCTCGAGTAGTTCTTCGTCTTCGTAAGATGATCACTATGGAGTCTGGAGCTCAACTACATCTAACTATCCTAGACCGAGACTTAGTCATAAGTAAACTAGAAATCAAGACATATAGTTTTGATCACTAATATTGACAAACATGCTTGAGATAGCAACGCATGCGAGTTCGACCGAGCAATAATAGTAACACTTGGTGGGATAGAAAAAATAACCTTGTAGCTAATTCCGTCCGTGAAGTCTCATTGATCCTCCATGAATCAAGATATCTTATACTCTTTGCATTTGTGGCTTGTCTTCCCTAAAGTCAGATCCAATATTTTACTTTCGCAGCGGTTCTTTTAGGCGCCACAAGGTCTCTCTTTCTTTCCTGAGCATCTTAGAATATCTAGAACCAGACTTTAAAACTTGTTTAGCAGTGGTCCCGGAAGTAAGAACAGTCTCCCCACCTGTACTCACTTGATCACTTGCTTGGAGATTGAGGCGCACAACCCTGGAATTTCAATGACATTTTTAAATCAAATAAAAATCGACATGTGTAAAAATATGTACACATTAAGAATAAGAAATATGTCTGTACAGTTCAAAATTTAGATATGAGGTAACAATCAAATGATCCAATCTAGTCCAAAATATAATGAACATAGAAAAATATCTCTAAAAGAGCTAAAATAAGAAAATCAAAAGTTGTTAGTGTGTACATCTATATACATGTTATCAATAAACAGGTGTACAACTATGTACGCTAAAAATCAACATGTGTACAATTATGTACACATTTAAAGTCAACATGTGTACAATTATATACACCAAGTAGATCAAACATTCATTAGTAGGTAAGAGAATATAAATCTTAACAAGAAGTAATCAGGATTGCTGAAATGTTACTAGTAAAGTATCATAATTCATAAGGTTTTATTTCTTGCATAACATAAAACTCTTAAGCATTGTCTTCACTTGACAATTACAACAACTAAACAGTATGAGCTACTTAATAGCCGCCGACCAAATCTGCACTTAGGATTCATCTAACTGGCATAATACAGTGTTAATCATAAAAGAATAGGCTAGAATGATATAAAAATGGCCATCGAGAAAAAACTGTCACCAATAACTAATTCATAAGGCTCTATATCGAATTATTGAGGCGAAAGAGATAAGATGCGTGTACCATGTATATAAATATGATCTAAATTAGATGCGAGTCCCCGGAATCATCTTAAAAATCCCATCTTTTTAATAGGATAATTTACTTCAGTTGCGCACGTCAAGCACCAATACTATCATTTGCACTTGCTAAGGCACCATTCGAAATGACGTGAGCTAAACAATTTTACTTAATCGAATCCAGCTAAGACCTTACTTCTAAAGCTAACATGAAACGCTTTTCACATCATGTAAATCGGAAAAGACGATCAATTGCTAAAATATGCATACATATGTACTAAGGAGAAGTCACATATCTCCACTTCAAACCAAAGTTAATCATGTAAGCTATAAATAAATACAAACTAGTCCGTCCATCATCATAGCATTTACATTTCCAATCACCACTTAAAATGATTACACCTACACACATGGTTACATGGAAGACTAATAGTTCTTTATTATAAAATAATTAAAAATCAACTTAATTACCTCAAATGTAAAGTCAGTATCCATCTTGAAGTATATCTCCCTGGATTGATGGCTTCCTCCACCACCAGTTCTTCGAATCGTACATGCTTAATTAAATAATCACAAACCACATGTTTGACTCTCCTATAAATGGTTCCAAAAATTAGTATCATCACTTGTTTTCCCATCAACTAACATCACTGTACAAAATAAATTCAGTATACTGTAGTTTTGAAGTACAAATGAAAACTTTTAAGTGAAAAGATTATATACCCTCACTAATAACATGAAGGTCATTTCCAACCCGATAAGTTCAATGAATTTCCATCCATCGTAGTGGATGTATCCAAAATAAACTAATTCACCTATTTGTACTTTTCATGTGTTGATGGTTTAGTATTATCATTCCAGTTTCCTACCAGATTCTACAATTTCAATGGATAATAAAATTAAAGTACTAATCAGAGAACTAAACAGAATGTAACTTTTGAGTACAAGAAAGGATTCAAGCTGGCCGAGTTAGTAAAGGAAGCAACAAATTCATAAAGCCTAAATGTGGAGAATAAACGAGCAGAAGCTAAATAAAATTATAACTTCTCAACAATAATCACCAAAACGCAGAACGACAAGAAACAAATGAATTGGATGATAAATGAATCGTAAAATGAAACTAAAACACACACACAAAATTAAGATAAAAATAGAAAATTAAAATACAAGCAATGAGAGATTAGGTATGATATGTGATTATTTCTAGATGTCGAAGACGAAAAACAGGTTTCAGAATGGAGAAAGTTCTAGAGATAGGTAGATCAAGATGAGACGATTATATATCTAAAATCTTTTCATTTATCGAATAAGAGATTCAAAAAGAAATCAAAGAAATTAGGTTTTTCAAACCGTTATTTTGTTCTTCTGAAATCGATTACCAAATCGGCAAATTAACAGTGACGATCAAATTAAATGATAAAAATAGATTCAACTTATCTTTCAAATCGCCTTCATTGATGAACTTCTCTGAAACCAAATCTCATCAACTATTCCTCTCAATTTCGAGTTAATCTTCAAGAAGATGAATTAATGATGATGATTTAGGTTTTTTATCTTGAATCGAGTCTTTGTTTGATTATCATAATTAGGTTTGGAGATTAAACTTTCATTGATGCGACGAGAATAGGTTTTAAGATTTGTTCTTCGCTGTGAGAGCTGGTTTCATAAAATGAAGAATCAGAAGAATCACGAATTACATTTAGACATTGGGTATTTTTGTCACAAAAAAATGTTCGTTTTGGACTAAATCGTTCACCAAAGGACCAACTCGTTCTAAATTGTGTAAATTTGGACCTCCTAATACTAGACTTGAGAGGAGAGGACTAGAATGTCCAAAACCCAACAACTTTGGAATTAAACGTTAATTTCTACGTTAAATAAATGTTGCCTGCAATCTAATTGCAGTCGGCTGGATGGGCCAAACACAGCACGCTGCCACACAGAAGTGAACCTAGTAGTTTTTATTTTTATTAGGTGGAGGTTTTAACTGTTTCTTGTTGGGAACTTGAGACAAGTACTAAAGCCAATCTAGTTATTAGTTATTACGATTTACTTTTGATTGGTTTTCAGTTCTCAATATCTTCTTCTCTTTTCGTCTCTTTTACCTTTATTCCCTTCTCATCTCCAACCTCAAGATTCTTTACTTCCCCTCTGTTGATTACCCACAGAATATCAATTCTAACCCAAAATTTCTCTGTTTTTCTATTCATGGTTTCTGACCTTTCCAATTATAATTCACCCGAAAATTCTTGCAATCACAAATTCCTTTTTAATTCACAAATTTCCTTCCATAAGAAACAAAACCCGTGATTTAATTTCTTGAATAAACTCTTCAAAGCATTGAAATTATCTCTATCTTCCTCTGTTTGATTTTCTGAAGATGACGAAATGTTTCAGTTTCACAGCATCAAGAGATTGGTGGTACAGATACACATTCTCATACGCCGGTTTGAAATCGGTAACAACAAATCTAGGAGATGGAACAACAATGCACTGCTGGATACCAAAAATCATTAAACCAACAAAACCAAATCTTGTATTAATCCATGGATTTGGTGCTAATTCAATGTGGCAATGGGGTAATTATCTTAGACCCTTAATTCCTCGCTTCAATGTATACGTTCCCGACTTGTTATTCTTCGGTGAATCATATACAACTCATTTAGAAAGAACAGAGCATTTTCAAGCACAGTGTTTGAAGAAATTAATGGAGAGTTTTCAGGTTGAGAAAATGAGTTTTGTTGGTGTGAGTTATGGTGGTTTTGTTGGGTACAGTTTAGCATCGCAGTATCCGGATGCGATCGAGAAGGTGGTGTTGTGTTGTTCTGGTGTTTGTTTAGAAGAGAAAGATATGAAAGACGGTTTGTTTAAGGTTTCGGATTTAGATGAAGCTGCTAGTATTTTGTTGCCTCAAACACCTGACAAGTTGAGAACTCTAGTTAAAATGTCATTTGTTAAGCCTGCTGCTGCTAAGACCGTCCCGTCTTACTTTCTTCGCGATTTCATTCAGGTTGGTACACTTTTTTCCCCTCTACATTTTGATATTGATGTTGAATCTTTGACATTGGGCAGTAATGACCCTGAATGAACTTGAAGTGCAAATGGTTCATGGGTCTAAATTGATTTAGTTAAGGGGGAGTTAAGGTTCTTAAATTTTGTTTGTACTAATGTTGGCAGGTTATGTGTACGCACTACATTGAAGAAAAGAGAGATTTGATTCAAAATATACTCAAAGATCGGCAGTTTGCGAATCTTCCCAAGATTACTCAGGTGAAATTCTGAATGATTTCATTCTTATTGCAGTAGTAATACTTTTTTTATGAATCAATGACGTCGATGGTAGTGATATATATACGGAAAATGGGTCATTTGTCCAAATATTTTAAAAACACAGTTCAAAAGGACGAGTAAAAATTAGTACGGGTGAAATGGACACAAAAA
The DNA here is from genome assembly GCF_003573695.1 of Papaver somniferum. Lineage (NCBI taxonomy): Eukaryota > Viridiplantae > Streptophyta > Magnoliopsida > Ranunculales > Papaveraceae > Papaver > Papaver somniferum. The sequence continues at coordinate 3,348,264 of NW_020624377.1, read as the reverse complement.
AAATAGCAAGAATGAAACTGGATTCATCCTGACTTAAATTTAGAAAAAAGTGAGGATGAAACTGGTTGCATCCTGATGTAAATTAAAAATAAGAAAAAGTATTTGAAAATGGACAGGATGAAACTGTTTACATCCTGGTTATTTTTCAAATTTTGTCCATTTAAACAATATCAAATTTTACATGTCTTTTTAACCAATTTTGTGATATATATATTGTTTCCTATAGGTAGTTCGATTTCTTATTATGGTGTTTCTAAAATGTTGATGCAGCCAACATTGATAGTATGGGGAGAAGAAGACCAGGTATTCCCTTTGGAATTGGGGTACAGATTAAAAAGGTATGACTTAGTTTGTATAGTATTTGTCTTTGTTGGTTGCATTTTGTTTTGACTCCAAAATTGTCCAAGAAAGGGGTAAGCTGATTTTGCATTATTTTGGAACACTTCGTAGGCATTTAGGAGATAATGCAGAACTAGTAGTGATCAAGAATGCGGGGCATGCTGTAAATTTGGAGAAAACCAAAGAATTTTTGAAGCATTTGAAAGCTTTTCTCATAGACAATGGTCCAGTGCATGATCAAAATTCTCACAATTCCGTACAAGATAACATCAATGGCAAGAATAATGGCGATTATTGAATTGAAAAACCGCGGATATATGCAACGCACTTATACAATTGAGATAGCATGAAGAACTGGATACAGTTTTGGCAACATACTAAACTGTGGATTCAAACATACTGCAGCTTGTATGGTGCAGGATGGTTGGGATCATTATAGAGCTAAGGTAAAGTCATCATGGGTCATGTTCTGTTCAGAACTTGTTTTCGCTCCTCCTGTCATTTATAACAAGAGCGAAGAGAGGAATTTGATTTGGTTCATGAAGAATCAATCTTGGTGAAAGAATCCAATTTGTAAGAGATGGAGTTGTGAACGATGTATCGCTTCCCAAAGCTAGAATGTGTATGAGTTGTGTGAATTTGTGATGCATAAATACATTAATCAACTGCTTAAGTTTCTAAGCTTTTCATCTCAAGCTTTTGTCCCAGATAGACCTTCCAATCAAAAGAGGGCGTTATAAGGAATGACTTGAATTTGTTTGGGACAATCACTGTGGACAATATCTTTTCTACAGTTGTAGAGTTTTTGTGAATTCATGATCCATGGTTATGTTTTTCTGCTTTGCATTGAATTCACTGTGTTCTTTCGCAAGCCCATTGAGACAAGGTAATCTCGTAGCAACAATTGCGAAAATAGTTAAGTGGCAAAATGTCCCAAAATCGACCTCAAGATTGTGAAAATGTCCCGGACGTTAGGGAAAAGATTAAAATGCCCCAAAATCTTATTAAAATGCCCCAACCGTTATTTTTACCTATAATAGTTAAAATGGGCATTACTAGTTGTCATTGTTATTACTTGTTGTTCCATTACTAGTTGTTGAATCCTCATCTTTGAGTTATACTTTGGTCAGCAGAAACATAACAAGAGGTTCATCAGTTTCTACTTATTTGAATGATTCTAGTATTGGCTTTCTCCCTCCGGTAACATTGCTTTTGACTTCTACCTGTTACCCTGTTCTCCAGATAAATATGTGGTTGGTATATGGTTTGTGAAAACTCCGATTAAAACCCTAGTTTGGACAGCTAATCGTAATGATCTTCCATTAGATGAACCATCTACAATTCTCTTAAACAACGATGGAATCTTGGTTCTGCGGACAATGGCAGATAATAAAGAGAAACCCTTAATTCCCAACTTACAAGAACCGGCATCATACGCAATGATGCATGATGATGGCAACTTTGTCTTATATGGTTCAGACTCTAAAGGTATTTGGGAGAGTTTTAACTATCCTACCGATACCATTCTGGGAGGTCAAAAGTTAAGACTTGGAGCTGACTTAATCTCCGGTAATCAAAGATTATCAGTTCAACAGACTAGTGGTTTAGTTGATATATATGAAAAGACTAAGTTTGATACAAGAAGTGATGAGCAATGCGATCGGATTGTATCCTTTATATCAGATGCGCATAAGGGTTCACTAAGTAGCCCAGTAACCCTAAGTTTAGCCACTAGAGGTAATTTATATCTTGTTAAAGTTTGCGGGCATCCAACTCAAAATCAATTAGCAATGAGTGGAAAGGTCCTAAAGAATTATAAACCGCAAGATCTTAAATAACCCAACCATGTGGGACTAATAATCTCAATACGCCCTCTCACGTGTAGCCTCGGCGGGTCTTACAAACACGTGGACAATTAAATCAGGTGACGCGGAGTAAAGGTGCGGTGAACTGTCTCGACACAAATAGCCTCCTCTGATACCATGTTAGAATACAGGCATCCAACTCAAAACCAATTGACAATGAGTGGAAAGGCCCTAAAGGATTATAAACCGCAGGATCTTAGATTACCCAACAATGTGGGACTAATAATCTCAACATATCTGATTGGTTCCGACAGTGTAGTACTTAAATATCTTTACCGAAACAAGAATCGACAACCAAGGAAACAAGGAGAAGGAAATGTTATTACGAAGGAAGATGTTCATACATATAGAGCAACACTGGAATCAGGAGCAACACTGGAATCAGGAGAATCAGGAGGAATTCTTAATTTGTACCAGGAAAGAATTGATGGAAATATTAGTATCCATGAAAAATCTTCTAGTAGTTTAGTAAGACGATGGCCAAAAAAACCGATGGATGAGACACTAGAATTCTTTATGATATTTGGTTCTACTTGTTTGGGTCCGGTGGCTTGTTTCTTGTGGTATATCTGATAATATTAATACAAAATTGGTTAAAAAGACCAAAATCAACAATTCATGGGTGAAAAGGACATTTAGATTTTGATACTGTTTAAATGGAAAAAAATTTAAAAATAGCAAGGACGTAAACAGTTTCATTCTACCCATTTCCAAATATATTTTTTTTATTCTTAATTTACACAAAATTGGTTAAAAAGACCAAAATCAACAATTCCTGGGTGAAATGGACAATTAGATTTTGATACTGTTTAAATAGACAAAAATGTAAAGATAGGCAGGATGTAACCAGTTTCATCGTGCCCATTTTCAAATATTTTTTCTTATTTTTAATTTACACAGGATGTATCCAGTTTCATCCTTGCTATTTTTTAAATTTAAGCTAGGATGAAACCAATTTCATCCTTACTATTTTTTTTTTGCCATTTCACCTAAATTATTTTTTACTCGTCCATTTGAACCGTGATTTAAAAATATTTGGACAAATGACACATTTTCCGTTTAATTTACATCAAGATGCATCCAGTTTCATCCTTGCTATTTTGTAAGTTTAAGTCAAGATGAATCTAGTTTCATCCTTGCTATTTTTTTGATGTCCATTTCGCGCAAACTAATTTTTACTCGTCCATTCGAACCATGTTTTAAAAATATTTGGACAAATGACCCATTTTCCGTAATTCTCTGCAAGGCAGAGAAAGAAACTCCTTCTCAATCCCGACATTATTAAGATTCAAAATCTTATACTTTTGGTACAAACTACAACTATCGAATGCCTGACTAACTCACTTGTTAGACAATTACGATGCTTCACTTGTTGGAGAACTACAATGCTAAAGACATGTCGCATGATTAAGTTAATCCTCACGAGAGTTCTGTAATTTTCTCTTTCAGTTTTTATTTATTTACTTATTGGAAATAATATCTTTCTTGCATCTCTGTAAAACAAACTGTTTTTCTATTCATATATATATAGCTATTGTGCAAACACTGGAAATATTGTTTGTTATGACAGAGTATATATAATGTCCGAACATGTTTAAACCCAAAGGCTAAAGAATAAGCATTAAGGCGGCTAAACGCTATGATACTGAATCCTACATAAGTTAGGATTTCTTATCAGCTTCCTCATGCTCTCCAAGCTCTTTCAACGAAACAAGAGTGTTCATGTGAGGAATTGCTTGAACGTCCAAGCTGCGTTCATCTCCATCCGAATATTTTTGCAAAGTCGACGTCTTAGGTTACAAAAAAGGTTACTCGTTCCGTTTTGCCACAGTGAAACTGTATTCCGCTTTGTAATGACAAAAGGTGTGTACAAATCTTTGCAACCTTCCCGTGCTATATACTGTACTCTAAACTCCAACTCCATGTGTGGTCGTAGTAGTAGTTTCGTTTTTCTTTCTTTCCACAGCAACTAGTACCATTACTAGTCTTCTTAAACGCCCATATATCCAGGCGTTTATTCTCAAATTGATGCATATTATCCAAATAATCCATAAAACGATCGTTCGTTGGAATATGTTTTTTTAAGAAGTTCATCGTTCCATTCATAATGCATATGTACAACAAACAAATTTCCTCCCAATAAGATGAGTTTGGAATCGCGACAGTCTTCATTATTACCAAAATAAGGAGGGGATGGAATGGGCGAGAATTCTTCACGACCAACCGGAACGCTAACATCATGGGATTCGGATTTTACTTAAACCATCTCACGTTGATCCAATGAAGGGCCTCAAATTCGAGGAAGCGATCATCAAAGGGAATAAGTCTTGTTGATGTGAGTTACGGTGGTTTTCTTGGGTATAGTTTAGCGTCGCAGTATCCGGATGGATCGAGAAAGTCGTGTTGTGCTGTTCTGTTGTTTGTTTAGATCGAGGAGAAAGATATGAAAGATGGTTTGTTTAAGGTGTCGGATTAGGATGAAGCTGCTAGTATTTTGTTACCTCAAACTGTAGTTGTAAGAAATCTTACAACTTCACTTTATTATAACTAATTCAATCTTTAGGTGACCGTTATGAATTCTAGATTTTATAAATGAAAGATTAGGAATGTTCACAAATTAGATTCAAGTATTACAATAATTCTACTTGAAATCTAAATTCACTTTCTCTCTCTTTGTATTTCTCTACCAAGACTTGTCCTAGAACCCTCCCAGAAACATAGGATTTTACATAGTGGACGACAACTAAGAATCCCATTATTTTCGGGATCACTATGCGACATATTCGCTCATATACAATCGCTCATCTTCGCATAGCATACTTCTTCGCATGATTCTTCACACTCTATTCGTGACTTTGCTGACATCATCTGGTTTGTCATCTCAACTTTGCTGTGTGTGATTCTCCTCGCGTATGTTATATTCTTCACTTCGCGTAATTATTAAGGTGTGCGATATTTAACTCCTACATTTGTCTCTTCTCATATCGCTTATTCTTCAGAGTGAACGATATGAGAAATTCTCCTCTTGAAAATCGCACATGCCTATCTTTTTCCATTTTAATTTGTCGACAGTTATCCGAGTTTCAAATTCCTCTCTACACGTGTCGATTTTCTTCCTTTTTACCGGCTTGAACCGTCTTCAACCGGTTACTTCTTTTCATCTATTTAAGGGTTTTTCCACAATAATATTTCCCTTCTTCTTCTTCACTTATCTTCTCTCTCTTGTTGCTATTCATCTTCGTCTATTATTACATGTTTCTGCTGCTGTTCTTCCACCATGAACTCTGGATCTAAGTTTGTTTCTTTTCCTCATGATGAACTCTGGATCTAAGTTTGTTTCTTCCCTTAGCGCTCTTCGAGTTATGCAAAAATCCAATTCTTCTTCAAGTGAAAACAAGGAATCGCAGAAGAAGAAACCAAGCATTGATAATGAATGTCAAAATAAGGAATCTCACAAGAGGAAGGCTTCGCACAATAAAGAAGTAAGAAATATTTAATTATTTTAAAACAATATTGTTGCCTCTATTTCTTATCTACTTTATTTTCGCAGGCTTCCGATGTTGAGATGATTGATGGTAAGAAGCAGAGAGTTAAGAAGTCTCGCAAACCCATAGCACTTTCTTCAAACCTTTACATTCTATATTTTAGCGCTACAGATGTTGTTCCTGTGTCCACAGCTCAGCCTTCGCATACTAGTCCTCCTATCACTCCGACAATAAGTCAAACTCTTCAAAAAGATGTTTCTGTTACTCATATATCTCCCCAGACCTCTGAGAAGAATGTTCCTTCTACTCATTCACCAACAAATCCTCTTATGGATGAGAATGTCTATGTTACTTATGACGAGCTTTTTAAAGAATCTCCTGCGAATAAGAAGTTTTCTCTTAGCCAAGTAATGAAAAGCACTCATCATGCTGCCTTTGCGACTCCATCGCATGCAAATCAAGCTTTTACTTCACCCATTAATTCTAGCTCTCAACTGAACCTTTCTCAAAAGAAATCCCCCATCCATACAGATTTTACTACTCCTTCTTCTTCTTCCTTTCTCAATTCTTTTCCTTTGAATAAGAAAGCTTTGGATAGTGTAAAACTTGCTGCTCAAACTCTATCCGATGTCATCAACTCTACCCAATCTTTAACTAATGATCCTTGCAAGCTTCGCCCCTTCTCTGCCTTAAGCAAGCTTCTATGTGAATTTCCCGTTGATAAAGCTTCAACGGATGAGGTCTTTCTCAAACTGACCCGAGTTTCCATGTTGCTCTAGATGTTCTGGTAATTACCCCTCGCACCTTAACTTCATCATCTTTAATGATATTTCCAAGTCATACTAACTTCATCTTTTCCTTTTTAGGATTCTCATCGTCGCGTGATGCTTGCTGAAAATCATTTTGAATCTAGATGTTCTCAGTTGGAACTTTCGCAGAAAAATTTTTCTTTGGAAAAGAAAATACAAAGGCTGAGAGGAGAACTCCAAATTTCAAAGTTTGAGGCTGAAAATCTTCGAAGCGAAAATCAAAAACTTAGAGGTATTTATTGTTATATTTGAGTCACTTATCGTATTCTGTATTCCTTCGCATGTGTTCATTTTTGTAAATTTCTTCGTGCATTTATTAAGATTTAAACCAGAAGCGAACGAATGAGAGATATGACTTTCAATTCCTTGCTGAAGATACCCAAGCGAATAACGCGAAATTGCAGTCTCAACTAAATCAATTAAATAATCAATATTCATATTCACTTGATCAGATTGACAATCTTTCCCATGAAAATGACCGTCTCACTCAAAAAATTGATTTTCTTAGTGATCAAATATCTTATTTTTCTAAATTGTCAGCGATGCTGACTTACTTCATCAAACTTTATCAGAAGAAATCCATACTCTTTCTAGGGAGAAACTATCTTTCTCGAAGAAAGAAGCAATGTTTTCACATCAGTATTCAATTCTTCATGAAATAAATGAAAACCAAACGCGAACTCTTTGCATACTAAAGGAGCAGCACAAAACTTCACTTAAAGATTTAAATTCCCGGGATGAGAAACTAATTCAGAATAATATAAGTCTTTCTGTGAAGAACAATCAGTTTCAAGAACAGTATAGTCAATTAAAGAATTCTTATGACATTCTTAAGAAGAAGAATAAATCTCTTTCCTCTGAAGAAAAGAAAATTCGCTCTCGTCTCAGTGGTTCAGTTGATGATGGATTTGATAAGGATATGAAAAGTATGAATGACAATACCCTTGCTTTTTCCAAATTCTTTCAAGGTAGTCAGCTAGGGTTGACTGCCTTATTATGATTTCTTAGCGTTTTTTCGCATAATATTAATTCTTTATTTCTACTTATGGTTATGTATTATTCCTTGTAGATTCTGAGAAATCGCACCAGTGTGCTGTTGCTCAATTGAATTCTGAATTATCCAAGGTTCGCAAAGAATATGCAAATCTGGAATTGTCTCGTGGGAACCTTGAGCTCTCTCTTTCTGCGTCTCGAAGCAGAGCACGAAGTAGGTTTGCATTTCAGAAGAATTTTCTAGAGATAAATGCTAGAAATCTCGAAAGAGCATGTATTTGCAAATGCCACTCTAGTGCCCAATCTGTTATTGACGGAATTCTCTCAAGAAACTCTCTTCCAGCAATAAAACTCTTCGTATGCAATGTGAGTGCGGATGAAGAATATCCTGAGCCCGATAGTGATTTTGACTTTTTATGCGATTATGAAAAAGATCTAGATGATGAAGAAATTCAGCAAGAAGGAGAGAAATCTGTTAATAAATCCGGTACTGAGATTGAAAATCCTGAATCCAGTGCTAAAGTCTGAATAAGATGCTACTGTTAAGCATTCTTAATTTCCCGTCTTTATTTTGTCATATTTTGAATCTTCGCACGCTTGTTTATTGCAAGGAAGAAAATACATTGTTGTTTTAATTCCCATACTTGCCTCTTATTATTTTTCTTATAAGAAAAAATCGTGCGAATTTATCAGTGGTTTATTTAATTTACTTAGGAGGTCTTATTTTGCCTTCCTATGTAAAGGTCTTGTCTTGCCTCATTTTTGTGCGACGATATCGCAGACGGTCTTTGTATTTTAGTACATCGACCCATTGATCTCGTCTTATCTTTTTCGCTTGTATTATTTCCTCTTCAGGTTTGTCGCATAAATATCACAAGTCTTAATACTCCCATGAGTAAAAGCCTTATGATATTTACGTCTTTTGCCACAATTCAACTCCCTAATGGAGGGTGTCGTAATTAACTTCCCCTCTGATTTTCCCTTCAAGGAATCTTACCTCTATCTAGTTAAGATTATGGCTCTTCCCATCCGGCTTTTCAACAACCAGTTGATTTCGCAATCTCGCATACACTACCTATAGGGTTTATGGCAGCAAGATCGCACCCTAGGTGGGGTATCTTCGGACCGAGTGCATCATAGTCAGGACTTGTCAAGAGTGACAAGGTACTCTCCAGACGTCCCGGGCACTCTTGACTCAACCGTGTACCTCGGCGCCCTGATCGAGTTTCTGCACTCCTTGGGAGAGCCTTTCTCACCTTAGGCTCTCAATCTAAGATTTCTATCTTAGACTGAAATTTTAAGGTATCTCTCCCGGATGGGCATTATCGTTTAATTCTCACCCCAAATATCCACAACTCAAGTTCCAGGGTCGGTGTAGCCTTCCATTGAGCCATGCCTTCTAGGTCTTTCCGATTGTGACGTGTGATAGGTCTTACTATATTGCCTCTTGCATATGAGCGACTTAAGGTGCACGCCACATTCGGATTCCTAGCCAATCTGATAATAAATATCATTTTCTGTAGCCTTTATCAAGGTCTTACTTTTATTTTTTAGAATGTCTTAGCTTTCAAGCGAAATATTCGCATTACAAACTTGTTTCAAAATATGAACTTTCAGGCTATTATCTTTCTATTCATGCGAATTGATTCGCGGGTGGCTATGGATAATATTTTTTCAAGAATTTCCTATTCCAAGGGAGATCTAGTTTACGGCCTGTATTTCGTCCTTCGGGATCCATTAATTCATAGGCTCCCTCTCCAACTATTCTTTTTATTATGTAAGGTTCATCCCAGCTTTTCTCCAATTTTACATCTTTCCCTTTTTGATATATTGGAATCTCGCAAAAAACTAATTCGCCTGGTTGGAATTCTCTTATTTTAACCCGCTTGTTATATTCCCGAGCTAGTCTTTTTTGATAATTTTCCATGTGCTGCAAAGTGACTTCTCTTACTTCTTCCAAATCATCTAACTTTGTTAAGATCAAGTCCGCACTTAAATTCTTTTCCCAAGCTTATCTTTTTGTGGTAGGGATGATCACTTCTGTTGGTAGCACTGCCTCTACTTCATGTGTCAGAAAAAAAGGGAGACATTCAGGCTGCTTCTCTTCTTGTAGTTCTGTAATCCCACACCACATTATGTACTTGTTCGCACCATCCTTTATTGTTCCCTTCTAACTATTTCTTCAGGTTGTCTGCGATTTTTTTGTTTGTAGCTTCTACTTGTCCATTGCTTTGAGGATATAAAGGAGTAGATTTGCCACTTTGAATTTTGAACGCATTGAGCAGCATTGTTATATTCTCTCCTTCAAACTGCTTCCCATTATCAGACACCAATTGTGCAGGGATGCCAAATCTGCATATAATATTTTCAAAAATGAATGTGAAGATGTCTTTATCGCGTATGTGTTGAACTGCTTTACTTCCGCCCATTTAGTGAAATAGTCTGTTGCGATAATTAGGAATCTTTTTTGTCCCGTTCCTGGTATAAATGGTCCAACAATATCTATTTCCCATTTTCCAAAGGGCCACACATTTGTTGATGTATTAAGCATAGCTCCAGGTGCATGTATCTTCTTGCCATGACGTTGACATTCTTCACATCTCCTCAAACTTGTTTTGCATCCTCATGCATGTATGGCCAGTAATATCCCTGTATTTTTGCTCTGTATCCCAGTGATCTTCCTCCACTATGATTACCAGCATCCCCATAGTGTAATGCCTTTAGAATTTTGATTCCTTCCTTTCGCGTAAGACATCTGAGCGAAGTTCCAAGGAATGATGTTCTATAAAGAACACCATCCCTTAATTCATAATTTTTCACACGACTCTTTAATTTGTGTGCTTCTAATCTTTTCTTCGGAAATTCCCCCTTCTCTAAATAAGAGTGTATCTCAGTTCTCCAATCCTTCTCTTCGCTCACATTTTCTGTTTGTGTATCGTCTATGATCATCTCATCTGTTTTCATTTCTTCATACTTTTCTATAGATGGTAGTAATAGTGTTTGTATCGTCTATGAACGTCAATGCATCTGCAAGTCTATTGTCTTTTCTTCCTATATGTCGCCAACATATTTTTGGAATCTGCATTGCTAAATCCATAACCAATCTTCTATATTTTTGCAAAAATGGTTCATTAGTACTATATGTGCCTTCTATCTGACGAATTACCAGCTGGGAATCACTAGTTATTCGCACATCCTCAATATTCATTTCAATTGTTATTCTTAGTGCGTGAACAACTGCTTCATATTCAGTTTCATTATTTGTGGATGCGAAGTCCAATCTGAATGAATAAGCCATTCTCGCTCCTGTTGGTGAAATGAATACAATACCAATGCCATTTCCTTCTCCATTGGATGATCCATCCACCAAAATATCCCATCCGTTTGGATTTCTCTTAGTTAATAAATCATTAGGATTTCCATGTTCTTCATCCACCTCCATCATTTCTTCTACATATTCATCTTCTTCTATTGAAAATTCGGCAAGCAATTCTGCGATAACTTGAGATTTTGGTGAAGATGAGATTTCATAACCAATGTCATAATTTCCTAATTGTGCATTCCATCTCTCTATTCTTCCTGACCTCTTCGAATTCTTCATTGCATTTCAATTGGTATCCTTGTTAATACTTTAATTTTGTGTGCTTGAAAGTAGATGTGAAGCTTGAATGATGCATATACCAGTGCGAGAATCATCTTTTCGATTTTTGAATAATTTTTTTCTGCAGAGTTATATGTTTTGCTTATGTAATACATCGTTTTTTCTACACCTTCCTCGGATTGTAACAATACTACACTTAATGCATGAGATGTTGGTGCTAGATACAATAACAGTTCTTCTCCCTGCTTCGCTTTTTGCATAATGGATAAGTTTACCAAATAATTTTTTATGCTTTGTAATGCTTTATCGCACTCCATTTTCCATTCAAATTTGGTTCCCTTCTTTAATATATTGAAAAAGTGTTTGCATTTGTCTGAAGATCATGCAATGAATCTTCCCAATGATGTTATCAATCCATTTAACTTTTGAACATCTTTGATTGTCGCAGGTGGTGGCATGTCTCTAATCGCGTGTAGCTTTTCCGGATCAACTTGTATTCCTTCCTTTGATATAATATATCCTAAGAATTTTCCTGATGATACACCAATTATACATTTTTTTGGGTTTACTTTAATATTGAATTTTCGCATCTGTTCAAATATTGCTCGCAAATCGTCAACATGATCTTTCGCCTCTTTGCTTTTAATTAGAATATCGTCTACATAAACCTCCAATGTTTTATGTATCCACTTTTCGAATATTTTCTGCACCATTCTTTGATAAGTCGCACCGGCATTCTTCAACCCAAACGACATTTTCGTGTAACAATATAAACCTCCTGGTGCGAAGAAAGCGGTGTGTTCTTGATCTTCTTCTGCCAAAGGAATTTGATTATAGCCTTTTTACCCGTCTAACGTTGTGACTCTATCATTACTTGATACCGATTCTACCATTTGAGGTATGTCTGGTAAAGGAAAACTGTCTTTAGGATACGCTTTGTTTAAATCTGTAAAATCTATGCAAATCCTAATTCCTTTGTTCTTTTTAGGTACCACCACCATATTTGCTATCCATTCTGGATATTTTGCTTCCCTTATAATTCCTGCATCTAACATCTTTTATAGTTCTGCTTCTATTTTTGGATGATAATCAGTTGCAATTTTCCTTATCCTTTGCTTGAACGGTTTTACATTCTTCTTAATGTCTAATTTATGACATGCGACAGACGGATCTATTCCTGACATTTCTTTCATACTCCATGCGAAAATATCATTATACTCTCGCAAAATTCTTATTGTTTTTCCTCTTCTTCTTTGTCCATTTTAGTTCCAATTCTTAATATTTTTGGTTCTTCTTCAGTTCCTATATTTATTTCTTTTCTTGGTTCTGCTCGGGTAAAATTCGTCTACCTTCCTCCGCTGGATCTTCGCCTGGTATTCCTTTTCCTTCTTTCGCTCTTATCATGTATATTCGAAATTCCTCGTCTTTCCTTTGTTCTTTGGCTTTTCTCCATCGATCCTTTCGTTTTTTGGCTCGTCCTTCATAATTTTGCACATCTATTTGATTACAAGTATTCGCAGCCTTAATGTCTCCTATGATTTCACCTATACCGCTTGGAATTGGAAATCTGATACATTGGTGTAACGTTGACGCTACTGCCTTCAATCCATGTACCCATGGTCGTCCCAACAGCATGTTGTATGGCGGATCAATGTCAATCACACATAGTGTTATCTTTTTTCAACCTCTCCCAGTAATATTCACATCACGATTTCTCCTTTTGGCTTTGTAAATGCTCTATTGAATCCATGAATATTATATGGTGTAGGTATCATTTCTTCATCTTCGTATCTCATTGCTTTGAATGTGCGATAAAATAATATATCAACTGCACTTCCTGTATCTATCAATGTCTTATCAATCGCCCATCCTTCAAATGTCCTCTGTTTTGCAATAATGTTTTCTCGCTCGACTGTACCGTAATTACCAATGGATCTGTTCGCTGTAAGTTTTCTTCTGGAATTTCATCTGCTGCAAAGGAAATCTTCACCTTTTCCCAATCTTGTAATGGTAATTCTGTCTCTACCGTTTCTATCTTCTTTCCTTCGTGATTTCTTTTATGAATTCTCCCGATTATTGTCGCTTGGAAATCTGCTTCAGAAATTGATACCTTAGTTATGTTATTACACTGTATATATCTGCCTCTTTCTTGAATTGGTATGACTCTTGTTGTCTTCGTTGATCTTTAATTTCCCTAAGAATTTCAGATCTATTAACAAGAATTAACATCTAGAACTGTTTCTAGCGCCAAAAATGTAGTTGTAAGAAATCTTACAACTATACTCCACTATAACTAGTTCAATATCTAGGTGATCATTGTGAATTCTTGATTTTATTAACAAAAGATTAGGGATATTACAAAATAGATTCAAGTATTACAACAATTCTACTTGAAACCTAAACTCACTTTCTCTCTCTTCGTATCTCTTTATCAATACTTGTCCTAGAATCCTCCTACAAAACAATGACCTCTCTCCTTTATATAGGATTTTTACATAGTGGATGACAGCTAAGAATCCCATTATTTTCGGGATCACTATGCGACATATTCGCTCATATACAATTGCTCATATTCGCATAGCATACTTCTTCGCATGATTCTTCACACTTTACCCGTGACTTTGCTGACATCATCTGGTTTGTCATCTCAACTTTGTTGTGTGCGATTCTCCTCGCGTAGGTTATATTCTTCACTTCGCGTAATTATTAAGGTGTGCGATATTTAACTCCTACAAGTTGTGTTCGGAATAAGGCCCATTCTTATGCACAAGGTTAAGAAAATCTGTATGACATACTAGGTGGCATTGTAAATGAATGTGCCATTATGGAAAATCACATAGCGACAGAGTTTCTAGCAAACGAAATTGATTATATCGCCATCGATAAAGTTTTTATCGCCAGCGCTACCATGAATATCGCTCGATATTAATTCTAGCACCAGCATTATAATTAATATCACCAACGTTTGACTTTCTAACGCCTATAAATACCGCACTGTCTCATCTATTCCCTTCACACCTTCCCTCCCTTCCCTTATCATCTATTCTCTTCTCTGTTGTTCTCTTCTCTTGCTTCCATCATCTCTTCCAAATTAAGTTAATTCAGTATGCCTAAGAGGTGGATGGCTATGTTGGGTTTAAGTTATATTCGAATACTTCCAACTTGAGTTCCGTACGATGTTGGGTTACTTCCCCCTGTTGTTCAAGAGAGAGTATGAAAATATGATACATTCTAGAAACCACAGTACTCAAGGAGTTCAAGTTATATTCGAACGATGGTGAATACTACAAACACGTTCTTTTTCAAAGATTTTGAATGCGGTAAGTTAGTTTTTTCTAGTAATTAAATTTTTAGATTATGGTTTTTTTTTTCATAAATTCAACAAACTCTAATTAGGAATATTTTCTTAAATAGGAGTTACATCGTTAGATTTGTACATGTTAACGGGAATTCCATGTGAAGGAAACATACTTCCATTTAACAGACCAAATAGGGTATCAGAAGATAGATGGAAAGTAAGATGTACTTTATACTCAAATGATGTAGAAGGAAATCAATCATATAAAAAAATAAGATTTTTTTATGCTTCAAAAAAAAAAGAAGCGCACGGATTAAAAATGGTTGGGTTTAAAAAAAATACAAAGTTATGCTAGGAGAATGGGAGAGTTGAGGTTAGATAACAAACAATATTTGTTCCATGCACATTATGAGGAGCTCGAACATATGTTTTTTTTGTGGACACTACGCCAATGTGTATTTCCAAATGCTATCTCAGTGGTGTTGATTGGTTTTCTTGAAGCATTAGATGATTTAGAGCAAGCAACAAGATTTGATTAGGGGTCTCCAATTTTATTAAAGCTTTACATATCCGCCGGTAATTGCTCGACGCGTGTCAAAAATAGTTTTAAAGCATTTTTGGGAGTGTTGGAGAGAAAAACCAATACTTTTCACATTATTTATTTATTATTTTGACACGAACAATTTACTAACAAATAATATTATTATTTTCAGTATTGGTGGTATACATATTTCCATGTTTTTGAACCTTACCTTAATAAAAACACAAATATTTTTCCGTTCATACTGAAGTACGATTCCGATAATTGGAAAGAAAAGATTAAAGATGGTCAACATACTGCTGTTGTTCATAGGATTCAACAGTTGTGTAGAACAAGGCTTAACCTTGTCTCCCTGCCGTATGAAGCAATCCCTGAGTTTTAAGAAGAAAAATCTCAGAGAATGGTACACCTAAGCATTATAATGATTATGTTATATAACCCTATTTCTAAAAGAGGTGTTTGGTATTACGGTGAAAGACTATTGATAATCAAACACCTTATGAAGTTCTCTTTCATCACAAACCAGGTTATTCCTTTCTAAAGGAATTTGGTTGCTTGTGTTATCCATGGATAAGGCCTTATGCTCCTTCTAAACTTGCTCCTAGGAGCACACCTTGCATCTTTATTGTCTACAGTCAACAATACAAAGGGTTACAGAGGTTTAGATACAGTTTCAGGTAAATTTTATGTATCAAGGCATGTAATTTTTCAGGATTCCTTTGAAGACTAATTCCGTTTCATCTTTGTTATACACTAATACTTCTGATAGACATATTGATTCTGAATCTTCTTTCCATGTGACTGATATTTCTGCTGATACTATTCTTGACTCACAAGTGCCACCAAATTCTTTGGATGTTTCAATTATTCTTCCACCTCCTATATCTCATGTCACCTCTATTTCAGGTACTTTTATACCCTTTCCCTCCACTAATGATCACAAGATGATTATTAGAGGCAAAATTGGTGTTTTTAAACCAAAGGTGTTCTCTACCAAACATGCCCTTTCTGCTGCAATGAGTGTTAATATTCCTTCAACTACACCAACTTGCTTTACTCAAGACATAAGGAGTCCAGTTTGGCAAAGATTTATGCTCGCGGAACGTACTACTCTCAAAGATGCATGAACTTAGTCTCTTGTTCCTCATTATATGAAAAATCGGGGGTACAACAACCACACCCAGTAATTCATTCAACAATTTGTATGGACAAACTCAATATACTTTCAAGAGAATCAACTAGATAGTCAGACTCAATCTTAAGAAAAGTATATCCAAGAGTTGTATATCAATTTCTCAATTCAATCCGCAATCAAACAAATATGAATTTGCGATCCCTATTGAATATTTTAGAAATAACTTGAACGGTAACAAAGACCAATGTTCAAGCGTCAATCAATTTATATCAACAACCAAAGGTTGGATCCACAATGGATTGAACTTACGCACAACAAGTGATATTTCAATTATATAAACAAATATAATGCGGAAAAAAATAACACAGACACCAGAAGTTTTGTTAAATAGGAAACCGCAAATGCAGAAAAACCCGGGACCTAGTCCATATCTGAACACCACATTGTATTAAGCCGCTACAGACATTAGCATACTCCAACTTAACTTCAGACTTGAATGTAGTTGAGCCCTAACCAATCTCACGCTTATCAAGGTACAGTCCCGTTCCTTATACCTCTATAACCACAACGGATTCTGTGGACTTGATTCCCTTAGCTGATCTCACCCATAACTAAAAGTCGCTACGACCCAAAGTCGAAGACTTGATAAACCAATCTGTCTCACACAGAAAAGTCTATTGTATATATAAATCTGTCTCCCACAGATAAACCTATGAGTTTTGTTCCATCTTTTGATAAATCAAGGTGAATAGGAACCAATTGATATACCAGAATTATATTCCCGAAGAACAGCCTAGAAATATCAATCACCTCACAATAATCTTAATCATATAGCAGAGGAACAAGATATTGCGGAATCACAAACGATGAGATAAAGATGTTTGTGACTACTTTTTATCTTGCCTATCGAAGATTAAATCTCGAGCAAATCTTGGAGAAGATAATATTCAATAAAATAAAAACCAGCAAGATCATAACACACAACTACAGAGAAAATAGTTGGGTCTGGCTTCACAATCCCAATAAATTCTTCAAGTCGTTAACCTACAAGGTTTTGGAAGAATCGACTCTAGTCGCAACTACTATCACGCATGAGGTGTGGGGATTAGGTTTTCCAGTTGCTAGAGTTTCCCTTTATATAGTCTTGAAATCAGAGTTTGCAATCTAAGTTACCTTGGTAATAAAGCATTCAATATTCACCGTTAAATAAAAACCTTATTAGACTCAAGCTAATATCTTTCAACCGTTAGATCGAACTTAGCTTGTTACACACAAATGAAAAGTGACTTCATTTAGATATGAGTAACCGTACCTAAACGTGTGCACCTTGTTGGCTCAACAATAGTTAACCTAAGTTATCCGTGTGATCGCTTTCATATCAACTATATTCATCTTAACCATACCTAGTTCAAATGACTCAAATGAGACTAGTTCTAGAGTTGTTCAATTGTTTATATTCTCAAAGAATTATACAAGACACAATTGAAGCAAAATATATTTTGATTCACTTGAATCAATTCATGAACATTATAGCCACGATTTTCAAAAAATTGCATTCCTTATTATATAAATGTATTAGTTCATGAACAAATCGATTTTAGAACATAACCTACTCAAGTATGCAAACAGGTATGCATACCTGAGTAGCCGGACTTAGTTTGGGTTCTCCAGTATGCGAATGGGTACGCATACCTTCCAAACTCAGCAGAAATTCTCGGACCTGAACCTCACGCCAGTACGCATACTGGTGTGCCTACAAGGTTCCCGGACTTTCACTAAAACAACCAGTACGCATACGAGTATGCATACTGTAGTTCCCGGACATGGACTACATATATGCAAGTACGCATACTATGCTTTATCCAATCATGGTTAAATGGTCTAAACTCCATTTCAATCATTGAAATATTCTCGGAAGACGATAATAGCTGTCTCACACAAACTATTAGCTTCAAAGTAATTTTTAAGTGATTGAATGATCAATACGAAACATTCTGAGTCTACTTCAGTTGATTGTCTTACACAAATAATGTAAGATGTTACCAGATGATTTTCATACGATCATCTTTTGACTTTCGCCAAGAATATAAGATGAACTTGGTTGAAGCAAAATCTTATAAACACATATTTCGAGAAATATGTAAGTGAGTTAAACTCAGCTCGAAATATGAAATGTGTATAATCGAAGTCTATATATCTATACGACTTTTGTTTCAAATAGGAGATAAATCGTAGATAGACTTTTGAGTGATAGATGAGTTCAAGTCTCCATATATCTTTTATTGATGAAGTTCCACAAGCTCCCCTTAGTAGTTCTTCGTCTTTAATCAATGAACGCCATGAAGTCTAATGCTCAACTACACTTACTATCCTAATCTGAGACTTAGCTATAAGTAGACAAGAAATGAAGACTTATATTTTTGGAAACTAAACTTGGAAAACAAGATTGAGATAGCAATGCTTGCGAGTTCGACCGAGCAATGATCTAACATTATCCTTCACAAAACTTGATTGGCTGCAAGTGGGTGTATAAACAGTATGCAGATGAAACTATTGCAAGGTTTAAAACAAGACTAGTTGCCAAAGGAATCCATCAAAAAGAATACCTTGATTATACATAGACCTTTAGTCTTGTAGTCAAACCCACCACAATCATACTTGTTTTAGATCTTACAGTTCATTTTGACTGGTTCATTTCTCAGGTTGATATTAGCAATGAATTTCTGCATGTGGATTTAACTGAGGATGTTTATATGACCCATCCTCTTATATATTTGTTGATGCCTCCAAACCAGACTATGTTTGCAAACTTCATAATTCTTTATTTTCCTTGAAATAGGCACCAAGGGCCTGGTATCAAAAACTTATGGATGTCTTCTCTCTTTTGGTTTTAAAACCTCTACAACAGATACTTCTGTTTTTATTTAGAAGGTTGGTTCTAGACTAACTATTATTCTTGTTTATGTTCATGACTTACTTGGAATTCAAAAGAATACCGCTCATCCTTAATCTCCTCTCTTGGTGATCACTTTCCCGTCAAAGATCTGGGTTCTATTCATTATTTTCTAGGACTTGAGGTAAAGAGAAACTCAAATGGCTTATTTTTGTCTCAAACAAAATATGCTCTTGATCTGTTAGACAAGTTTGACATGACTGGTGCCAAGACCTCTGCTTCTGCAATTCCATTCAGTTGAAAACTCACTGCTACCTTAGTTACATTGCTCTCTGATCCTACACCTTATAGGTCTTTAGTAGGTGCCTTACAAAATTTGACTTGGACCAGACCAGAAATAAGTTATGTACTTCATTAAGTCTGCCAACATATGCAACAACTAACCACTGAACATCGAATTGATTCTAAGAGGATCTTGAGATATGTAAAAGGTACTCTTGATTATGGTGTTTTATTTTCAAAGGGTTTTCATGTTGTGCATGGATCCAGTGATGCATATTGGTATGGTGATCCATGATTATGGTGTTTTATTTTCAAAAGGTTTGCTTGTTGTGCATGGATCCAGTGATGCATATTGGGATGGTGATCCAGATACAAGAAATAAAATTGGTGGTTTTTGCATAATTTTTGGTTCCAGTCCAATTTGTTGGTCAAGCAAAAAGAAAAATACAGTGACAAGATCATCTAGTGAGGTTGAATATAGAAGTCTGGCTCACTCTGCAGTTGAATTATCTTGGGTCTGTCAGTTACTTAAGGATTTACATATATTCATTCATATGGCTCCTACTTTACATTGTGACAATATGAGTGTCATCTCCTATTCATCCAATTCATCCAATAATGTTTTTCACAGTCGCATGAAACACATGGTTGTTGACTATGTTTTTGTGTACGAGCTAGTTCAGGCCTAAACTCTACATCTTTTCTTATACTTGCATTTTTGATCAGCTTGTAGATATTTTTACCAAAGGTTTATCTACACTAATATTTGCTACCTTAGAGACAGGTTGCAGGTGCTCTCTCTAGTTCACTCCAGCTTGAGGGGGGCTAATAACAACACACATACAGAGTGACACTCTCCTTACAGAGTGACACTCTCCTTACAATGTTCACTCAGTGCTTTCCTGTTGTTACTCCTGACTCGTGCCGGTCTCTCATTAGCTAAGGAAAATAATTACCATATTGGTTAATCTTGTGTTGTTTACGGTTAATGTATTACAATAAAGCCTCTATAAAAGAATACTCTATAAGGGAATAAACTCCATAAATGAATAAAAAATTCTGGTCCCAATTCGGCTTAATCTTTGTAAAATTTACCTCTATATAAGAATAAACTCCATATAAAAATAATTTTATATGGTCCCAAAAATATTCTGAAACAGAGGTTTTACTGTAAATACTTTGGTTTCTTTCTTTTTTATGTAAGTAAGACAATTACTTTGAGCAATTGCAGACTTCATCAAAACAGTTCTTCAAGAACTTGTATTTTTATATCTACTTTTATTCAACTAGGGGATACCACTTCTATATTACACAAAAATATAGTAACCGAGTTTGACCATCAAATCACTCAAACAGTATACCCGTCCTGCTATTCCGGATATACCCTTTATCAATCATGGATAGATTCTTCTTTTCCTCATAATTATAACCCAAGAATAGGAATAGAAAAGGTTTTATTCCAGAAGCAAAAGAAAAGTGAAAATTACATTTATTGTAACTCCTAAGAATGAAATTAATCTGCAGGACAACAACACCAACAAAATAATATCAGCAGTTGGGGACAACAACACCAACAAAAGCATATCAGCAGTGGGACAAACCCAATAAAGCTAAGGCATGCGGTAAACACTATGGCTCCAGTAGACATATGATAAATTGGCCATGATCAAACCAGAATAGAAGATTCTTCATCATCATTAATATTTCCATCAATCCTTTCCTTGTACAGATTAAATTTCCCTTCAGAATCCAGTGTTGCTATGTACATATGAACGACCTCCACAACAATGCTTCTTTATCCTTGTTTTCTTGGTTGTTTATTCTTGTTTCTGTAAAGATATTTAAGTACCGTACCATCAGAACGAACAAGATACAACTTCCCACTAGTGTCTAAATTTAGGGTTACAGGCCTACTTAGTGTATCCGTATCTGCATGTGATATTACCGATACACTCTCCGATTGGTCATATATTGCCAGTAAACCATTAGTTTGTTGAACTGATAATCTGTTACCACCAGAGATAAGATCAACTCCGGGTCTTAACATTTGACCGCCAAGAATGGTATCGGTAAGATGGTCAAAACTTTCCCAAACAACTTGAGATTTTGAACCATGTTAAGAAATAAACCAAGATACTATGAAGAAGATAGAAGGGATCAACAATGTGTGTTGATACAGTATGAAGAAAGTGATGTGGATCAACAGTGTGTGTTGATCCAGTATAGTATGGATCAACTGGGACAGTTGACATGAAGTGGATGGATCAACAAGAGTTGTTGATCCTCGGTACGGTATTTAGAAGTTTACTTGGGTTGCAAGTATTACTGGTTTTAAGAGTTTGTTTACGTGAGAATTGTCTAGAAGTTTCTTTGTTAGAGCTTGATTATGTTAGGGAAGTCTTTTTACTTGAGAGTAAAGTTTGTTAATCATATAAACAGGTTGTTGAGCCATGAGTCGTAACACATCAATTGAAGAGAGTTTGTTTGAGTTAAGTTTTGTGTTCTATCATTAAGTCTTTGATATCAGATTTTCTACAAACCATATAATACAAAGTTGCCATTATCATGCATCATTGCATATGATATTGGTTCTTGTATGTCCGGTATTAAGGGTTGCTCTTTGTTATCTGGCATTTTACGTAGTACCAACTTTCCTTATTTTGTGAAGAGAATTGCAGATTGCGTACGAAGATCGTCACGATAAGCTGTCCAAACTAGGGTTTTAAATGGAGATTTAGTAAACCATATACCTACTACATATTGATCAGGGCAATACGGTGAAGAACCTGTACATGCTAACTTGTAGAAACCAAAAGCGATGTTACCTGACGGAGAAAGCCAATAAGTACTAGTATCATTAGAATAAATTGATGAACCTCTTGTTATGTTGCCGACAATAGTATCATTCAATGATGAGGATTCAACAACTAGTAATGGAACAAGAACTAATGACAAGCAGAGAATCACCTGTAGAAACTTCATGTTTTGATGAAAGATAAACAACAGAGTTAGTATATTGGGACGGCTAGTATAATTTAATAGCAGATTGTTTGTGGTTATAATATATGGTTCATAAGTATTACAACTTCGAAACCGACAAGGAACTGATAAAATCTAAACCAACTAGGATTATGAAAACAAAATCAAATTTGAATTAGCAAACAAACTTGGAAGTAGTAGATTTACCTTCCATAAATGGGAATGTCATTGTTGTTAGGACTTGTAAACTAGGGTGCGATGCCGAGAAACTGTTTCTTAACCTAGAAAATTCCAACTGTTGGAACTTTTGTGTTAAAGAACTTTCATGACCCCAAACGTCCTTCAGCATACAGCTTTCAACTAATTTAGAGATAGATAAGCTGCAGCATCCTCGAATCCACAGTTTAGTATATTGTCGAAAGAAGTTTAGCTAGTTACGATCGTCATTGTTCTTGCCATTGATGTTGTCTTTTACGGAATTGTGAGAATTTTGTTCATGCACTGTACCATTATAGTGTAGCACAGAACAAGGGTAACATGGATAGGTTTAAGTTTCTACAGAAACTTAATAGAAAACTGATTCTAGGATCAAGATTCTAAGATAAAAGATTGATAAACAAACTTGATAATAATATTGATAATAAGATGTGTCTTATAAACAAGAGTTGCAGACTTTATATAGACTTACATGAACTGATTAAAGGAAAGAGTTTGACGAAAACTAGAAAAGAAAACACTTGCGAAGCAAACTAACTTAAACTGACGTAATGGATCAACAGTCATAGTTGATCCAAAAGCATGAGGTCAACTGTTACAGTTGATACAGAAGAAAAGGATCAACAATCATTGTTCATACAGAGAAAGATGTAGTACATCAATCCCCCCCTTCTTGAAACAAACTCGCCCTCGAGTTAAAGTATAGAAAGAACTTCATTCTCTCCATGGAATTTGAATATTTCTTGTACATTGAAGATATTAGAGATGTTCCAAGTCGATGGAAGATCAATAACATAAGCATTGTCACTGATTTTCTTCAAAATCTTGAATGCTCCATATTTCTTCATCTTGGTCTTGTTATAAGTACCAGTAGGAAATCTTTCTTTTCGGAGATGAATCATAACCAATTCTCCTTCACCAAAAGTTTTAAGTCTTCTATGCTGATTGGCATCGTCTTTGTACTTGTTGTTAGAATCTGCAAGGTTTGACTGTACCTCTTGATGTATGAGTGAAGCTTTCTCAACAAAGTTATCTGCCTTAGCATTTGATTTACGCAGCTTGGGAAGTACCACCAAATCTAAAATATGATTAGGAACCTTAGAATAAACAATCTGAAAAGGTGTCTTACCTATATATCGATTAACTGAAGTGTTATAAGCAAATTCCATATGTGGAAGGAGATTATCCCATTGCTTCTCTTTTTCTCCAATAACCTTGGCTCTAATCAGATTTCCTAAAGTTCGATTGACCACTTCAGTTTGTCCATCTGTTTGAGGGTGAGAAGTTGTACTATATTGAAGTTTAATACCCAAACACATCCATAAAGACTTCCAAAAGTAGCTCAAAAATTTAGTGTCTCGATCAGAAGTAATTGTTTTGGGAATTCCATGCAAACGTACTACTTCTTTGAAAAATAAATAAGCAACATTGGATGCATCAGTTGTTTTCTTGCATGCTATGAAGTGAGCCATCTTTGAGTAACGATCAACAACTACCATAATAGAATCATTCCCCCTCATAGTACGTGGTAAACCAAGCACGAAATCCATGCTAATATCCACCCAAGGAGATTCAGGAATTGGTAGAGGAGTATACAAGCCAGTGTTTTGAATATTATTTTTAGACTGTTGACAAACCATGCATTTTTATACGTACTTTTGAACATCTCTTTTAATAGAAGGACAAAAATAACGTTCTTCAACCAAAGCTATTGTTTTATCACGTCCAAAATGTCCACCAAGGCCACTGCCATGTAATTCTTGGATGAGATGAAGACGTATGGAACATTGTGGAATACATAAACGATTTCCTTTAAAGAGAAACCCTTCTTGAATGAGAAAATCATCAACACTTCCTGTTGAAGAACCACACTTGTCCCAAAGTTGCTTAAATTCTTTGTCTTCACTATATAAATCTTTTAAGAAATCAAAGGCTAAACTCTCATGTATAAGAGTAACCAGAAGATGAGCTCTCCTACTCAAAGCATCAACAACTTGATTAAGTTTCCCACTTTGATGTTTAATGGAAAAATTATATTGGTTAATAGTAGATAACCATCTATTATGCATCCTATTGACCTTTGCTGAAGTTTTCAAAAACTTGAGAGCTTGATTATCAGTATTGACAACAAATTTACTGTGAATAAGATAAGGATGTCAATTATTTAGAGCTTGAACAAGAGTAATTAATTCCAACTCATAAGTAGACCACTTCTTCCTTGTATCTGAATTCTTTTCACTATAGTATGCAACTGGATGTCCTTCCTGAGATAACACATCACCAATGCCAACAACAGAAGCATCACAATGAATCTCAAAAGGTTTATCAAAATTTTGCATGGCAAGAACAGGTGCACTGCACATTTTTTCCTTGAGAAGATTAAAGCTCTTATCTGCTTCTTAGTCCACTCAAAAGTATCACACTTCAAACAATCTGTCAAACCAGCTACAATGGTACTAAATTTTCTCACAAATCTTCTATAGAAAGAAGCTAACCCATGAAAACTTCTTACTTCACGAATAGATGTTGGAGTAGGCCAATTCATAATTGCCTTAACTTTAGAATCATCCACAGAAATACCAGTATCCGACACAACATATCCCAAGAAAGTGACCTTGTTTGTAAAGAAAGTGCACTTCTTTAGATTCACATACAAAACATTGTCCTGCAGTGCCTGAAAGACTTGAGATAAATGTGAAATATGCTCTTCTTCATTGTTGCTAAAAATCAGTATGTCATCAAAATATACAATGACAAACTTTCCAAGAAAAGGTTGCAGAACTTGATTCATGAGGCGAATAAAAGTACTAGGAGCATTAGATAATCCAAAAGGCATGACTAACCACTCATATAAACTTTCTTTTGTTTTGAAAGCTGTTTACCATTCATCACCTTCTCGAATACGTATTTGATGATACCCACTACGTAAATCAAGCTTTGTAAACACTTTAGCACCCAAAAGCATATCTATCATGTCATCAATTCTTGGTATGGGAAACCTATATGGTATAGTAACTCTGTTTAATGCTCTACAGTCTATACACATACGATGTCCACCATCCTTTTTGTCTACTAAAAAGGCTGGACTAGCACAAGGACTTTTGCTAAGTCTTACCAAATCTTTTTGTAACAAATCATCAACCTTACCTTGTAAAATCTCATGTTCTTTAGGACTTAACCTATAATGAGGTTGATTAAGAATAGAAGTTCCAGGTATAAAGTCTATCTGATGTTGTAGATCTCTTAATGGAGGAAAAACATTGGGTAATTCAGTAGGAAATAAGTCATTGAAAGAAGATAATAAAGGTTGTACCTTGTCTGGAATTTCCACCATTGGTTTATCAGCTTCATGAGAACTCAAAGAATGATTTGGTTGTAAAGAATGAACAATGGTGGCAACTAGTGCATCTGTCTTCTTATCTGATGGTTCCTTGACTGAATTAGAAGATTGTAAAGGCCATAGAACTTTAGTAAACCCTTCATGAACAAAGGTATAAGTATTCTCATAGCAGTTATGAACAGCACGAATATCATACTGCCATGGTCTTTCCAATAATAAACTTGCTGCAGTCATATTAATAACATCACACAAAACATAATCTGAATACCCAGGGAAAGAAAACTTCACCAAACATTGATGATTAATTTGCTGAGTGGAAGAGTTGTTTATCCATCCAACTGAATACGGTTTTGGATGAAGAGTAACAGGTAAACCAAGTTTCTCAACTAACTTTGCAGAAACATAGTTTTCTGTACTTCCACTGTCAATGATCATAGTGCAAAGCTTCTCTTCAATGAAACAATGAGATCTGAAAATATTATGTCTCTGAGTAGGACATGGTTCAGTGATTAAAACTGGTCGAATCATCCCAAGGAAATCTGCATCATAAGTCTCATGTTCTTGAAGATAAAATGATTCATCATCTCATAATGCTTCTTCTTCTTGTGTTTCGTCTGAAGTTTCATTAATGTAAGCATGGAATTTGCGACAATCACTAGAAGTATGGCCAGTTTGGTTGCACTTGTTACATTTATCTTCTCGAAATTTTGAATAAGGGTTAGAGGGTTTAGATAATGGTGGAAAATCTTGTTGAAACTGATTACCTTTAGTATTGCGAATAAAATTTCGTTGTGGAGGAGGCTTAGGTGGCTTAGCAGATGAGATATGCATTGTAGGAGCGGGTTCTGAAGGAACATAAGTAGGTTGTTGTTGCTGATATGGTTGGTTTGCACTTCTGTCATGTGGATCAACAAAGACAGTTGATCCCTGTGAGGATGGATCAACAAAGAATGTTGATCCCTTTTCAGCTTGGTAACCATAAGAATAATTATATGGTCTGGCAGTTTTAGAAAAGTGTTGATAACGAGCTTGACGTGGAGTTGCTTGTATAGAGGTACTGAGTACACACCTTTCAACTCTAATATCTAATTGGATGGCTTCAACCATTGTAAACACGGACTGCGTTAGTACCTGTTGAATTAAATTATTCAAACCAGCTATAAAACGTGCAACAGTTTCATTCAATTGGTTACGAGCAACTAAAGCATAGAACTCAGCAACGTATTCTTCAACTAATCTGGCCCCTTGTCGACAGTTCTGAAGCTTAATAAAAAGTTGTTGCATATAATCTCTAGGTAAGAATTTATCTCTTAATAATTGTTTCATTCTTTGCCATGTACGTATAGGAGGTTTATGAGCATTGCGTCGATCTTCACCGAGTTTTTCCCACCAAGATGCAGCTCCACCTTTTAATTTATAAGCTACCAGTTTAACTTGAGAAGATTCAAGAACTTCCATGAAAGTGAAAAAGGAATCGACTTCATAAAACCAATCCAGCAAGTCTTCAATATGTAAACCACCATGAAAACTAGGTATATCAGCCTTCAACTTATATTCTGGTAAAGTTCCATAAGGATTCATACCAGATTTTAATCGTTTTTCATCAACCCATTGTTGCTCTTTGAGTTCTTAAGCTTTGTCATCTTCATCATAGTTGAGGGGTATGATAATCTTTTTTTGTTAACATAACCTTCCAAGGGTTCCTTGTGGTAAAGGGTATGGAAAATATTCTCAGGAATATTATCATTCTGAGTAAAAGAAGGTTTATCTTTTTTGGTTTCATCTTCTTCTTTTTCGCCAGAGCTTTGGTCCCCTTCTGTATCATCGGTTAATTTAGGAATCACCAAGTCACCAAAACCAGCATGTTTCCATAATTTGTCTAAACAATCTCCATGCATAGCAAGTGCAAATTTTAGAGAATTTGTAGTTGAATCAATCTTGGTAGCAAACTTAGTTTCTAAGGAACTAAAAGACGTTTCAATTTTGTTGCCGAGCTTGGTTTCAAGTGCTGCGCTGAGCTTGGTTTCAAGTGTTGTGACAATGGCATCAATTTCAGTTGGTGTTAACTTGTCTCCCATTGTAACAAAAGGTAGGTGGGTGAAAACTTAGGGTTTTGAGTTGTTGCGGAAGCTGTGAAAAGGATCTGTTTCTACAAAAAAATCTAAAGACTCTGTATCTGGTACCAACTAGTGTAGCACAGAACAGTGGTAACAGGGATAGGTTTAAGTTTTGTCAGAAACTTAATAAAAAACGGATTCTAGGATCAAGATTCTAAGATAAAAGATTGATAAACAAACTTGATGATAATATTGATAATAAGATGTGTCTTGTAAACAAGAGTTCCAGCCTTTATATAGACTTACATGAACTAATTAAAGGAAAGAGTTTGACGAAAACTAGAAAAGGAAATACTTGCGAAGCAAACTAACTTAAACTGACGTAATGGGTCAACAGTCATAGTTGATTCAAAAACATGAGGTCAACTGTTACAGTTGATACAGAAGAAAAGAATCAACAATCGTTGTTGATACAGAGAAAGATGTACTACATCACATTATCTATGAGAAAATCTTTCAAGTGCTTTAAAAAATCTTTGGCTTTCTCCAAATTTAAAGCATGCCCCGCATTCTTGATCACCACGTACTAGTTATGTATTATCTCCTACATGCCTACAAATTAATGTTCCAAAATTATGCGAAATCAGTTTACACCTTTTTTCAAAGGATTCTCGATTCAAGTAAGCACAAGATGTACCTAACAAAAATCAGAAACTAGTTAAAAAGAGCTCATACTTTTTAAATCGGTACCCCAGTTCCAGAGGGAATACCTGGTCTTATTCTCCCCATACTATCAATGTTGGCTGCATCAAAATTTTAGAAAAACCATAATTAGAAACCGGACTACACATACGAAACAATATCAGTATATCACTACCATCGAATGTATTGTTTCAAATGAAAGGCTACTGCAATAAGAATGAACTTATTCAGAGATTCACCTGACTAATCTTAGGATTGAAAATTGTCGATCTTTTAGTATATTTTGGATCAAATCTCTCTTCTCTTCAATGTAGCGTGTGCACATTACCTGCCACTATTGTCACAGACAAAATTAGAACCATGAACCATTTGAACTCCGGGTACAAATTATCATCCATTGTCAATGATTCAACATCATCCATTGTCATTGATTATGCAAAGCAGCTTATGAAGCTATTAATAAAAGGCTACATAAATCGAGACGAGTTGTGTTATGTATGACCATGTACAACCATGGTGTCGATACAACGACATGCACGGCAGAAAAAGATTATTTAAATTTCCGAATTTAGTAAATCGTTCTCAATCTAAATCCATGGAGATACTTTATTCTTCAGAAATGCAAGAGTGGCAGGGAGTTTATCCCGATACAAATCCCCTGTGGAATAAATGTGCAACCTAGTTTTGCTAATTGCCTATCTCGACGATTGAGTTCCTTTCCAACCACGTTGGATTTTCTCTGGAAAAGGTTCTCTTGTTTTCTTACTAGTTAGTCTAGAATCACTCTTGTTCTGATCATGTATTTTTTTTTTTTTTGAACTTCTCCACCACCAAGTGATTATTGGAACTCACATTGTTATTTTTATTCACTGGACCAATAAAACAAACACAATCTTGCAAACCCCATTGGATTGTTCGCCGCAAGGTTTCTAGAATTTAATTTATGGCTTTGTCTGATGAATGGTCAGGTTGTTTGGTTTTTTCTTAGTTATTATATTTGAATCTGGTCTCTTTTAGTTAACTCATCCAAACCCGACTAATTGCTTTTCACTCTTGTTTAGTCGTATCGACTAAAAGATCGTCGTCAAATATTAAGGTTATATTATATTTAAAATATTAAGATTATATTATATTTATTTGGGGTTGCCTTTGGGAGATAGATGTGGTAGAATTGATAAATGTGATAAAATTATTGATAAATTTATTGCAAAGCTTGCTAGATAAGAAATCATTACTTTCGAGAGAAGGTAAGATAACTTTGATAAATAGTGTGCTAGCCAGTCACCCAACTTATTATATGTCTTTATATGAAATGCCTGCTTCTGTTATCAAGAAACTGGAGAAAATAATGAGAGATATTCTTTGGAATGACAATAAAAGTAGAAAGAAGTTACATTTGGTTAAGTGGAGGGGCAGAAGAAAGAATTTTGGAGGCCTTGGTATTGAGAATTTAAAGCAAACTAGTCATGCATTGTTGTCAAAATGGACTTGGAGATTTGTAAGTGAGGAGGAAGCTCTTTGGAGGGTTATTGTTTCACAAAAATATGGTTATGATGAAGCCAAGTGGATTCCAAAGACCACTAAGTGCACTTACAGGAAATTTTTTTGGAGAGCAATAATGAAGTTGTTTTGAAGGTTGTTAAATTCAAGGTCATTAATGGTAATTCCGTTAGATTCTGGGTTGACAATTAGCTGTATGATTCAACTATAAAACCTTGCTATCCTAACATTTGTGCCATGTCCAAAGCTAAACATTTGTCAGTGGCAGAAATTTGCAGTTCAGATGGTTCTTCTTATAGATGGAATCTTCAAACCCAACAAGACTCAATGTTGCTGCTAGAACAGAATTACACCATCTTCTCTATGATATTTCTTCTTTTAGACCCACTATTGACCAGGAAAATGAATTCCAATGGTCTTTAACTAAAAGCAATGTTTTCCAGGCATCTTTATGACAAGATTACAATGGAGGAAGGTATTATTCATAACAACTCTATCTCTACCTTCATTTGGAGTTTAAAATGTCCACCAAGAATTGGCTTGTTTTTGTGGCTTATTGCTCTTGCACACAAGAGATTTATTGAGATATAGAGGGATTGAAGTTCCTCATAATTCTGTTTTGTGCAATAACACTGAATCTAGTGCTCATTTTTATTTGCATTGTTCTTTTGCAAGAGATGTTAGGAACATATTTCTTCTTAAACTTAAGTGGTTTTTCTGCATGCATTTGGACATAATTCCCTCTATTGAGGCTTGGCATATCTCTCGATAAAATCTTGCAAGTTTGCGCAGTTTGGAATCTATTACATGTGGCCATTATTTGGGGCATTTTGAGAGAAAGAAATGCGAGAATTTTTACTAGCAACTATTGTTGCTAACAAAGCAATTTACTGTCTTTTCTCTTGGGCTCCGGCTGTTAAAGATTTTGAAAGTGTGAGTTACAAATTATTTTACAGTTATGGCTGACTGGTGTACTATTTACTTCACTCCTGCATAATTTGGTAGTCTGCTACCATTTTTTTTTTCTACTTTGTAACTGCTATAGTGGTTTAATCTTTATACTCTATATTTTTTTGATATATGGATTTTCTTTGTCGATCAAAAAAAAAGGTTATAGTATATTTTTTTAAATTGGGGGCATCCATTTACATTTCTATTCTCACACTACCTTACACATTGGGCACCATATTTGGAGAAAAAAACTAAACGACAACCGATTTGAAGCTACTATTTTGAGGATATATTCCTCTTACAAAGCTCTACGTTCCTATCAAAAATGAGTGGGTCCTAAAATAATAAATTTCTTAATCTAGCGGTCTTAATTTTGATGGTTAAAAATCCATTGATTTTCAGCGACTCATTTTCAAAGTGGTGGATGATAGTGTTATACGTTTCAAAGTCGACTTCTCTTTTGAGATTTCTGGTTGTAACAGTAATGAAGCCACATTGTTCAAACACTTCTAAAAAGGAGATTTTAAAGTTTAGTGATTTCATTCTACAAATTACAGAAGAAATTAGCACTTTTAGAACTGAAAATATGAAAAGTCGACATGCTTGACAAAGTGGGAAGATAACGACTTTCCATAGCCGACATGTTGATAAAAAACCATAATAACGACCAAATAAGATTTTCCATACAGGAAAAAGTATTTGAAATGCATGATTGGTTGACAAGGTATTAATCATAACATGCCGACTAATCTTTAGTCGTCAAGGTTTAGAATGCGAAACACTGACGACTAAAAAATCTTATACAAATTCGTCACGATTATAGATAAAACAACATGACGACTAATGAAAAATGATACACAAAGAAAGGTTTATTATAGATGTTATTGGTCATCATGGTCGAAAATGCTCAAAATGACGACCAACACAAAGTCGTCAAGGTAGTTTTCCCAACCATGCCGACAAATAGCAAAAATGTACACAAAGAAACTAGTTTATGGTGTTTATTGTTCGGCAAGGTTCAAGTTTTCATAACATGACGATCTTAATTACTACAACACTAATCGGTAAAGTATAAGGATGAATACAGTGACGACCCTGTAAATGTTACTTTTAGATACGAAAAGTCGTAATGATACTCAACCAAGGAAAATAACGACTAATACTAGTCGTCAAGGTAGACGAAGAGATACCCTAACAACCACACATCTGCAATTCAATAATTTCGATTTTCCATCGTAATATGCCACTCAAACAACAAGCTAAAATATTAAATAGAGTTTAAATGAATTAATTGACAATAAAAAAATTCTAATCGATAACTATTATTTTTTATTTGATGACGATGACGATGAAATATAAAAAAGAAAAAAGGATTTGATCATTTGAATGATAAAGAATAAGTTAGTGTCTGGATCTAAAAATAGAAAATGAATAGTTTTAGTTATATTAGGGAAAGGGTAACTACACCTCCCTCTCTACTTGAAAGCAAGTAAAGTGAGAGGGGATTTCAAAATAAGGAGAAAAACGAGGCTTAAATTCTCGCTTGGTCTTTTATTATAATAAAAAAAACTAAAAAAATATGTTAATATCATATTTTGGGCCCATTTTTAGTGTTTTATATAATTAAAACACTTTTGGACGAGATTTGCTTCCTCATCCTAATTAGTAATTACCTTCCTCAATACTAGACTAAAACCTTATGTCTATATGACGTGACAGGATTGTACAAGTATCCCCTTACCTCTTCCACTACACTCGTCTGAAGAAAGAGTTACTTTCATCGTATTTCAGTGTGAATTGCACATGCATCCATTTATTTATTCACCACCATATGCAAAATGCAAGCTAGGAGCCTACGACTGCATTAAAGTCATTCAATTTTTTTCCCTGCCTGTGTGATTTGTCTTTTGGTCACTCAAAGTCAAAATCAATCGGAACAACAAAAAGGAGTTATGTGCAAAGGAAGGAGACAGGTTGTGACTCCACGAAATATTGAGTTTACATATTTGGGGGGTTTTGCATGATTTATAAAGGCTGAATACAAATCTCTGTCGAGGATACTATTCCATATAAACCAAACGATCCTGACTGCTTTTTTGATTTGGTATTTTCTTGATTGTATGTGATGGTTTTGGCTGAAGTATTATATTTGAATACCATAAGTAGAAAGCACAAAACAAGAATAGAAAAAATAACAAAAAGAATTGAAAAGATTATTTTTTCTAGGATCATGTTAACTTGTATACTCGTATACAAGTTAACAGGGGTATTTTCGGTCTTTAATTGTACGGGAAAAGGAATCAGGTATTAAAATAATATCAAATTATTCTTGTCCGAAATTGAGATTGATGTTCCAATATTACCCTTAGAATTTTTTAATGAAAAATCTCTTCCCAAAAACGAAGGTGTGCAACAGATCGCGACTCCTCTTTCCTTTTCGTCTTCTTCTTTTCCATTTTCATCTTTCTGTTTTAGCACCTTATATAAATGGATAATATTTTTGATTACTTCTGTACTGGTGTTGTAGGTTCAAGCAAATGTGAATCTAGCTATAAAAAACTTGCTAGTCCACCACCTCCAAGCCCACCACCTGCTCCTCCCATCCTCCGGATTTACCTGTGCACCATCCAATCAATATATTTCACTAATCAAAACTGGTTGCGATGTCTGTCTAAGTGAATTGAACAAGAACACACCAAGCGGAACTTATATCTTTGATTACTCCTGTACGGGCATTGTAGGTTCAAACAAATGCGAAGCTTGTTATAGAAGATGAAGAAGAATTGCAGTCATTAATTCTTTAATTTTTCTTAGGGTTTTATCCAGGATTAAAGATAGATTTTTTTTTTGTTGTTGATCAGATTAAAGATAGATCTTGGTTTGTCAACAAAATTGATTTGAATGGAAATTAGTTAAACATCATGTTATCAGTTTGTTTTTGATGGTCAAGGCTAAAGCAGAATTGGATCCTAAACTCCTGATTTTTCAAACAAAAAATTGATTTGATTTTAATGGAGTCAAACCCATAACAGCTGTGAACAGAGAAGATAGATGGGTTTAAAAAATGCCTAAATCGTGGCCGTACACTGTCATGTGGGGTCTACGGAATAAAAATAATGTCTAACTAACAAGGGTACTTAATGGAAAAATGCACTAGTTATTAAAGCGAGTTGCACTAGTTTTCAGAGCGAGTTTTTAGATGTCAAAGTTCACACAACGGCATATCAGCAGTACCGGTAAACCCAGACAAAAGAAGCAAAGACATGCTAATAACCATATGTCTCCAGTACTCATCATATGATAAATTGGCCATGATCGTAATAGAATAGAAGATTCTTCATCATCATTAATATTTCCATCAATCCTTTCCTTGTACAGATTAAATTTCGCTTCTGAATCCAGTGTTGCTCTGTACATATGAACATCTTCCACAATAATGCTTCTTTCTCCTTGTTTTCTTGCTTGTCGATTCTTGTTTTTGTAAAGATAGTTAAGTATTATACCATCAGAACGAACAAGATATAACTTACCACTAGTGTCTAAATTTAAGGTTACTGATAGTGAACCTTTATGTGCATGTGATATTACAGATACACACTCTGATCGGTTATATATTGCCAGTAAACCATTAGTCTGTTGAACTGATAATCTGTTACCACCAGAGATAAGATCAACTCCGGGTCTTAGCATTTGACCGCCGAGAATGGTATCGGTAGGATGATTAAAACTAGGATTTTGAATGGAGATTTAACAAACCATATACCTACTACATATCGATCAGGACAATATGGTGATGAACCTGTACATGCTAACTTGTAAAAACCAAAAGCAATGTTACCCGAGGGAGAAAGCCAATAACTAGAAGACCCATTGAAAGAAGGAGAAATAGATGAACCTATTGTTATGTTGCCGGCGGAAGTATCATTCAAAGATGAGGATTCAACAACTAGTAATGGAACAAGAACTAAGAATGACAAGGAGAGAATCACCTGTAGAAACTTCATGTTTTGATGAAAGATGAACAGAGTTAGAATATTGTGACGACTAGTAAAATTTAATAGCAGATTGTTTGTGGTTATAACATATAGGGCTCAAAAGTATTACAATTTCGAAACCAACAAACTCTTAACCAATTGAGCAGAACAATTTGAGAAAACTGGGAAGTAGTAGAATTTGAGAAAACTGGGAAGTAGTAGATTTACCTTCCAAAGGCCCAAAGTTAAGAGACTGCCTCAGTATATTATCCTCCATATGTGTCCCTCGGATTACGAAAAAAAGTTTCTTAACCGAGAAAATTCCAGCTGTTGTAACTTTGGTCTTAAAGAACTTCATTGATCCCAACCTTCCTGTGGCATACTGCATTCAACTAGTTTAGAGATAAGCTGGCAGCAGGCTCGAATTCAACAGTTTAGTATGTTGCCGAAAATTGTTTCCAGGTTCTTCATGCTATCTCAGTAATAAGTGCATCATATATACCCACGATCTTTAACTAGTTACGATCGTCATTATTCTTGCCATTGATGTTGTCATTTACGGAATTGTGAGAACTTTGATCATGTACTGCTGCACCTTTGTCTATGAGAAAAGATTTCAAGTGCTTCAAAATTCTTTGGTTTTCTCCAAATTTACAGCATGCCCCGCATTCTTGATCACTACTAGTTCTGCATTATCTCCTAAATGCCTACAAATTAATGTTCCAAAATTATGCAAAATCAGTTTACACCTTCATTCACAGGATTCTAGATTCGAGTTAGCACAGACTAGTTGTCATACCTTTGTAATCTGTACCCCAATTCCAGAGGGAATACCTGGTCTTCCTCTCCCCACACTATCAATGTTGGCTACATCAGAATTTTAGAAAAACACAATAAAAAGAGCGAACCAATATTGCTACTATCGACTTCATGGATTCAGGGAAGCATTACTACTGCAATAAGAATGAAATCAATTAGAGTTTCACCTGACGAATCTTAGGAAGATTTGAAAATTGTCGATCTTTGAGTATATTTTGGATCAAATCTCTCTTCTCTTCAATGTAGTGTGTACACATCACCTGCCACCATTCGGACAAACTAAATTAGCTCCATGAACCATTCAATCTCAGGGTTCAAATTATCATCCATTCTCAATCATTCAACATCAATAACAAAAATGGCAAAAGAACTATAGTTCTAAGTCACAAATGTGAAGCAATCAAAATACACTAACCTGAATGAAATCGCGAAGAAAGTAAGATGGCACGGTCTTAGCAGCAGCTGGCTTAACAAATGACATTTTAACTAGAGTTCTCAACTTATCAGGTGTTTGAGGCAACAAAATACTAGCAGCTTCATCTAAATCCGAAACCTTAAACAATCCATCTTTCATATCTTTCTCTTCTAAACAAACACCAGAACAACACAATACGACTTTCTCGATTGCATCCGGATACTGCGATGCTAGACTATACCCAACAAAACCACCATAACTCACACCAACTAAACTCATTTTCTGAACCTGAAAACTCTCCATTAATTTCTTCAAACACCGTGCTTGAAAATGTTCAGTTCTTTCTAAATGAGTTGTATACGAATTTCCGAAGAAGAGTAAGTCGGGGACGTATACATTGAAGCGAGGAATTAAGGGTCTAAGATAATTACCCCATTGCCACATTGCATTAGCACCGAATCCATGGATTAATATAAGATTTGGTTTTGCTGGTTTAGTGATTTTTGGTATCCAGCAGTGCATTGTTGTTCCTTCTCTTAAATCTGTTGTTACCGCTTTCAAACCCGCGTATGAGAATGTGTATCTGTACCACCAATCTCTTGATGCTGCGAAACTGAAACATTTTGTCATCTCAAAGAATCAAACAGAAGAAAAAACAGAGAAACGCAGAGGCAATTAAAATGTTTTGAAGGGTTTATTCAGCAAATCAAATCATGGGTTTTGCTTCATATGGAAAGAAATTTATGATTTCAAAAGGAATTTGGGAATTGAATTGATTTTGGGTGCAAGAATTGAATTGTAATTGGAAAAAATATCAGAAACGATGAATAGAGAAAGAATCTGTTTGTAATACAGAGGGGAAGTAAGGAATTTAGAGGTTTGGAGATTAGAATGGAATAAAGGTAAAAGAGACAAAATTAAAGCGAAGATGTTGGAAATTGGCGACCAATCAAAAGTAAAAATGGTAATAACTAGATTGAATCAGATTTAGTAGCAACTACTATGAGGAGTCAGGAAATTTACTACGAGGAGGCAAAATATTTTTAGGGTAGGCCAAAGGCAAGTCATAGGCTTGGAAATAGAAAAGAATGCTTAGAATAGGCCTTAAAAAGGGCTGGGAGGCAACCTGGCAGGATAGGCAACTGCCTACCCTTGTTGTGGGTTGCCTTCGCCACTGAGCTCCGGTTATTGGTGATAGATTTCTATTAAGTAGCCTGAGATTTGTTGATTAACGAAAAATAGCTTATCCAAATATTGAGGACAGACACAACTATATAGTGATATGAGTTTGAAACTCGATAGCACCAATTTTTTTACTGATCAAAAATCAATATACATATTTTCATCCAAATATTTTATTTTATTCCTGATCGATAAAAGAATATGGTGTCGATAATTTTCAAACTCAGATCGTTAATATCATCACACAATGACTTTATTGTCGTACTATGGTGATACTGGTCATTTCATCGCAACCTTGGTCATTCTTAAGCTATAGAATTATGTTTTTATGATTTTCTAATATTTCCACCGACAATTGATTTTGGAACTCATGTACATGGTACATTTACTCATTGGACGGCCAATCAAAAACAACTTATGGTACCAAGTACCAACATTTCGAAATTCACACATGCACACATTGAAAATATTTCTTATTAAGAAGTAACTTGGACCAAATAAAAAAATAAATAGAAAAAGGTACAAAAGTTGTCGAGTGATTTTTTGGTATTTCTAAACAATTTTTGTCACTGTATGGAATAAGCACAATCTATCATCTAAGATGAGTATATTCTTGTCACACATTTCTGTTGCTATCGACTTCAACCGTCTATAAATAAAAAGCCTAGTTTAATTGGGGGCCATGGTTTCTAATTGGGGGTCATGGAATTTTATTTGTCCCCCAAATTTTTCAGGGGTGTAAAAATTGGAAGATGAGTATATTATTTTATCCTTGATTAATATTTTTCTCTTCAAGTAACGACCCTCATTAACGACCCTTCACCGACATTAACGAAAGTTTAGGGTCGTCATATACATCATGATCAAAACAATAACGACTCTAAACTGTCATACACTAACGACTTTTTTTAGAGATTAACGACAGTCTATAACGACATTTCTAAAACATTAACAACTGTTTAAGTCGTCAAATGCGTAACCAAAACAATAACGACCCTTCCAAAGGATCGTCAGGGAATTGATCATTTTTATGACGACCCAAAACTATCGTACATTTCCGCCATTAATGAATCTTCGACAGTTTGGAGTCGTCACTTAAACAGTCTAAACATTAACGACTGTTGAGGGTCGTCAATGAAAATTTTTAATACCTTGACGAATTTTCATATTATCTGGACAAAAAAAAAATTAGACTAAAAATTGCAGACGAAAAATCTAAAAAAAAAATTGAACTCTAATTAATTAAGATTATCACTAATTAATTAAATTTTAATACTAATCATTTAGAAATATTTTAACCATTTAAAAAATATTTTTATAAAGGTGATCCAAATTAGATTCTTGTAATTTTTTTTGTCCTCTAATGCATGGCCACCAATTAAGCTAGGATAAAAAGATGATTGGCCTAATTTTCTCAGTTTTACTTTAATGATTTTTG
Source organism: Papaver somniferum (assembly GCF_003573695.1). Taxonomy (NCBI): domain Eukaryota; kingdom Viridiplantae; phylum Streptophyta; class Magnoliopsida; order Ranunculales; family Papaveraceae; genus Papaver; species Papaver somniferum. Next base: position 3,309,450 of record NW_020624377.1, on the reverse strand, counting down.
TCTTCACTCCACTAAACTTTTCAGTGGTACCAAATTCCTAAAATGTGCACGTGGCTTCAGGAGACAGCATTTCTGAGTCCTCTCCCAGCTAGTTATCACCAGACACTTGTAGTTAGGCTCTCGAGAGTTGTGTCACAGGCACCACCGTACCATAAATAGGCATCTCTCTTTTCAAATCTATAATGCGTACTATTGTTTTCTGAAGTTCTGTTAGGGGCAACGAGAACATCATAATGGGAGCAAAAAGCAGCTGGCAACAGGGTTTATCAAGCAACATAAAAGAAGCAGCTGCACCAGATATTTACTAGCGACTCCAACCAAGAAGCACCAAGAGTAAACAAAAATTAACAAGCAACGGGGTTTACCAAATGCAAGACATTGTAGTATGGGTTTCGGGTCATTGGGTGGTTCTCCAGCCGTTAAATAAATCTTGTCTTAAATTTTTAGTTGATATATATATATAGAACAGTATAATAAATATTTATTTGACTTATTAGAGACGGAGAGCGAAAGAAAAGAGAAAATTCCTTCAAAAGAAAAAGAGAAGACAAACTTACTTTTTTTTTTTTTGATGCCCTGAATTAGTGGTCCCTATACTATATCCAAACTCCTTAAATTAGAATGGATTTCAGTGATTATAGGGTTCAAATCCCTACCTCCACAATGGAAGACAAAATTACATAACTCCTAAGAATTAACTTCGGGATATGTTCAGCACTACTTGTCCCACTTGCTGAATTAGTCGGACATTTGTAGGTTGTACTAAGAAGAGTATGTGTTTTGAAGAGTATGTGTTTTGAATCCCACGTAAACTTTTTGTATCTTTCTTAGAACCGTTTTTTTGGGACCAGCCTTTTTTTTAGGGACAATTGTTTTATAAGGCCATCTACCCTATACTTGTAAGGGATGTCCTAAAGTGTAGACATTACTAATTTGCCACCAAACCCTAATTAAGATTATAAGTAAACTAATACCAAAATATAAATTTAACCTAATCTAATCTTAACAAAAACCCAAAATCAGACCTACCCTACCGCCGCACAAACGAGTTTTGGGAGATTTTTTTTTTCTTCTCTTCTTCTTCTTCCTTTCAACATCGTCTTCATCGATTAATCGTCGATTCATACAATTTTCATCGTCTATTAATCAATCGACTATAAGAATGATTCTTCGAAAGAAAACCCCAAGACTCCCAGAAACAGGTCCCCCATTAGGACATCTAGCAAATCACAAACAAGTTCAAATTGAGGAAGAAGTGGAACCAGAATTTAGAGGCATCATCGAATATCAAAGACGCAAGCCGAACCCTGATTCTGCCATGGGACTAATCCGCAGGTATTTTCCAACAAACCCATAACTTTTAATTTGATTTTGATTGCTTCAATTGGATAGAAATCATCAAAATATGGTTCAAATGGAAGTTACAGTGCCTTGTTCGGTTAGGAAGATTTTCTAAGAAACCCTAATTTGTTAACCGAACTTCCTGAAAGGAAGAACACGAAGAACAGTTCGGTTCAAAGAACTTCAGAATTAGGTTACCGAACTCATAGTTCGGGTGCTTCGCAAAAATTGTTAAAATTGTTTTGCAACCGAACTTCACCTTTATTACACAAATTTTATTTTTTGAAACTTTGTAACCGAACTCTGCTTTTTTGCCCACTATGTTGAGTTAAGATTTAACCGAACATTTTCCATTGGGTTCGGTGGATTCGCAAAGAAAGTTAAAACTAGTAAGTAACCGAACTCTAATACAAAAAAATAATTTGACAAACATTGACAAACCGAACTCTTTACTAATTGCAAACTTATGGAGTTCGGTTTGTTCGCAAAAAACCTTGAGAAACCGAACTCCATACTAATTGCATATATATGGAGTTTGGTTTGTTTGCAAAAAAGCTAGACTAACCGAACTCTTCACTGGAACACAATTTTTTTTTTAGAGTTGGCCTATTTTCGTGAACTTTTGCTACTAACCAAACCTTACTACGAGAACCCTTATGTTGCGTCTGATTTAGTCAGTCATTTATCGGTTAAGCTAATATCTTTTGTTTTCTTGATTAGTAGGAAAGGCAAAAAATCCAACCAAGGATTAGTGGAAGATATGAGAACTCCCACGCCTCGAGGAAGATTACACTTAGGTGCTAATAAGCGTGGAACCCAAAATGTTAAGTTTGGAGGTGGGTCATTACCGGGTGATGTCATCCAAGATGGTGTCAATAGAGATAATGTTGACAACGTAATCCAACAAGTTAATGAAGAGATCGTGGAAGAGATGGGCAGTCAAGAACATAATCAAGGTGGAGAAGGTGAACCAGCTGAAGAAGAAGGAAATGAGGGTGACAATGATGATGGTGAAGAAGATGAGGAAGATGGAGATAAGGATGGAGATAATGAAGATGATGAATCAGAGGAGGACTCGGATGAAGAGGAAGAGGAACAAGCAGAAATAGTGGCAAAAAAACCTAGAAAGACGCCTAAAAAGCCTTGTGCTAGATATGCATACATTCCTGATGACGATTTGTGTTTGAAGCCAAAGAAGCCAACTTATGGTACTCCAAGAGATGGAGGGGCAATATTGTTTGGCTACCAAAACTCATGGGTTGCCAAGATCTTTGCGACAAAGGTATTGAACCTTAACCATCAAGATTTCTCAGTCATTTTATTATATTTTGACATATATTATATTTTTTTTATATATATATTAGTATATAAGATATGATGTTGTTTTTGTAGGATCATAATAATGTTGTTCGTGTTTTGAAACGTCAAAAGAACAAGATATGGAGTATAGAGAATGAGTGTGATGAGGTCCGCTTGGCGGTATTTGATTGTGTGATATGGAATGGGATACAACATGCGCACCAAAAATTTGATGTTGTCACTGTTTCTGCATTTGCCGAGAGGGCTTATCCAGAGACAGATACCTTTCATCTACCATTTGGCGAGATGGAAATAACTCCGGATAATTATTTTAGAATCACATCCATACCAATTATGGGAACAAGTGTTCAAGATGGCTACGATCCCTCGATGAGTTATGAACTTCTTGAAAAGTTGGTAGAAAAGTGTCTAGGATGGAGCGATAAAAATTAACGCACAATGTGAGTTTAGACGAGATGCAAAAGAGCCTAAGGAAGGTGATGAGTATAATGAGTTTGAGGAAGACCGCACGTACAAAAAGAAGTTGAAAAAGATCAAGGTCAAAAGCTTGTTTGATGAGTTTTCAGGGACGAAAGATTTGGTTGCTCAAGGAAAGTTGGTGATGACACCGGAGAAGATTAAGCACCATGTGACTTCTTATTTTTTATATCAACTAGAAACCATTTTCTTCCCCGACACTTCAGGTCACTCGGTAAATGCTCATTACCTCAATCTATTGGACCCCCTTGATGAGGTGAACAACTACTGTTGGGGCATTGTGGTTCTTTCATTCGTTCAAGAGGAGCTCAGAAAAGTTTCGAGGATTAAGAGTGTTTTTTTGGAGGCTTATACACCCTTGTTCAGGTACCCCGTTAAATTATTCTTTCCGTTTTTCAAGATATAAGTGAATGAATATGTATTGTTACTAATCATATTGCGAATGTATTATTTGTTGCCTATACTCATAGGTTTGGGTGTACGACCACTTCCCTAAACTGCAATTGTCTCATGCTAAGACTCCTTGGATTTATGGGAAGCCTACAGCTGGTAAATATGAATTTTTGAACTCACGGGACAAGGGTAAGAAGAATAAGGTGTTGGAGTTGAGGAAGAAATTGGATAAGTTAACAGTGGAAGACGTGGTTTTTCATCCTTACGGCATTCCATCTGATGAAGATGAGGAAGAAGTTGAGGTTATTAATTTTCACCTATCGCGGTTTATAATGGACCGTTGTTTCATCCTGGCGGTTGTACAATGTATAATCCTCGAAGAGTATTGAGACAACTTTCTTGTGTCCAAAGTGTCCCACAAGAGGAAAACTTCAACTTCAAGGTGACAAAGTGGGGAACTAACAACACCGAAAAGAATTTCACTCCAAAATACAATCCTGCACCATCAGTGACCCACTGGAACAACTTTGGAGAATATCTTATTCCAGCTGAAGAGTGTCAAGATTCGTTTGATGAGCCAAATGCCGCTGACGAGGGATATATGGAATGGTATGAAATTTTTTCTCAAAAAATTATGAGGCTGAGAAAGAGAAATAGAAGGTAGTGGAGAATGAGGCTCAAAAAATTATGAAGCATACCCCTAGCTGTTGTGATGAGGCCGTGATCTTGTGGAATTCGGCGGTAAGATATTTACTCTTATTTCTGTTTTTCGAAATATTATAAAGTATTGAAAAATTAAAGTTACTTATGCTTTTGATTGAAAAAAGGTGAAGGAAAGTGCTAAATTGTTGAAGAAAATGATGGCAAATATCCGGAGTGGAGAGCCGATGGACACTCGACAACAAACAGACCTCTACAGCCAATGGACTAATATTTTTTCACCCAATTTTGCTGATTCAAGCCAGTGATCCTAGCCATACCATGTCGTTGAAGAGGATTCTCCGAGAAGGGGAAGGTTCAAGTCGGATGGTTGAACAACAAAGCAGTGGAGATGACACTCCTAGTGACGAAGGACGAGCTAAAGCTCCTAAACGCAAGAGTAGAAAAGTTTCTCATAATGGTCGTGGTAAATGAGTGATTGCAACAATTAGTGCTTTGGTTTCTTATGTTTACAAAACTTATTGTGGATTTGGTACTTTGTTTTCTTATGTTTGGAAGACTTTTTATTGCGTATTTGGTAGTTTCTTTCCTTATGTTTGGAAGACTTCTTTATTGTGGATTTGGTAGTTTGTTTTCTTATGTTCGTGTGCTTCCAACATTTAGTTATGTGGTTTAGTAAATGAATTTCATAATTTGGTTTTTAATTTGTGTTTTAAGGGATTAGTTCGGCTATTTGACTCATATGTGTTTCATTACATTAAATTTTTTAAGAAACAATAAGGTAGTTCCGTTAGTAGACCAAATATCGTAATCAACCGAACTCTTAAATGTCCCTAAGTTCGGTTTGTTCGCAAATTTGTAATCTAACCGAACTCAGCAACAAAAAGTTTCAGAAGTTACAGAGTTGTATTCGGTTACCTGGTATAAAATGGCAGGTAACCGAACCAATGAGTTCTAAAATCAGTGATTATAACCTAAAGTTCGGTTACCTGTTATGTTTTACCAGGAAACCGAACACAACTCTGTAACTTCTGATTTTTTGTAGTTTGTAAGTTCGGTTACATTGGATTTACTAAACCAACTGAAGTTAAGGACAAACAAGTTCGGTTATATGTACAAATTTATCTAGTAACCGAACTACATAGTTCGGTTTGGTCGTTAATTTTCTGATGTAACCGAACTACAAAATTTAAAATTAAAATGACACAAAGTACAAGTAATGGCTATTTTTATAGCCGTTATACACCTCAGTGGTATATATATGTGTCTCATAGTTAACATTTTATTTCAAAATTTTCTAAAAATGGCAGCTACTAGTCCTAAATTTACTCTAAATGAAGATCTTTCTCTTTGCAGAAACTACATACTATACTATCCAAAGAGGGGTGAAGAACGAAGAATGAATGGTATTATGAGACAAATTTATTGGGGGAAAATTCATGAGAAATTCTGCTCCGACACAATAAACCCTCATAACCGTGATCATATAGCTTTGTTCATTCGATTTGGAAAGATTCAAGATAAAGTTGTGGAATTTATGGATTTGTTTCGTATTGTATGGCGGTATCGACTTAGGGGTGAAACAAGGGATTATGCCGTTTCGATAACTATTCTTCCCATTTCATTGTCACCAAACTCTTCTCCGACATCGCCCTTTGGAGGATGGACAAAACTTAATTATTGCTAATATGGATCTATATCGCTTAAAGGGATTATGCCATGTTCATACTTAACTATCATATGGCGACAAGGGAGTCCCATAGACTTCCTCATGTTGCAAACACACACCTCGTCCGTCTTGGTTCCTCATATGTCAATCAAATTCACCTCTACCATTAACCTCTTAATGCAAGAATGTGAAACATTATAATGGAGTCCCTTGAATAACCGAAGGTCCTCCAAGTTCTTGATGTTACCACCTTTTTGTACAATCTTTTTGTACTTCATGATGCGGCTTTTTTGAAACTTCTCTTTAATTCTATCAATCTCGCGGTTGAAGTAATTCTCCATTGAGTTAAACACAATCATAAAATTACCAACACATCCAAAAAGTTTTTTCTTCAACCGGTGGTGAGCTGATTCTACCAAACTTGTCGCTTGGTTCCCAAAGTGTTAATGGTGGTTTGTAAATGCATAAACGAAGCGCTCTTTGTGTGGTTCCAACCATTTCTTAACCACATACGTTACAATATCCTCGGGATATTCGGGGCTAGACCAATGTTCGATAAATGCGGCAAGATTTAGATTATACTCTTCTTCGGTGAGAGACCAAGTTAATGACTCCCATTCACTAGAGAAAGCAACCCATTTAGCGTGATTTATAGTGTATTGTTTATCGAATTCCTCTTTTGCATCCGCTTGTTCATCTTCCGGTAGCTTACTAATCTCTTCAAATGCTTTCCTCTTTGGTGGACAAATTTGAGGCTTGCACATATTCATCACATTACACCATATATGGAATGTACAAAGCATATTACGTGTTAATGGGAAGACTCTCTCTATTGCGTTCATTAATGCTACATCATTGTCCGTCACTATAACCCCAGGGATATCATCATCTCGGTATATGGCCTTCAATTGTTGTAGCACTCAAGTGTAACTTGGTTCTTGATCATCTTCTAGAAAACAAAAAGCAACGGTAAACGGTGAGTTCGTCGAGGTACAACCAACAATGTTGAACAATGGCATCTCGTATTTGTTAGTCTTGTAAGTGCAGTCTATTATAAGAACTTGATGGAAGCATTGAGCCAATTGAACACTCTTAGGATGCGCAATGAAGAGATGTGTTATATCATCTTCCGGACCTACGTTCTTTTGAACCGCGTATCCTTTCTCTTGAGCGCAAAAAACAATTGTTGTATCACTTTTCTATCCTTCTATTCATTCATTTTAATTGTCTCAATTGCATTGTAAATGGTGGACAAAGATGATACGTTATCCTTGTTATCATCCTTTAGTAAGCGAAGCATATTAAGTGGTGAAATACCCATTTTCCAAAATTTAGCTATTTTCTCCATTTCTTGAGGAGTGAGCCGAGCGGAAATTGAATGTCATTCAAGATCCTCCGGACGAGGGTGGTTATGATGACCTTCCACCTTATCCATAGATAAAACCCAACCCTTCCTGTTTTTGCACTTACTAAATACTACCTTGAACGGAAATTTAATTTTCTTTGAGCACGTTGTGTTCTTCCTCGTCGTCTTTCCTTTATACACATAACCATTCCTCTTGTGACTAACATCGGGATCTCCACTTCTCCCACAAACCATTTCAAAACGAGTTTTGCTTTCTTTTCCATTCAAAACTAATACCCACATGGCTTTCTTGGCATGCTCTCTAGCCTAATTCTTCGCATCAATAGGTTCTTCAAATACCAAATCATTGGCATAGTGATGGGATGTATCTTCGAACAACATACCAACCGGAGAAGGTTGATCATCCATTGGTATAGGTTGACATTCAATATACAAGAAATGGAACAACATCAATTGCAATCAAAAACAAGTTCGGTAACATGATAATTTTATCGGGATAACCGAACTCCGCATCCGGTTGGTAAAGTAAGTTGACATGTAACTGAACAAATAACAAGCAAAAAGTTCGGTTACCTTCCATATTTAACTAGGTAACCGAATGCGACTCTGGAACTTTTGATTTCTTTTGTTTGTTACGTTCGGTTAGTTGTGTTGTTGGGTTCAAGTTTGCGAAACAACCGAACTTATTACGTACAGTTCGGTTAGTTATTGGTTGCGAACCAACCGAACTTCACATACACTAATTCAAATCTTATTTTACGTAAGTTCGGTTAGATAGTTGGTTGGTATGAAGTTTGCAAACCAACGGAACTTTATACACTAAGTGTTAGAGCACTACTCGGTCAAACTCGCATGCGTTGTTATCTCAAGCATGTTCGTCAATGTTAGTGATCAAAACTATAAGTGTTGATTTCTAGTCTCTTATAGCTAAGTCTCGGACTAGGATAGTAAGTGTAGTTGAGCTCAAGGACTTCATGGAGATTCATCATACAAGTAGAAGATCTACTCAAGGAACCGGTGGAACTTCTCGACAAAAAAGGTATGTGGAGACTTGAACTTATCTGTTATCAAAAGTCTCTCTATTCTATCTCCTACTCTTCGAGACAAAAGTCGTATGCTATATATATAGACTAGATTATAGACATTTGGTATTTCAAGCCGAGTATACCCCGCCTATTTATATCTCGAAATATGTGTTGGTAAGCTTTTCGCTTCGACCAAGTTTTTCTTTACCTAGTGACGAAAGTCATGAATGTTTCAATCACTTTGGAAATTTCTTTGACGAGAAATTGTGTAACAACTATATAACGTCCTCTAAGAATGTTTCAATGATTGTAATGAGAGTTTAGATTACATAACCAATGGATTCCTTGAACCGAAGTTGTCGAAATTTGTTGATCAAGAGAACCGGAAGTATGGCAAGTGCCAAGTCTGCGAACTGCCGAAGTTCTCAAAACCGAGAATTTCTGCTGGATTTGACAAACTACTTGCATGAGCCAAGTCCGCGAACCCATTCTGCGAACCGGCGAAGTTCTCATCTCGATAATTTCTGTTGTTGTTTGTAAACTCTGTCCGGTGTCTTAAGTCCGCGAACCTAGTCTGCGAACTTGAGAAGGTTATATATCTAAAGATGATTTCTGAACTTAATCTTAAAAGACTAAGGAATGATTTTGCAAACTGTGGCTATTAAAGTTCATGAATCGATTCGAGTAAATCAAATCTCCTTTGCTTCAATTGTGTCTTGTGTAGTTACATAAGATTTACTTGCAATTGAACAACTCTCTTAACTAGTTCATTTGAGTCATTTGAGCTAGTTATGGTGAAGAAGAACATGGTTGATATGAAATGCTCATATGGTTAACCTTTCGTTTAAACTATTGTTGAACCAACAATGCACACGTTTGGGCACGGTTAACAAACCTAGAAGCGTGCAGTTCATTTGTGTATAACAAGATAAGTTTTCGATCTAACGGTTGAGAAATATTAGATTGAATCTAAATCAGGTTTTCATCTAACGGTGAATATTGATTGCTTTGTAACTAAGGCAAACGCCTGATTTGAACGGCTATATAAGGGGGCATCTAGCAACTCTGTAAAAAATAATCCCCACACCTTACGTGTGATACTAGTTTGCGTGCTAGAGTCGATTATCCTATAACCTTTGGTTTTCTTCTTCTAAAACCAGGTTAACGACTTAAAGACTTCATTGGGATTGTGAAGCCAGACCGATACTACTTTTATCGTAGTTATGTGATCTGATCTTGCATCTTCTATTGTAACAGTACAATCATATTGATTGGCTTGAGATTGTTTGATTTCTCCGATAGGCAAGATATAAAAAATAATCACAAACATCTTCGTCTCATTATTTGTGATTCCGCAACATCTTGTTTCGCTACCATACGATTAAGATTGTTGTGAGGTGATTGATTAATCTAGGCTGTTCTTCGGGAATATAAGACAGGATTATCAATTGGTTCCTGTTCGCCTTGATTATTATCAAAAGACGGAACAAAAACTTTAGGGTTTTTCTGTGGGAGACAGATTGGTCCTTTGATAGACTTGTCTGTGTGAGACAGATTTGTTTATTGTTAAAGCCTGCGATTTTGGGTCGTGGCAACTCTTAGTTGTGGGTGAGATCAGCTAAGGGAATCAAGTGCGCGGTATCCTGCTGGATCAGAGGCGTAGGAGTATAACTGTACCTTGGATCAGTGGGAGACTGATTGGGGTTCAACTATAGTCCAGTCCGAAGTTAGCTTGGAGTAGGCTAGTGTCTGTAGAGGCTTAATACAGTATGTATTCAATCTGGACTAGGTCCCGGGGTTTTTCTGCATTTGCGGTTTCCTCGTTAACAAAATTTCTGGTGTCTGTATTATTTCAGTTTCCGCATTATATTGTTTATCTTTATAATTGAAATAATACAGGTTGTGCGTTTAGATCATCAATTAGATTAATCCAACCTTTGGTTGTTGATTATCATTGATTGATCCTTGGACAATGGTCTTTGGTACCGTCCAAGTTATTCCTTGTGTTTGATTAGGACTCGCTGATTTCTATTAGTTTGAGTAAATCAAAACAAGAGAGAGATAATAACTCCTTGAGATACTTTTACCTAGATTGAGCCTGACTGTCTAGTTGATTCTCTAAATTGTGTTTCGGAGTTAGTCCATACAGATTGCTAAGCGAAATATTGGGTGTTGTTGCTAGACCCCCAATTTTTCAATTGGTATCAGAGCAGGCAAACATGTTTAAGACCTTACAAGTCTGTGTTTGTAGCGATTTGACTCTATGGACAGTTGTGTTATCTCAGTAAACGTACCACCAGTCTTCGATGGCTCAAACTACTTATGGTGGAAAATTGCTATGCGTACTTTCCTTCAGTCGCGTGATTTCCAATCATGGGTTTATGTTGTCAATGGTTATGAGGCTTTCGTCGTTATAGTTGAAAATACTACCATGCCTAAAAACATCGGTACATATACTACTGTTGAGTCTCTTGCTTCAAAGCAAATTCCGACGGCTTTAATGCCATCATGCATGCCACTACCCCAGATCTTCGACACCTTGTGGCTTCATGCTCCACGTCTAAAGATTCTTGGGATACTTTAGAAACTGTATTTGAATGTAACACCAGCGAAAAGGAAGCTAGGCTTCAAAACCTTAACTCCGAATGGGAAAACCTTCATATGGCAGAAGAAGATTCATTTGATGAATTTTATCACAAAATGTCTGAAATTGTTAATGCATCATGTGCATTGGTGTTGATGGTGGTTTTTATCTTAGGGTTAAAATCGTAAAAATGTGCATCTGGCATGACGTCACCATGACCTCTAGCGCATTTATTGACCATTAACACATTTATTGAATCAATCAGCATGCTTACGTAAGAATTACTAGAGTACCTTTTTTCTACACGGGTCATGTTCCACGGCAGAACACTTTGCATTGACTAAGCTTATGCCAAAACCCTAATTCTCATGCTACCGCGCCAAGGCATGCCAACCATGCCAACCGCACCACTGTGCCAATGGCAAACCATGCCAGCCACATCTCCGCGCCAAGGCATGCCAACCATGCCAGCCGCACCACTGTGCCAATAACAAACCGTGCCAGCCACATATACCGCGCCAAGGCATGCCAACCATGCCAGCCGCACCACTGTGCCAATGGAAAACCATGTCAGCCACATCTCCGCGCCAAGGCATGCCAACCATGCCAACCGCACCACTGTGCCAATGGCAAACCATGTCAGCCACATCTCCGCGCCAAGGCATGCCAACCATGCCAGCCACACCACTATGCCAATGGCAAACCGTGCCAGCCACATCTACCGCGCCAAGGCATGCCAACCATGCCAGCCGCACCACTGTGCCAATGGCAAACCATGCCAACCACATCTCTGCGCCAAGGCGTGCCAACCATGCCAGCCGCACCATGTGCCAGCGGCATGCCAAACCCTTGGCCCCACCGTGCCAAGCCAACCGCACCTTGCCATGGCCCTATCCATGCTAGCCGCACCATGTGCCAACGGCATGCCAAGCCAAACGCACCTTGCAGTGGCCCTAGCCATGCTAGCCGCACCATGTCCCAACGGCATGCCAAGCCCTTGGCCCCACCATGCCAAGCCAAACACACCTTGCCTTGGCCCTAGCCATGCTAGCCACACCATGCGCTCATGGCATTCCAAATCCACGGCCTCACTATACCATGCCGGCCTTCCCTATGCGGCTACCAAAACGGAGGCGTGCGACAAACAACTGTCTCCCTTCAATCCCAGGAGCAAATCCTAGCCGTCCAAGGTTACCAGACAACGCATGGTAACCCCAAACTCTAGTTGGCCACGCCAAACCGCGCCAAGGCATGCCAATGGCATGCCAACCTTGCCGCGCCACCATGCTGGCCTTCCCTATGCGGCTACCAATTGCAACAATTAACGGTCGCCCTTCAATTCCAGGAGCAAATCATAGCCGTCCAAGGTTACCAGACAACGCATGGTAACCCAAACCCTAGTTTGGCCGCGCCAAGGCATGCCATGCAAATGGCATGCCAACCTTGCTGCGCCACCATGCTGGCCTTCCCTATGTGGCTACCAAAACGAAGGCGTGCGATAATCAACGGTCTCCCTTCAATTCCAGGAGAAAATCCTATCTGTCCAAGGTTACCAGACAACACATGGTAACCTTTGACCTAAAACCCTAGTTTGGACACGCCAAACCGCGCCAAAGCATTGCATGCCAACCTTACCGTACCAACATTCTGGCCTTCCCTATGCGGCTACCAAAACGAAGGCGTGCGACAATCAACGGTCGCCCTTCAATTCCAGGAGCAAATCCTAGCGTCCAAGGTTACCAGAAAACACATGGTAACCTTTGACCTAAAACCCTAGTTTGGCCACGCCAAACCACGCCAAAGCATGCCATGCCAACCTTACCGTACCAACATGATGACCTTCCCTATGCGGCTACCAAAACGAAGGCGTGCGATAATCAACGGTCGCCCTTCAATCCCAGGAGCAAATCCTAGCTGTCCAAGGTTACCAGGCAACGCATGGCAACCTTTGACCCAAAACCCTAGTTTGGCCATGCCAAACTGCGCCAAGGCATGCCATGCCAACCTTGTCGCGCCACCATGCTGTCTTTCCCTATGGACTACCAAAAACGAAAGCGTGCGATGACCAGCGACTACCTTTCCTCTTAAGATGCAATATCTTAACCGTCGAAGGTCACCAAGCCAGCAAGTCTCCCAAGACCGACTTGCCAGGCGACAACAATATGCTACATGTTTTCCACGAAAAAATTCGAGACATCAACATATATCACAAACTGGGGGATCCTCTTTGGGTATTGGTTAATTTGGAGGTTTACAGCGTGCGGCGTATACTACGCCCGTCATAAGGAAGTGTCATAAGGATGAGGCGGTTAGTAAATACAGGGAGTAATGGTGAAACGTTCTATTTTATGGAACATCAATTTCATGCGTTAACAGTTACCACCTCCTCCCATTTACTCACCCATTTTTTTCATTCCTTAATGAGACCAGAGTACGTTTCACTTCGGCTTGTATAAATAGGTCTTACCTATTTCCACCGAAACACAAGTTCAGTCAGGAGAAATACATCACTCAGAAACATTCGCTTGCTTTCCATCTGTGAGCTTCCCATTTTCTGATACAAGTCGTAAAACAACTACTCTTCCAGAATAAACCTGGTCTCAACACTTTCTTCGCTTCCCTCCCCAAAACCAACCCATTCTCCTTCACTTTGTGACCGAAGCAAGTCTGGAACGACCATTTCTTGGTTTAGGCCGGATTTGTACAGATTGATCTCTCGAATCTAAATTACTCCCTTGCAGTACATTGTTTAGGGTTTAAACTCATTTCTCACCCACACACCCGAAATTATCGAAATCAGCAGAAATCGTTTTCACCCTCAAACAATTGGCGAACACAGTGGGAGATTGATCTTTCGGGCACGATGTCAATTTCCAATCCCTGATCTCCTACCTCGACTCATACGTCAGGACAGCAGAATCAAGCGATCCGCTCGGGAAACGACGACTCAGCTACTAGACGGCTCGATTACCAGTCGTTACATGGAAAAGGACGACTGTGGACTTTCGAGGGGTTTCAAGCGAATGATCCGCCCAGGGATCGGCGGCACGACAAGGAGTGACTGGGGACTTTCCACAGTCAATATTTCCCATGTCTTACACCCGGAAGATTCCTTTTCATCAGGAAGATCTGAATAACCGAGTAAGTCTTTCCTAGACAAAAGACATGGTTTGCTATTTAAAGTTCTCACGGGAATAATAAAACCAAAAGTCATGTTATGTTTCATCCCATGTCATCTACCAACACACGGTTTCGTGGTTCTCCTGGGATGATTGTGTCGCTTGCAATCGTAACCAAAATAATTTATTCCCAAAAGAATAATCCAAAAACCATCAAGGTAACATTTGTTTATCAACCCAAAAATCCAGAAAAATCAAAACCATAAACTAGGCGTTTCGTTCGCCTTTCAAAAAAAAAAAAACAACTAAAAGTAGGAGTTCAAAAGACAGAAATGTGTTCAAGGAAAGTTTTCCAACAATGGATTGCTCTTCTTGGCGAGAGCCTTCTTTGCGCTTTGAAGGTCCGCCCTATTTAATCTTAGTTTCCTGGATAGCTTCTCGACTTCCACTTCCTGCTTCTTCACCATATCCGCAGAAGGACCTTCGACTGTTTCGGCCAGCAAATTTTCAACCTCAGAGAAACCTTCGACGAACCAAGGAGCATTGAACTTGAACGTCATGAACATGTCACAATGGAACCTCCAGCTTGTGATTACGTCCCCAGAAATAGTATGACCAGTCACGTTGCACATGTCGTCAATCGAAGACAGAATTTCTTTCACACGTTTAACCAATGCGTATCGACTAGTAATTTGCCTGGTCGTGGAAATATGACCACAGTTCTATTATATCTTAGTGTATAGTGCCGCATGTTTGACCGACACGCTAAATCCTCCGATCAGCACATGATCCCGATGAGGAACCAGGTATGGAGGATCGAAAGTAGCGCCCGCCACTACATCAGCGACCGGCAAGGGATTCCTAATGACAATTGCACTTGCGGCCACTGGAGTACCTTTCCCTGTCTGAATCGCAACGAAGCTTTCATCAACGTCCATTTCAAGATCGCCTGGTGCGGCTACCACAGTTGGAGACAAAGTTGTATCTTCACCAGTCTCCGTCTCAGGGTCATCTTCAGAAACGTTTTCCCCCTATGATATCACAGATTAGATATTTTTCAAAAAAAAAGAAGAGAAGAAAGAAAAACGATATGCGTGAGGCTTACTGATTCGCTTTCAGACCGACTAGAGGAAGATTCAGCACTATCGGAAGGACTACTCTCATCACTGGATTCTAAATTATCGTCCTTCTCGGGTTCCCCATCACCCTGGATAGGCTCAGTATCACCACCCTCCTTCTCGAGAAAAAACGTTTTCTGACTACTTGTAAGCTTGGCAAAGGCGTTCACACTGCTGAGACCCTGGGAAAGATACAAAGAAGGATACTCAGAAACGAAACAAGGATATACACGGCCCAACTAAAGTCGAGAGGAAAATCATACATACCTACATGTTGGACGAACTGAAAGTCGGTAGGGTTGTCTAATCTGGGTGGGAACCATCTGCACGACTTTTACTTCTTCGCTCCTTCACTTGGGGACTATCTGCATTCGGGCTAACGGATTTTCGCTTGAGTGAAGAAGGATCCCTCAGCAGTGGGTGCTACACTGAAACCACAGGAGAAGGCTTACCACGACGAGTTTCTACCACATCATTCACAAATCCATGGCTAGCGAGGAACTTATCCTGCCAAAATATGTTATACTTGGAGGTTGTTGATGGATTCCGTTCCACAAGCAGAAAAAGGAGACTTTTTCCCGACACGAGAACAGTAGCATCAAGAACGGTTGGCAACGAGACTTCTGGAACGACCGACTGATGAAGAAGTGGGACCCCTTGGTCGAGATCCATATGTCGAGCCGCCCTATCGATATTGTAAGAGACTTCTTTGCAAGATCCTCGAAAGATAGACGACACATGACCGGGCGTGAAGCTTCGCATGAACGCCATCTCCCCAACACTCATATCCTGTTTATCAGAAGACAAAGACATGCTCGGAGAAGGAGCAAAAGCACTGATCTGAGTTATGGACGCATGCACCGGAGCCCATGGACGAAATTGATGATGCGCGAGTTGCCAAGGAATCTGATCAGGTTCGAGCCAACCCTTGGGCGCCTATTCGACCAGAGCAGTATCCTAGAACCACCCCAAGACTCGGGAAGTACAACCAACGATTTTGGAGCATACCTTTCGAAGTGCTCCCACAACCACGCTTGAAGGAAGGAAACATGAATGTACGAATCCACTTTCATGTAGCCATTGGAAGCGCACATATCCGCGACCAACTGATCCAAGTGTGTATACAGAGAACCAAGAAACAAACCGCCGATAGGGAGAACGACGACTTTTACCAATTTTATGGCAAACTTGATAAGTTCCAGTCTTATCTCCTTCTTACCCGAGCCGTCGTCGAAAACATCTCGGGATAACCAAAGGGCCAAGAATGTCGCGACATGAAGCGTGTTGTTCTTATGATTCGGCTCCAACTCGTCGGGAAACCACTGAGACACCCACCAGCCATAAAAGCACCTCGTCTCATTTTCCTTCCGAACGAACCCTTTTGATTTCGCAACCAGGACGACGTTCATTTCTTCTTCATCTGCAGACAATTTAACATCGAGGTTTCTTATTACGGGAAGATTCAGTAACACGGCCACGCTCTCTAAGGAGATAGTCATTTCATCCCATCTGCATACAGCCGTATGAGTGTCTCGACACCATCTGGAAATAAAAGCAACCAAGCCCGGAATGTCTTTCCTAATCTGAAGCACCGCGGAATCCGCGACAGCATCAATAATCTGCGCCTTGGTCAAACTATCCTTTACACACTCCCGACTCATCATGAATCGCATCCATTTATCAAAGGGACGCAACGGACTCACATAGATTTTAAAGTCAATAGGAGAAGCATGATACTCTTTCCTCTGAAGACAAAACCTTATTACGCCTCCTGGCCGAACCGATCGGGCTTCTCCTTCACTTTCCGGACCAGTCAGAAGAATCGACACATACTTGGCATGATTTTTCCTAATCATGACGGACGTTGTGAAGAACTCATCATCTACATTTGGCTTGGAATTGCCAACATCTTTCGGTACGACAGAACTTTTCTCGAGTGACAGCCTAACGAAAATTTTCTCACGCTACTTCCAACTTCGAAATAACTACAATGGAATAGTAAGAAAGAAAAATATATATTACGGAAAGTATGGAAATAATTTTATCACACAGAAGACCCATCATGTGCGCAAGCCGATTTGTTTCAAAGTTATAATGCGCATGGTCAAAGAAATGGGGACTGACAGACCCTGCATCACCATCTCATACCAAGGACGCACCTTGCAGCGGGAAATATGCGCCAGACCAAGGAGTCTCCCCCCACAATGGGAATTGTACGCAAGACAATACCAGGAAAAGGGGAAACCCTAGAAGCTAAGTTTTCGCGGAATAACGGTTACTAGCACATGCATGCCTACTTTACGCAGTAATTAAGGCGGCCAATATCACTACGGTATCTACACCTAAATGTTACTACAAATTCGTGCAAAGCATACCTACGGCTAGGATTCATACCGACTCAGGAAGGAAAAATTTCTACGAGTTCGTGAAAAGGTACGACTACAGCTAGGGCTTGCACTAACACAAGAAAACAGGAAAAACAAGTTAAAGAGGAAGTGCTGAAAGACATACCTTGGATTCACTCGTCCGCTTTACTATCACCACACGACCAGAATAAAGCAAAAAATAAAGGTATGAAAAAGGGAGAGGTCGGCCCCCTTTTATAAGCGTGATATTTGGGAGTTTAAATAAGGAAATGACTTCCTATTCGAGTCAAGTAAGGAAAAGAGGCAACCGGGCCCGCGAAGACAAAACACTGTGCTAAGACCGTCTGCCATGCTTGCCTCGTTCGCGTCATTGCCATTGGACCTACCACGCCAAGCCGCCCGTCATGCCTGCCTAGCCAAATCCGTCCGCCATGCTTGCCTCGCCCGCGCCATTGTCTTGGCCCTACCACACCAAGGACGCGCCATTCCCTACCACGCCAAGTCGTCCGTGCCATGCCTTGTCGCGCCAGGCCGTCCGTGCTATGCCTTGCCGCGCCAGGATGTCTGTGCCATGCCTCACCGCGCCAAGCCGTCAACCAA
This sequence comes from Papaver somniferum, assembly GCF_003573695.1. Taxonomy (NCBI): domain Eukaryota; kingdom Viridiplantae; phylum Streptophyta; class Magnoliopsida; order Ranunculales; family Papaveraceae; genus Papaver; species Papaver somniferum. Next base: position 3,291,412 of record NW_020624377.1, on the reverse strand, counting down.
GCCCATTCCCACACTCGCGCCATACCAAGTCCAATCCAACGCAATGCCTGGGGTCTTCCTTCCGAACCGCGCCAACATCAACAACTCACTAAGCCAGCGTCATGATGTTCCCTAACCCATCCAAGTTAATGCATGGCCATACTAAGCCGACAATTTTCATCTCACCCCTCAACGGTCTGCACCACCACTACAATTTATTTAAGGCCTCCAACACGGGAAGCACAAACTCTCTTTATCTCTCGAAAAGGTTAGTCGAACTTTCCTGACCATCTTATCATGACTTCATTGTTTCGATTTTCGTCCTATCGTGTCACCATCTTATGCTTACCACGCAACAATGCTCCTGTTCCAAGCTAAGCAGGGGACTTAATGTTGATGGTGGTTTTTAGCTTAGGGTTAAAATCGTAAAACTGTGCATCTGGCATGACGTCACCATGATCTCTATCGCATTTATTGACCATTAGCACATTTATTGAATCAATCAGCATGCTAACGTAAGAATTACTGGGGTACCTTTTTTCTACACGGGTCATGTTCCACGGCAGAACCCTTTGCATTGACTTCACCTATGCTGAAACCCTAATTCTCATGCTACCGCGCCAAGGCATGCCAACCATGCCATCCGCACCACTGTGCCAATGGCAAACCGTGCCAGCCACATCTACCGCGCCAAGGCATGCCAACCATGCCAGCCGCACCACTGTTCCAATGGCAAACCATGCCAGCCACATCTCCGCGCCAAGGCATGCCAACCATGACAGCCGCACCACTGTGCCAATGAAAAACCATGCCAACCACATCTCTGCGCCAAGGCATGCCAACCATGCCAGCCGCACCACTGTGCCAATGGCAAACCATGCCAGCCACATCTCCGCCCCAAGGCATCCCAGCCGCACCAATGTGCCAATAACAAACCGTGCCAGCCACATCTACCGCGCCAAGGCATGCCAACCATGCTAGCCGCACCACAGTGCCAGTGTAAATCGTGCCAGCCACATCTATCCCGCCGAGGCATGCCAACCATGCCAACCTAACCAAGGCATGCCAACCATTAACATTTTTATTGAATCAATCAGCATGCTTACGTAAGAATTACTAGGGTACCTTTTTTCTACACGGGTCATGTTCCACGGAAGAACCCTTTGCATTGAATTCGCCTATGCCAAAACCCTAATTCTCATGCTACCGCGCCAAGGCATGCCAACCATGCCAACCGCACCACTGTGCCAATGACAAACCATGCAAGCCACATCTCCGCGCCAAGGCATGCCAACCATGCCAGCCGCACCACTGTGCCAATGGCAAACCATGCCAGCCACATCTCCGCGCCAAGGCGTGCTAACCATGCCAGCCTCACCATGTGTCAGCGGCATGTCAAACCCTTGGCCCACCGTGCCAAGCCAACCGCACCTTGCCATGGCCCTATCCATGCTAGCCGTACCATGTGCCAACGGCATGCCAATCCCTTGGCCCCACCATGCCAAGCCAAATGCACCTTGTCGTGGCCCTAGCCATGCTAGCCGCACCATGTGCCAACGGCATGCCAATCCCTTGGCTCCACCATGCCAAGCCAGACACACCTTGACTTGGCCCTAGCCATGTTAGACACACCATGCGCTCATGGCATTCCAAATCCGCGACCCCACTATACCACGTCGGCCTTCCCTATGCGGCTACCAAAACAGAGGCGTGCAACAATCAACGATCTCCCTTCAATCCCAGGAACAAATCCTAGCCATCCAAGGTTACCAGACAATGCATGGTAATCCAAAACCCTAGTTTGGCCATGCCAAACCGCGCCAAGGCATGCCATGCCAATGGCATGCCAACCTTGTCGCGCCACCATGCTGGCCTTCCCTATGGGGCTACCAAAACGAAGGCGTGCAACAATCAACGGTCACCCTTCAATTCCAGAAGCAAATCATAGCCGTCCAAGGTTACCAGACAACGCATGGTAACCCAAAACCCTAGTTTGGCCACGCCAAACCGCGCCAATACATGAAATGCTAATGGCATGCCAACCTTGCCGCGCCACCATGCTGGCCTTCCCTATGCGGCTACCAAAACGAAGGCGTGCGACAATCAACGGTCGCCTTCAATTCCAGGAGAAAATCCTAGTCGTCCAAGGTTACCAGACAACGCATGGTAACCTTTGACATAAACCCTAGTTTGGCCACGCCAAACCGCGCCAAGGCATGCCATGCCAATGGCATGCCAAACTTGCTGTACCACCATGCTGTCCTTCCCTATGCGGCTACCAAAATAAAGGCGTGCGAAAATCAACGGTCGCCCTTCAATCCCAGGGCAAATCCTAGCCGTCCAAGGTTACCAGACAACGCATGGTAACCTTTTACCCAAAACCCTAGTTTGGCCACGCCAAACCGCGCCAAGGCATGCCTTGCCAATGGCATGCCAACCTTGCCGCGCCACCATGCTGGCCTTCCCTATGCGGCTACCAAAAACGAAAGCGTGCGGCGATCAACGACTACCTTTCCTCTTAAGATGCAAAATCTCGACCGTCGAAGGTCACCAAGCCAGCAAGTCTCCCAAGACCGACTTGCCAGGCGACAACAATATGCTACATGTTTTCCACGAAAACATTCGAGACATCAACACATATCACAAACTGGGGGATCCTCTATGGGTATTGGTTTGGCGGTTTACAGCGTGCGGCGCACACTACGCCCGTCATAAGGAAGTGTCATAAGGATGAGGCGGTTAGTAAATACAGGGAGTAATGGTGAAACGTTCTCTTTTATGGAACATCAATGCCATGCGTTAACGGTTACCACTTCCTCCTATTTACTCACCCATTTTTTACATTCCTTAATGAGACCAGAGTACGTTTCACTTCGACTTGTATAAATAGGTCTTACCTATTTCCACCAAAACACAAGTTCAGTCAGAAGAAATACAACACTCAGAAACATTTGCTAGGTTTCCATCTGTGAGCTTCCCATTTTCTGATACAAGTCGTGAAACAACTACTCTTCCAGAATAAACCTGGTCTCAACACTTTCTTCGCTTCCCTCCCCAAAACCAACCCATTCTCCTTCACTTTGTGACCGAAGCAAGTCTGGAACGGCCATTTCTTGGTTTATGCCGGATTTGTACAGATCGATCTCTCGAATCTAAGGTACTCCCTTGCAGTACATTGTTTAGGGTTTAAACTCGTTTCTAACCCACACACCCGAAATTACCGAAATCAGCATAAATCGTTTTCACCCTCAAACAATTGGGTATGACTATTCCTAAAAGGGAAATTGTGATGAAGATTCTCAGATCCCTTCCATCTAAATACGAATCTAAAAAACATGCCATCGTTGAGGGAAATAACCTTGATACTCTTTCACGAAATATGCTTGTTGGGAAGCTTAAAATTTTCGACCGCGAACTTAAATCAAAAGATAAAAATCACTTGTCTAGTAGTCATGTTACTACCCCTGATGAAAAATCTCACCGTCCTCAATCGATTGATAAGAAAAATGAGAATTACTTTATTTCTACGTTGTCTCTGCTTATAGAACAACTTAAGAAAATTATTAGACGAAATAAAAGAAAGTCTCAAAAAGAGGTTCGATCAATCAAAAAGAGGGATAAGAGAGTTCAGAAAAACTGTACTAGTGAAACTGGTCTCATGAGTGTTCATACTTCCAATGGTCCAGACATTGAGGTGAATAAGATAACTAAAGCATGGATGAGTACTCTTGATTTTTGTCCTGAGTAATATCTGTGATTGTTCTCTTAATCTCTTTGCTGAAAATCACAATCGTGATTCTTATACGACATGCCGAATTACTCCGACTATGTCTCATAGGCTATGTCAGCAAATGTCACCTGACTATGTATCACTCTCGAGTCATCTTGACGACAAGGGTGATATAGAAAAACACAAAATGTTAAAACTTTCGAGTTCCTTGTGTAAAAATCAGGATCATCTCAGCGCGAGTAATCAAAAGCAGTCCTTTTCTGCTAAACGCTGTGTGCAGAAGAAGAAGAAATTCTCTATGAAACCCTCCTTCCCTCAAAAATTGTTTTCTAGAATGGTGCAAGAATTCCACAAATCTAAAGTCAAGTTCTTCGACACTTTGATTAAAAGATAAAGAAGGATGTGCATAACTCATTTTTCTTAAATAATAAGTAGAAACTAGAATTAACAAACAATTCTTCCCCTCACAAGAAAATTCTCAGTCCTTTACTGGATTGGAATGGTTATGATCTGTAATCCTATTGTTTATGATTATTTCGCCTATCCCTCTTAGGCAAGAATCATGATTTTCAAGAGGGATGTGTTGGAACGTGTTTGTTAATCATCTTGTAGTATTTTCTAATACTGTTGATTGCTCGTGTATAGTTTCTGGCTCCTTAAAAGATATTTTCTAGAGATAACCGAATTCTGTTAGGATTTGGTAAAAGGTCATTTTTGGAATTTCTCCATCTTCATTCCTTTAAAAATGAAGTTTCTCCTTGATCATTTCATTTATCTTTTCCATCATGTCTTCTTCAAATCTTTCCAGTAAAGAAGGTGATGTTTGGACCGTTCTCTTTCCATCTAAGAAGATGCGATTCGATTTTTCTGATAATATGATGAGCCCTGATATTCACAGCTCCTCTCTGGACGGAAACATCTCTGTCTCTCAGTTTGATAAGCTCTCTTTAACAATGAATCTGGTCCTAGAACAAGTTCGTGCCCTAAAAAGTGAACTTGAATCTTCCTCCTAGAAACTTGAAGGAAAGATGGATCATCTGGAATCGAGAATTGATTTAATTGAAGATGAGCTTGATGAATACAGAAAATTTGAGAAGAGCACTGAAAGTAAGTGAAATGTTTTTAGGAGTTTATCTAATAAATCTTCTTTTTTTCTGATCTTGTTTAGAAGAATAACTAGTGCTTGAATAGTGATGATTGTGACTACACATAACTATTATTTTCATCTTCTTGTTTTTAGGTTTTCTGGTTTAAATTCTAAAACTATTTGGAGGATGATGTGTTTGCAGTATTTAATCTTACGAATTGTTATATTGCAACTTGTTATGGGATATTGGTGTTTACGTCCGTGAACTATGTTGTCCCATATTTTGCCAAAAGTAAAGTCGTTCATGATAGATATTCGTTTATTGGTTTAGGAATGAATAGACTTTTGACATATACAAAAGTTAAGCCTATATTGTCAATCTTTGACGGAAGATAGGTTAAAATCTTTTGTATCCAAGAATTATTGCTATTGTATATGCTTGTGCAAAAGAATAAATCCTTGTGTATTCCAAGGTATTGATCTTCGTTGATCCATCTTTTTTGTATTACCGTGAGGCTCCATAATGTATCTATGTTGAGCATGATACAACCAAGTTGATTATTGTTTTGATTGGTTTGTTGGTTGTTCCGTGAGGTACTTTATGTTGAGCATTTAGAACTAAATTAATCATTTTCTTGGTTATTTAGTTATCACTCCACAAGTTCTCTTGTGTTGAGTATATGAACGATTAAGCCAATCACTCTCTTGTATGGTTATCTTTGTCGTTGCCCCGTAAGTTTACTTATATTGAGCAAAATGAATTAAATTGATCACTTTTATGTTTAATTTGATTATGTATTCCGATTAAATTATTCATGGGTTTTCTTATGAATAATTTGATTGAGTTTTGGTTATAAAAATCATTCTCATGGTTTTGGTGTCCAATAAAAATCCTTCTTTTCTCTTGAAATTTAGGTCGCTCGTTGTTGTTCTTTCGGGAATGACATCAAATGGGGGAGATTTCTTTTGAACTTGTGCTTAATGGTCATATCTTGAGGGGTGTGCGGCTGTGGAATTTTAGAGGGGGTTATCTTGTATCTTTAAAACTCCTTGATGAATGTTGTTAGCTTCGGCTATATGATTGCATCTAAATAAGATGATGTGTGTTCCTTTCTCTCAGTCATGAAATGTCTCTGATGGAAATTTCATTATGATCCCGTTCTTGTACCTTTGCGAATTTTATTGACAAAAAGGGGGAGAACTAATATATAGTTCACACTACAAATACATATGGTTTTTCGGATCATTGTGTAAGGGGGAGTGGTTTTCATGTGAGACGGAGTATTGACTAAGGGGGAGTGATACATATCACCATAGTATTATTGTTGAAGTTGTGATCCAATTGGACTTTGACACTGTGTAATAATACTATGACATTGTATAACAATGATCAAGACCGATGCTTTCTCATTGTTATAGCTACGGATCTTCAACAACGGTGATGCTAAATTTACAACCTTTGGGATCATTGGAGTACTTGGAAGTGACAACGATTTCGAAGAATGTTTAAGATTAGACATGTGGAATATGAGCTACTAAAGTTTCATTATCTTTTTTTGTATTCCATATGTATTGATAGTTTTGTCACTAAAATTGACAAAGGAGGAGATTGTTAGAGCACTGCTCGGTCAAACTCGCATGTGTTGCTATCTCAAGAATGTTTGTCAATGTTAGTGATCAAAACTATAAGTCTTGATTTCTAGTCTCTTATAGCTAAGTCTCGGACTAGGATAGTAAGTGTAGTTGAGCTCAAGGACTTCATGGCGATTCATCATACAAGTAGAAGATCTACTCAAGGAACCGGCGGAACTTCTCGACAAAAAAGGTATGTGGAGACTTGAACTTATCTGTCGCTCAAAAGTCTATCTATTCTATCTCCTACTCTTTGAGACAAAAGTCGTATGCTATATATATAGACTAAATTATACACATTTGGTATTTCGAGCCAAGTATACCTCGGCTATCTATATATCGAAAAATGTGTTTGTAGGATCAGAATCTCGCAGCAATAATGCCTCAACAAAATTATTAACAACACAACACAACAGTGTCGCAGAACAACTTCAGAAATGACATAATAAACGACGTCAGCTAAATCATGAGAAAAATGTGATGGTCCTGCGAAAATTAGAGAGTTACGAGATTAACATTTGTAAGATCGCGATAATGTCGCAAGTCTTTTCCGAAAATAAAGCATGGATTAGCCGTCATCCACTATGATAAACTCTATATAAGGAGGCAATCAGCTGTGAGGAAGAGAGAGATCTTTTTTGAGTGAGAAGCAAGTAATAGGAGAGAGAAAATCTAGAGCAGTGGTTATTCTTGTTTCCTTTATCTTTTCTTGTAAGATTGTTCAAAGATTCATCAATAAAATTAAGATTGTTAATCCAAAAATGAGTTGAATGTTAATGAAATCTTGTGAGGGGTGTAGTGTTGGATTTCCTGCAACTACATAATGGCGCTAGAAACAGGGAGGGATTGAACATTGTTCTAGAAAAAATTGAAGATTAATATTGATATTTGTAAAGATTTGGAGTAATTGGTTAAGAATTTTACATAATCTCTTGCAATTCATTAATATTGAAGAAATGGCTAGAAGAAGAAATACATCAGAACAACCAACTACTGTTAGAAGAAGCAAGAGACTTAATGGAAGGGAAAGAAGTGAAATAGGAGAATCTACTAGAAGGAGAAATGATCGAGAAAATCAAATTCAACCACCAGTTCAACAAACACTAGTACAAGGAAGGAATATAGATTATGATAAGGTGAGTATACACACTTGGCAATCAAATTCCGCAGAAGAAGTAGAAGAAGAGCAAACCAGAAACCATAGACAGGTAGAGAGAAATCAAGAAGAAGATGAAAGAATAATTCATGGAGATGAGGCAATTGGAGCATTAGAAACGTTGAGACGAAGAATACATGAAGAAAGAAGAGCTGAGGCAGAAGAACATGCAAATTTAACAAGGCAAAATCACAAATCGAGGATGGAAAATATGAGACTACAGAGTAGAATATCGAGAAGTATTACAAAATCATATTCAAGATCGACTAGAAGAGAGATGAGGCGAAACTCACCCACAATTAATGCTGGAAATAATATTAAAGAAGAAATATCAAATTCTAATGAAGAATATCGCGAAAATAGAGAAAGAACTGATGATCGTTACGTTCCACAAAATGAAACTTTTAATGATACGCAAAATGATATAAATCAAGAGAATAAACAATGTCAGGGACGAAATAATCAAGATGGCGAAGAGAATTGAGAGGAAGGAAGGAGAATTTTACATGAGAGAGAAGCTCAAAGAAATCAACAAACGATTGAAGAAGAAGTTGAAAGACATTATGCTGAACAAGCACGTTTAACTTGCGAACGTGGAAGATTGAGAGTGGAAATGGAAGAACAAGAGCTTCAGGAGACAATTCGCCAGAACAATCACGACAATCGAGAAAGAAGGCGTACACAAAACGGAATAACGGTAATCTCAATGAAGAGTATGATAGAGTACAGAGGATGGTTGAAACACAAAGAATGGAATTGATAAGAAATGAACAAAATCATGGATGGGGAAATGAGAGACATCATCACATGTGAATTCAAGATAGAGATGAGGAAGAGAATCGCAGGAGAAGACGAGATGAGGATGATGAAGAAGAAATGCAAAATTTCGCGAGAAAAGAAGGATATGAACGCAGAAGAAGGGAGGAGAAATTAAAAAGACCAATTGATCAAAATTCAGGCGTAAATAAACAAATTTTAAAAGAATTGGAAGAAATGAGAGGAATGCTAAATAATATAGGAGAAGTAGGCAGAAGACAATTGGATGAAGCAATAGAAGAAGCTGCGAAAACTCCATTTACAAGGGAAGTACAATTAGGAGGAATACCACCGAAATGCAATTTGCCCGCATTAACCAGCATTTTTGATGGAACAAATTGTGCAATTCAACACATTAAAGCCTATGTGAGGTGCATCTTACAATGGGAAAATTATGATGTCGTATTGTGCAAATATTTCGCATCCAGCTTAACAGGAGAGGCGTTAAAATGGTTTGAAGGTCTACCAAAAAATACAATAACATCTTTAAATCATTTGCAGACCAATTCTTGGCGGCATATATAAGTAACAATTCTTCGCGACCTGGTATTGAAGATGTGTTTGGATTAAAACAAAGGATTGGCGAAAGTCTGAAGCATCTGACCAAAAGGTGGAGGACTATGTGTAGTGAGATGACTGACCGTGTGGATGAGAGATATCTTATCTTCATTTATCAATGCTATGTTCGCAACCAATCTATTATATCCAAATTTTCAGAGTCAAGAACAATCACAATGACTGAACTGCGAGAACTTCAGGAAGAGTATATTGCTCTAGAGGAAAGGCAAAATGAAATGGAATCATACCCAGTTGCGAACACCAATTCACAAGCAGCGAATGCAAGCTTATTACCTAATAAACACAGTGGCGAGCACTTCGCAAGTACAACAAGAAAAGGTTACGGGCAAACAATCAACAGAAACTGGTGTCTATGGAAGCCAAGATCAAGAGGAGTATGAAAGATAAAGAAATTTCTAATCGTGGTGGAAATAATAAGATTCAAAGACTTGATCAGCCGCAAGAAACTTATGGAGGTCAAAGACAAAATTATAATAGAGGACAAGGAGGTCACAAGGTAGTATGGGAAGAAATCAAGATGCCACCTCTGAATGCAAGTGTGGAGAAAATATGGGAAGCTATAATTTTGATGGAGAATATACCAACACCATGGAACATGGGAACGGAACCACCTCAAAGCCGCAGAAGTCATGAGTTTGTTCTTATCATCATTTTCACGGACTACTACAAATGATTGCAGAAATAAAGAGAATTATTCTGAGAATGATAGATCAAGGAAAACTAAACCACTTTCTGGTAGGACACCCACAATCTCAACCATTACCACCACCACCAGAGCATCACAGAGTAAACACGGTGAAAGAGAAACATTCTTCGTAGAAGTTGGTGAAAAAGAAAGAATCTATTCTGTCACTCTATCGTACATTCATACAAGACAATTGAAGATTTTCATGACAATGTTTTGAGTAGAGTGTTCGCAAGAGACAATGATGGAAGGAAATTATGAACATTGCGAAAATCTCGCCATAGAGGAATGGCAGAACAGACTATTTCTTTTACCGCAGAAGAAGTCCCGAAGGTGGAGAAGTACATGACAATCCATTGGTGGTAAAATTAGAAATTAATCCAAAACCGAAAGAAGATGAAATGATGAAGCTGAAGACTCATGGGCAATTAATAGGATTCTAATCGATACCGGAAGCTCTGTGAACATCTTATTCTATCATACTTATAAAACCATGGAGGGAGAGATGATGATCTTATACCATAACATATAAGATATATGGTTTTAATGGTACTGCCAACAAGCCTAAAGGGAGGTTACTATGCGAATTCCATTGAAGGGAATATCTTCTGAAATCTGTTCTGTGTTGTTGACGTAGAGTCACCCTACAATGCATTAATTGGTCGACCTTGGCTACATGGGATTCTAGGTGTAGCTTCAACTTTCCACCAGTGCATCAAATTCCCTCACCCCAGCGGTGTAGGAATCATAAAAGGAGATTGGGTTGAAGGAAAGAAATGTTACGAAACTGAGGTAGAATCCTGCGAAGGAAGAGAAACAAGAAGGAAAGTTGGCGACAAAATCAAAGAGACACAAAGAAGTGAGAGATTGATGGTGGATGCAATCGAACGAAAAGAAGAAGAAATGTTGCGAAACTAATGCTAGCTCAGAATAAGAAATGGTGAACATACCACTACCAAGGAAGCAGTAGCAAAAATAACAAAGAAGCAGAGAATGGCAAAGGTAATAAAAATAAGAAGTATGAATGATTGATTTGTTGCGACACTCTCGCAACAAATAAAATTCTCAAAATACATTTTTGAATGAAAAAGAGATTGAAATGCAAATACGATATGATGATGTGCGAGAATCTCAGAGATAATGAATTCTACAAAAGACAATCAGAGAACAATGACAAAAGAGAAAGGGGCGAACCTTTATGGCGTACACCCTAGTTCGCGAATACAATTTCGCAAGAGGCAAATGTAAGACCTAAAGTACGTCATATAAGGGGGTACCTGTTGCATGGCTCAGGGAAAGGCTACACCGCCCCGGAACCTGAGTCATGGAGATTTGGGGTCAATAAAGCCCATCCGGGAGAGGCACCTTGGATTCTCACTTAAGCATATGACTTAGGTTGGGCGACTAAGGTAATAAGGACTCCCAAGGAGTGCAGAATCTGACCAAGGCGCCGAGGTACACGGTTGAGTCAAGAGTGCCAGGGGCGTCTGGAGCGTACCTTGCCATTCTTGACAAGTCTTGGCTTATACTGCACTCGGCCCGAAGAAAACCCCACTTAGGGTGCAGTCTCGTAACCATAAACCCTATAGGTAAAAGGGATAAGAGGCTGCGAAAACAACTGGTTGTTGTTAAGACCGGATGGGAGGAGCCAACCTTGTATGGTAGAGGTACGCCTCCTTGAAGGGGCAACCAGGGGGAGATAAGGGCGGCACCCTCCATTAGGGAGCTGATAAGTGTCTTAAGACGCAAATGTCATGAGGCTTTTTACTCGCAAGGGTATTAAGGCTTGTCATATTTGTGCGACAATCCTGAAGAGGCAATAATACTAAAGAAAGATAAGACGAGATCAATGGGTTTTCGCATGAAAGTGCGAAGACGTCCTGCGATTTCGTCGCAAGACGACAATGTCATGGGGCTTTATTTTCGCAAGAATATTTAGGCCTGTCATATTGTCGCAACTATCCTGGAGAGGCAATAATACAAAGAAAAAGTTAAGGCAAGATCAATGGGTTTTTGCATGAAAGTGCAAGGACGTCCTGCGATTTTGTCGCAATGACAAGAGGTGGCATAATAAGACCTTTAACTAGGAAGGCAAAATAAGACCACACAGGAATGAGATTTTGAAAAGAATCAAAATTCACTTCGCATATGATTGCGAAATTATACATAAACAACTGCGAAGTTGAGGCACAAAATAAGAAAAATCTGCAAAATCTCTCATTTGGATACAAATAACAGAGGCAAGTATGGGAATGAATGAAATTAGAAAATGTTATTTGTCTCCACATGATAGATTTACGCAAAAATTCAAAAATTAATGATTATGTTGATTAACCGTATTGCAAGGAAGAATTGTTTTAATGAATGCAGGTCGAAATGAAAGAAACTATATATTAAGGAATATGGGGAACCAAAAGAATTCGCAAATATACAAAAAGAAGGAATAAATGTACAAGTATTACAGAAGATCAAAGAAAGAAACAAAGACTACTTCTTAGTTGATCCTTCATCATATTCATCAGACTTGTTCTCTTCTTCGTCTGCATCAGAACCTTTATCTCCATCAGAACCTTCATCACCATCAGATTCTTCATCATCAGCTTCGCTATCAGAGATGGTCAGACTAGGAATGTTCTTTGGGTCCTCCAAGAGACAAGGATAATCAGAGTGAGGAACACTATGGTCATCACGAACCATTTGAATAGTTTGATTGCGAAAATGCAGAGCGTCGTTCTTAAAGTTCGCAACAGTGATCTTGATTTGATTCTTTAATCTAGAATATTTATCGTTGCGAGAAGAAAGATTCTTTGCGAGTTCCACTTTTTCAGCTTCAAGTTCCTCAACTCTTTGGCGATATCTACTTTCAGATTCTGCGAAGCATATATCAATTAATCAGTAACTTGATAAAAACTCGTGAAAAACCAAATATTAATAAAGGAAAACAGTTAATGACCTTCTCTCTCAGAAATCATATCTCTAATCAAGGCTGTATGCTCAACTTGGAGACTAACATTTACACCTAAATCTTTTCTGGCGTTATCCAAGATTGTCGCGGCCCAAGCGAACTCATCATCACTATATATGAGAAGACGAGAACGAACTTGGTTTTCTCTCGCTAAGCACAATATTTTTAATGATTGGTTTCATCTCGTTCAAGTTGAACCTCAAGAAGAGTCTCTTGGGATTTCTCCAAAGCCTTAACACCTTGATCAGAGATACGATCTTTATCATCTATAAGTTTGCTAATCTTGGTTCTTAATTCATTGATCTTCTCTTTATAATTGAGATAAAAATGTTTAAATTGGTTGGATAAACCTAAACTAGATCTATGATCAATCTCTAAGAGGCGAAATTTGGATCTAAGTTCATTCAAAGGAAGAGATGAAATTTTATCATCAGAGAAACTATTCAAAGATTTATTAAGATGTTCAAGAAGAGTGTAATTATCTAGGGAATCGGGAAATGAACGAAGAAGAATGGCTTCATCAGAAAGACCATAAATGTCTGCAAAAAGGATTAATCAAATAAGATAATACAATAGGATGAATGAAAGGAAAGGAGAAAAATTGCATACAATAGAGCTGATCATTAGCTTTTTGAAGAGTAGAAATTTTGTTCCTTTGCGAAGAAGTGTCGGTTTCCAGTTGTTTGTTCTTCTCGCGAAGACCTTTAACTTCAGCTTCTAATTGTTCGTTCTTCTCATGAAGACCCTTAGCTTCAGTTTCCAGTTCTTCATTCTTCATACGAAATTGAAGATTATTCTTTTCAAGAATTTCGCGTCTCCTCTCCAAAGCTAAGGTAACAGCGAATTAAGCTTTTCCAGCCTGCGAGAAAATGTAAAAAGTATTAAAATAGAAAGAGATTCTGAGTTACAATAATGAAGAAGTAAAAAGACGAAAGCATACCAGACTATTAAAGAATGCAGGACGTTGGGAGTCACCAATCTAGAAACTCCGCGAAGAGAACTATCACCATCCAATAAAGGAACATTACAAATCGTGGCGAGAGATTTGCAGGTATTAGCGAGTTGACTATCTCTCATTCCTTGCCAAGAATCAGAAAAGATGTCAGAGAGCTTAACCATAGAAGATTCATATGGAGAATCTTCATTTGCAGCAGGGTCATCATTATCCTCATCATCCTCATCACTCTCGGAGTTTTCATGAGAAGGAGTATTTGAAGGAGAGGAAGAACGGATTTTTCTCTTCTTTGAAGGATGAGCGGTTGGTTTTTCCCTGCGAAGAGCACTTTTGCCTTTATCACCAGTCTTCGCAACATTGACAAGCTCTTCTATTTCAGCGATAACCTTCACACACAGATAGAAATAAGAAATAGAAGCAACAATATATTGTTTAAAATCATAAGAGAATATTTCTTACCTCATCTGTGTATGAGCGAAGAGCTAATAAGGTATTATCCTTCCCAGTCCTGCGGTAGCTATCTTTCAGTTTCTGGATCTGTAGAATGTCGCAAGAATCAGCGAACAAAAGAATAAAGATAAACAAAGAAATGTAAAGTGGGTGAAACTAGAAGAAACATACCTCTTTCTTCTTCTCGGGCCAAGAGAATACCCAAGGTTGATAAGTAGCGAGATTCTCAGGAAGAACATTTGACCCAGCAATGTAAGGTCCTTTCATCATCAAGGGAAAAACGTATTATTTATCATCTTTGGATTGGCGAGGGGTTGTGTTCTTTACAGAATGCCAATCAATGTCATGCATGAGAATTTTATCTTCAGCAATAACATCCTTCCTTTTCAAGCGAATACCCCAGCGAGTATTATCTTTCTTCATGGATATTAACTCATAATTTTCAAAGAAATTCGCTACTGTATACTTCTCAGCGACTATATCTAGATCTAGGAATTTAGGATCCCTAAGTTCTTTGGAATAAAGAGATCCTTTACCAGCACCACGATTAGCGAACTCCAGCATTAGACGGATGCAATCCCCACTCAATTGGAAGATAGATCGGGAAAATCCCGAGTGAGAAAGGATCTCATAGAACATAGGAATATCTGAATCATAAAGAGGAATGGGGAGACCTGCGAGAATTTGACCCAGCGAAACTATGATTGATTGATCATCACAATGTTGATCAGAGAAAAGTATGATAGAAAGAATTGATTTGGCACTTTCACCAGGAATGGTAGAAAGTGTGAAACCTTTCTCGGCAAGATATTTTTGAATGTCCTTTAAGGTTTTCTCATGTTTTTGACCACTTGGAGGCATATCTGAATATAGAGTATGGGAATGGACGAAGAATTAAGAATATTGAAGAAGGAAGATAGAAGAAAAATTAATAGCAGAGGAATTTACGGAGAAAATGATGAAGTTGCAGAGAAGAGAAAATAAAAAGAAAATGGAAAGAAGAGTAAGAAGAATATATAGAGAAGATTTTTTTTTACTCGAAGAATTAAACACCATTAATGCGAAAAGACGTGAGCGGTTGAAAAGCAGCGGTTACAGAAGACGTGTCACGAAATAGATGGAGGAAAGGATACGTGTGATAAATGCAGAATATGAAGAGATAGACAGTTGCGGCATTTCTCACATCGTTCTCTACTTCGCAGAGAAGATACGAGAAGAGGAAAGATGTAGGATCAGAATCTCACAGCAATAACGCCTCAGCGAAATTATTAACAACACAACACAACACAACAGTGTCGCAGAACAACTTCAGAAATGACATAATAAACGACGTCAGCTAAATCATGAGAAAAATGTGATGGTCCTGCGAAAATTATGGATTTTGCGAGATTAACATTTGTAAGGTCGCGAGAATGTTGCAAGTCTTTTCCGAAAATAAAGGATGGATTAGCTATCATCCAATATGAAAAACTCTATATAAGGAGCCAATCAGCTGTGAGGAAGAGAGAGGTCTTTTTTGAGTGAGAAGCAAGTAAATAGGAGAGAAAATCTAGAGAAGTGGTTATTCTTGCTTCCTTTATCTTTTCTTGTAAGATTGTTCAAAGATGCATCAATAAAATTAAGATTGTTAATCAAAAAATGAGTTGAATGCTAATGAAATCTTGTGAGGGGTGTAGTATAGGATTTCCTGCAACTACAGTGTTAGTAAGCTTTTCGCTTCGACCAAGTTTATCTTTACCTAGTGAAGATAGTCATGAATGTTTCAATCACTTTGGAAATTGCTTTGACGAGAAATGGTGTAACAACAACATAACGTCCTCTAAGAATGTTTCAATGATTGGAATGAGAGTTTACATTACATAACCAATGGATTCCTTGAACCGAAGTTCTCGAACTTTGTTGATCAAGAGAACCGGAAGTATGGAAAGTGCCAAGTCCGCGAACTCAGTCCGCGAACTGCCGAAGTTCTAAAACCCGAGAATTTCTGCTGGAGTTGACAAACTACTAGCGTGAGCCAAGTCCGTGAACCCAATTCGCGAACCAGCGAAGTTCTCATCCCGATAATTTCTTCTGGAGTTTGTAAACTTTGTCCGATGTCTTAAGTCCGCGAACCTAGTCTGCGAACTTGAGAAGGTTATATATCTAAAGATGATTTCTGAACTTAATCTTAAAAGACTAAGGAATGCTTTTGCAAACCATGGCTATTAAAGTTCATGAACCGATTCGAGTGAATCAAATTTTCTTTGCTTCAATTTTGTCTTGTGTAGTTACATAAGATTTCTTTGCAATTGAACAACTCTCTTAAATAGTTCATTTGAGTCATTTGAGCTAGTTATGGTGAAGAAGAACATGGTTATATGAAATGCTCATATGGTTAACCTTTCGGCTAAACTATTGTTGAACCAACAATGCACGCGTTTGGGTACGGTTAACAAACCTAGAAGCGTGCAGTTCATTTATGTATAACAAGCTAAGTTTTCGATCTAACGGTTGAGAAATATTAGCTTCAATCTAAATCAGGTTTTCATCTAACGGTGAATATTGATTGCTTTGTAACTAAGGCAAAACCCTGATTTGAAAGGCTATATAAGAGGACATCTAGCAACTCTGCAACACTAATCCCCACACCTTACGTGTGATACTAGTTTGCGTGCTAGAGTCGATTCTCCTTTAACCTTTGGTTTTCTTCTTCTAAAACCAGGTTAACGACTTAAAGACTTCATTGGGATTGTGAAGCCAGACCAACACTACTTTTATCGTAGTTGTGAGATCTAATCTTGCATCTTCTATCGTAACAGTACAATCATATTGATTGGCTTGAGATTGTTTGATTTCTCCGATATGCAAGATATAAAAATTAATCACAAACATCTTCGTCTCATTGTTTGTGATTCCGCAGCATCTTGTTTCGCTACCATACGATTAAGATTGTTGTGAGGTGATTGATTAATCTAGGTTGTTCTTTGGGAATATAAGACCGGATTCAATTGCTTCCTGTTCGCCTTGATTATTATCAAAAGACAGAACAAAAACTTTAGGGTTTTTCTGTGGGAGACAGATTGATCCTTTGATAGACTTGTCTGTGTGAGACAGATTTGTTTATTGTTAAAGCCTACGATTATGGGTCGTAGCAACTCTTAGTTGTGGTTGAGATCAGCTAAGGGAATCAAGTGCGCAGTATCCTGCTGGGATCAGAGGCTTAGGAGTACAACTGTACCTTGGATCAGTGGGAGACTGATTGGGGTTCAACTATAGTCCAGTCCGAAGTTAGAGTAGGCTAGTGTCTATATCGGCTTAATACAGTGTGTATTCAATCTGGACTAGGTCCCGGGATTTTTCTGCATTTGCGGTTTCCTCGTTACCAAAATTTCTGGTGTCTGTGTTATTTCAGGTTCCGCATTATATTGTATATCTTTATAATTGAAATAATAAAGGTTGTGCATTTAGATCATCAATTAGATTAATCCAACTGTAGGATCAGAATCTCGCAACAATAATGCCTCAGCGAAATTATTAACAACACGACACAACAGTGTCGCAGAAAAATTTCTGAAATGACATGATAAACGACGTCAGCTAAAATCATGAGAAAAATGTGATGGTCCTGCGAAAATTAGAGAGTTTTAGAGATTAACATTTGTAAGGATACGAGAATGTCGCAAGTCATATCCGAAAATAAAGGACAGATTAGCTGTCATCCACTATGTAATTCCCTATAAATAGTCGTTCCATTGTAAAGAAAGGGAGAGATCTTTTTCTGAGTGAGAAGCAAGTAAATAGGAGAGAGAAAATCTAGAGCAGTGGTTATTCTTGATTCCTTTAGCTTTTCTTGTAAGATTGTTCAAAGATTGATCAATAAAATTAAGATTGTTAATCTAAAATGAGTTAAATGTTAATGAACTCTTGTGAGGGGTGTGGTGTAGGATTTCCTGCAACTATATAATGGCGCTAGAAACAGGGAAATTAAAGATTATTCCAGAAAAAATTGAAGATTAATATTGAGATTTGTGAAGATTTGGAGTGATTGATTAAGAATTTTACATAATCTCTTGCAATTCGTTAACATTGAAGAAATGGCTAGAAGAAGAAATATATCAGAACAACCAACTACTATTAGAAGAAGCAAGAGAATTGCTGGAAGAGAAAGAAGTGAAATTGGAGAATCTACTAGAATGAGAAATAATGGAGAAAATCAAATTCAACCACCAGTTCAACAAACACTAGTACAAGGAAGGAATATAGATTATGATAGGGTGAGTATACACACTTGGCAATCAAATTCTGCAGAAGAAGTAGAAGAAGAGCAAACCAGAAACCATAGAGAGGTAGAGAGAAATCAAGAAGCATATGAAGGAATAATTCATGGAGATGAGGAAATTGGAGAATTATAAACGTTGAGACGAAGAATACATGATGAAAGAAGAGCTGAGGAAGAAGAACGTGCAAATGTAACAAGGCAAAATCACGAATTGAGGATGGAAAATATGAGACTACAGAGTAGAAGACCGAGAAGTATTACAAAATCATATTCAAGATCGACTAGAAGAGAGATGAGGCGAAACTCACCCACAATTAATGCTGGAAATAATATTCAAGAAGAAATATCAAATCCTAATGAAGAATATCGCGAAAATAGAGAAAGAACTGATGATCGTTACGTTCCACAAAATGAAACTTTTGATGATAGGAAAAATGATAGAAATCAAGAGAATGGACAACGTCAGGGACGAAATGATCAAGATGGCGAAGGGGATCGAGAGGAATGAAGGAGAATTTTACATGAGAGAGAAGCTCAAAGAAATCAACCAACGATTGAAGAAGAAATTGAAAGACATTATGCTGAACAAGCACGTTTAATTCGCGAACGTGAAAGATTGAGAGCGGAAATGGAAGAACAAGAGCTTCAGGAGACAATTCGCCAGAACAATCACGACAATCGAGAAAGAAGGCGTACACAAAACCGGAATAACGGTAATATCAATGAAGAGTATGATAGAGTACAAAGGATGGCTGAAAGACAGCGAATGGAATGAATAAGAAATGAACAAAATCATGAAGGGGAAAATGAGAGACATCATCATATGCGAATTCAAGATAGATATGAAGAAAAGAATCGCAGAAGAAGACGAGATGAGGATAATGAAGAAGAAATGCAAAATTTCGCGAGAGAAGAAAGACATGAACACAGAAGAAGGGAGGCGAAATTAAAAAGACCAATGAATCAAAATTCAGGTGTAAATAAACAAATCTTGAAAGAATTAGAAGAAATGAGAGGAATGCTAAATAATAGAGGAGAAGTAGGCAGAAGACAATTGGATGAACCTATAGAAGAAGCTGCGAAAACTCCATTTACAAGGGAAGTACAACTAGGAGGAATACTACCGAAATGCAATTTGCCCGCATTAACCAGCATTTTTGATGGAACAACTTGTGCAATTCAACACATTAAAGCCTACGTGAGGTGTATGTTGCAATGGGAAAATCATGATGCCGTATTATGAAAGTATTTTGCACCCAGCTTAACAGGGGAGGCGTTAAAATGGTTCGAAGGTCTACCAAAGAATACAATAACATCCTTCAATCATTTGCAGACTACATTCTTGGGGGCATATATAAGTAATAATTCTTCGCGACCTGGTATTGAAGACGTGTTTAGATTAAAACAAAGGATTAGTGAAAGTTTGAAGCACCTAACTAAAAGATGGAGGACTATGTGTAGCGAAATGGCTGGACGTGTGGATGAGAGATATCTTATCTTATCATTTATCAATGCTATGTTTGCAACCAACCTATTGTATATCCAAATTTTCGGAGTCAAGAATACGATCACAATGACTGAATTGCGAGAAATTCAAGAAGAATATATTGCTCTGGAGGAAAGGAAAAAAGAAATGGAATCATACCCAGTTGCGAACACCAGTTCACAAACAACGAATGCAAGCTTATTACCCAAACTAATAAACACAGTGGAGAACACTTCGCAAGTACAACAAGAGAAGGTGACGGGTAACAATCAACAGAAACTGGTGGCTATGGGAAGCCGAGATCAAGAGGAGTATGAAATATAAAGAAATTTCTACAATCGTGGTGGAAATAATAAGATTCAAAGACTCGATCAACCGCAAGAAATTTATGGAGGTCAAAGACAAAACTATAATAGAGGACAAGGAGGTCACAAGGTAGTATGGGAAGAAATCAAGATGCCATCTCTAAATGAAAGTGTGGAGAAAATATGGGAAGCTATAATTTTGATAGAGAATATACCAACACCATGGAACATGGGAACGGAACCACCTCCAAACCACATAAGTCATGAGTTTTGTTCTTATCATCATTTTCATGGACATACTACAAATGATTGCATAAATGTAAAAAAAAATTATTCTGAGAATGATAGATCAAGGAAAACTAAACCACTTTTTGGTAGGGCACCCACAATCTCAACCATTGCCACCACCACCAGAGCATCACAAAGTAAACACGATGAAAAAGAAGGAAACATTCTTCATAGAAGTTGGTGCAAAAGCAAAGAATCTATTCTTGATAGAAGTTTGGCTCACCATGGTATGGATCATAACCTTCAAAAGACTGATGTTCCCAACCATTATTCACACTATGGTCAAATTAGTAACGTCCATTTTGAAACTCAGTCTGATATTCATTGTATTGGCTATTGTAATACCAGTTCGACATTTTATTGCAGGGGTGTGAGTTGTCACACAAAATAAAACCCCCTGACAGGGGATTCATGGGTGGATAGAGTCTTACCTCCCGTACCAGATGGGCGATGAACCGTTGAAGTCGACTCAGGCCACCGACTCCGATGTCAGTGTACGAACCCGAGGGGACGATACAGTATCGTAACTGTCGTCCTTCCCTGCAAACAATTGATATTTAATTTTGACCCTTCCTTAGGGTTTAAAAAATAATGTCCAAGAATGTCCAAAAAATAAAAATGTCCAAAAAGGAAAAGAAAAATTACAAAAACAACACCCTATTTACAGTTTCTAAAAATAAAACAAAATAACTATATCGAAAAATACCCAAACGCGTAAAAAAGAACAAAAAATAATAAAAATAAAAAGAAACCTAAAACAAATCTAAATACAAGTCCGCGTCGGCGGCGCCAAAAATTGATGTAGTTTTTTAAATGATAAGTAAAGTTCGTTCAACTCGTAATTGTGTAGTCTCAATTTCAGACTTAAAAATAAAAACAAATAAAATATATTCACAGAATTGTCACGATAACGAGAGACACTAAGACTTCGGATTCCACCATTAATCACATTCAATTGGTTCATATAATGAATCGTAACAATTCTAGCTCTTTTATGGACTCTATTTATTTGCCAAGGTAGATTTCTAAAATATTAGATGTAAATCACAAGCATGGTATATCAAAATCTCTTACGCCTAAGCATACACCATCAAACGAAATCACAACTAATTAGTGAAAATCATAAATCAATTGGATCAAGTGCAAAAGTAAAAAGGAATCTAATATAGTTACCAAACAATTGTGAATAAGGCTTCCTCCATCATCCCAGTGTTGGGGTTTAGCTCCTCATGTTGGAAACACGCTCAAAAGATATTTTCATTGCTCAAAAGGTGTGTTTACAATTGTGAAAAGGAGAAAAGTGATAAAAACAGTGAACTGCAACGTTTATAATCGTTACAAGCGAACTGTTACAATGGTAATGTACTGTTGCAGGAACGACAGATATGTATTGTAGCGGATTTTGCGACTGTCCTCTGTAGGCTTTTGTTCTTCAGCTCCTTCTTCACCAGCGGTAACAGGAAACTTTCCTGCAATTCGTTTCTTCGGCTCTGTGGCCTCTCCTTTCACCCCAAAACTCCCGATTCCCCTTTTTTGGGACTCCTATAAACCTATATATACACAGCAGGGACAGAAAATCTCGATACAATCCTCTCCTTTCTTTTCTCCCAAGTTCCGGATATTTCCTTCATTAGACTTCTTCACGCGTCATCTGAATCATTCAATTGCTCCTAAAGATAGACTGAAATCTCTCAGAATATATTCTATTGCCTTCCACAACATAGATACCAAAAACAAATCAACTACCCGTGATATTCTGCGTACGCTGTTTAGTTGAGAGAAGTAGGTAAACTTCCCTTTTTTTACGATCTGTAAACACCTCCGACCCTGTTTCAATGTAACAGGATCACACGTATCCAATTCAGAGAAAATCTCTCTACCAAATACAACCCAGGGATCCAAACAAAACCGAGTATTACCCAACTCCCTGTTTAACTCCAAATCGATGTGTACCTCCTATTTTCTCGATTCAAATAGTGATCCACAAAAGCCGAGAATATTTATAGCTCGTCCCCTGTTGTATCGTACATGACCATAACTTCCTTCTTTTTCGAGTTGAAACCCTTTACCCATCCTGTGTTGTCCTAACAGGACTAAAGCAAACCAAATCGGGGATTGAGTCTCGTTAAAATCACTCCCGAAATCCGATCAAACTTCCATGCAAGTGATAGCTTGTTTCCCCGCCAAATTCCTTGTTTGAAAGGTAGAGGATGGATTGCCCTTAGCCAATCCGGGGGTGCCAATAGCCGTGAGGTGTAAATAGCAATTAGGGTACCCCTTATTAGTAGAGTTCCCCTTAGTAATTGAGTTCCCCCTATCCAAATGAGGGGTGTCTTTAGTAATTTTCTCCCACGAGCGCAACAAAACCACTTTTCGAGCCAATTTAGCCGCAAAAGCTTATTTCTCCAAAAACACCTACAAAGACATAAAATACCAAATAAACACAAAAATGAGAACTATCAATATATATAATCGAGACAAATTAGACAGAAAAATGTGTCTATCAATAATCCATTGGTACTAAAATTATAAATTAATCCAAAACCGAAAGAAGATGAGGATGATGAAGTTGAAGATTCATGGGCAATTAATAGGATTCTAATCAATACTGGAAGCTCTGTGAACATCTTATTTTATCATACTTATAAAACTATGGGAGGAAGAGATGATGATCTTATACCATCAACATATAAGATATATGGTTTTAATGGTACTGCCAACAAGTCTAAAGGGGAGGTTGCTATGTGAATTCCATTGAAGGGAATATCTTCTGAAATCCTATTCTGTGTCGTTGATGTAGAATCACCCTACAATGCATTAATTGGTCGACCTTGGCTACATGGGATTTTAGGTGTAGCTTCAATTTTCCACCAGTGCATCAAATTCCCTCACCCCAGCGGTATAGGAATCATAAAGGGAGATTGGGTTGAAGGAAAGAGGTGTTACGAAACTGAGGTAGAATCCTGCGAAGGAAGAGCAAACAAGAAGGAAAGTTGGCGACACAAAATCAAAGATACACAAATAAGTGAGAGGTTGATGGTGGATTCAATCAAAAGAAAAGAAGAAGAGATGTTGCGAAACTAATGCTAGCTCAGAATAAAAAATGGTGAACATACCACTACCAAGGAAACAGTAGCAGAAAATAACAAAGAAGCAGAGGATAGCAAAGGTAATGTATGAATAATTTATTTGTTGCGACATTCTCGCAATAAATAAAATTCTCAAAAATACATTTTATTGAATGACAAAATTAAGATTATGAAATGCAAATACAATATGATGATGTGAAAGAATCTCGGATAGATAATGAATTCTACAAAAGACAATTGGAGAACAATGACAAAATAGATGGGGCGAACCTTTATGGCGTACACCCTAGTTCGCGAATACAATTTCGCAAGAGGAAAATGTAAGACCTAAAGTACGTCATATAAGGGGGTACCTGTTGCATGGCTCAGGGAAAGGCTACACCGCCACCGAAACCTGAGTCATGGAGATTTGGGGTCAATAAAGCCCATCCGGGAGAGGTACCTTGGATTCTCAGCTTAAGCATATGACTTAGGTTGGGCTACTAAGGTAATAAGGATTCTCCCAAGGAGTGCATAATCTTATCAAGGCGCCGAGGTACACGGTTGAGTCAAGAGTGCCAGGGGCATCTGGAGCGTACCTTGCCATTCTTGACAAGTCTTGACTTATACTACACTCGGCCTAAAGAAAACCCCACTTAGGGTGCAGTCTCGTAACCATAAACCCTATAGGTAAAAGGGATAAGAGGTTGCGAAAACAACTGGTTGTTTTTAAGACTGGATGGGAGGAGCTAACCTTGTATGGTAGAAGTACGCCTCCTTGAAGGGGCAACCAGGGGGAGATAAGGGCGGCACCCTCCATTAGGGAGCTGATAAGTGTCTTAAGAAGCAAATGTCATGAGGCTTTTTACTCGCAAGGGTATTAAGGCTTGTCATATTTGTGCGACAATCCTGAAGAGGCAATAATACAAAAGAAAAAGATAAGACGAGATCAATGGGTTTTCGCATGAAAGTGCGAAGACGTCCTGCGATTTCGTCGCACGGCGACAATGTCATGGGACTTTATTTTCGCAAGAATATTTAGGCCTGTCATATTGTCGCAACTATCCTGGAGAGGCAATAATACAAAGAAAAAAGTTAAGGAAAGATCAATGGGTTTTTGCATGAAAGTGCAAGGACGTCCTGCGATTTTGTCGCAATGACAAGAGGTGGCATAATAAGACCTTTAACTAGGAAGGCAAAATAAGACCACACAGAAATGAGATTTTGAAAAGAATCAAAATTCACTTCGCATATGATTGCGAAATTATACATAAACAACTGCGAAGTTGAGGCACAAAATAAGAAAAATACGCAAAATCTCTCATTTGGATACAAGTAACAGAGGCAAGTATGGGAATGAATGAAATTAGAAAATGTTATTTGTCTCCACATGATAGATTTACGCAAAAATTCAAAAATTAATGATTATGTTGATTAACCGTATTGCAAAGAAGAACTGTTTTAATGAATGCAGGTCAAATTGAAAGAAACTCATATATTAAGGAATATGAGGAACCAAAAGAATTCGCAAATATACAGAAAGAAGGAGTAAATGTACAAGTATTACAGAAGATCGAAGAAAGAAACAAAGACTACTTCTTATTTGATCCTTCATCATATTCATCAGACTTGTTCCCTTCTTCGTCTGCATCATAACCTTTATCTCCATCAGAACCTTCATCACTATCAGATTCTTCATCATCAGCTTCGCTATCAGAGATGGTCAGACCAGGAATGTTCTTTGGGATGTCCTCCAAGAGACAAGGATAATCAGAGTGAGGAACACTATGGTCATCACGAACCATTTGAATAGTTTGATTGCGAAAATGCAGAGCGTCGTTCTTAAAGTTCGCAACAGTGATCTTGATTTGATTCTTTAATCTAGAATATTTATCGTTGCGAGAAGAAAGATTCTTTGCGAGTTCCACTTTTTCAGCTTCAAGTTCCTCAACTCTTTGGCGATATCTACTTTCAGAATATACGAGCAAAAGGCAATCAATTAATAACATGATGAAAATTCATAAGAAACAAAAGATTAGTGAAGAAGAACAATTAATAACCTTCTCTGTCAGAAATCATATATCTAATCAAGGTTGTATGCTCAACTTGGAGACTAACATTTACAACTAAATCTTTTCTGGCATCGTCTAATATTTTCGCATCCCAAGCGAATTCATCCTCATTACTTATAAGAAGACGAGAACGAATTTGGTTTTCTCTTTCGTAGAGCTCGATGTTCTTGCGGTTAGCTTCATCTCGTTCAAGTTGAACTTCAAGAAGGGTCTCTTGGAATTTCGCCAAAGCCTTAGCACCTTGATCAGAGATGCGATCCTTATCATCTATGAGACCGCTAATTTTGGTTCTTAACTCATTGATTTTCTCTTTAGAATTAAGAAGGAGACGCTTAAATCGGTTGCTAAGCCTAAACTAGATCTATGGTCAATTTCTAAGAGGCGAAATTTGGATCTTAGTTCATTCAGAGAAAGAGATGAAATTTTATCATTTGAGAAACTATTTACAGATTTATTAAGACGCTCAAGAAGGGTATCATTATCCAATGCATTAGGAAATGAATGAAGAATGGTCGCTTCATCAGAAAGACCATAAATGTCTGCAAAAAGGATCAATTAAATAAGATAAAACAACAGGATGAATGAGTGAAGGAAAACGAGAAAAGTAACATACCATAGAGTTGATTATTAGCTTGCTGAAGACTAGAGATTTTGTTCTTATACGAAGAAGAATCAATTTCTAGTTGTTTGTTCTTCTCGCGAAGACATTTGACTTCAGCTTCCAGTTCCTCATTCTTTGTACGAAATTGAAGATTCTTCTTTCCAAGAATTTCGCGTCTCCTCTCCAGATCTGAGGTAACAGCGAAAGAAGCTTTTCCAGCCTGCGAGAAAATATAAAAAGTATTAAAATAGAAAGAGATTTTGAGTTACAATAATGAAAATAGAAAGATATTTTGAGTTACCAAACACACGAGGAATTTGCACGAATTCCAGGATTTTTAATCCCTTAGAATTATAAATTCCTCGAAATTGTGAATTCTACAACCAAATCCACCAACACAGAATTTGTAGGTTTTATAAGAACTCATCTATGTTTTGTTTCATTTCTTCATTATAAATTTTAACTAAAACAAATCCATTGGATTATGCATACCCAATCCGTTCATCCATAAATCCATTGGATGTGGATGTAAAATTTGAAAACCGTAATGAATTGAATTGGACGCGAAAAAAGTGAAAACCGGACCATGCTTACCCCTACTATTGAGTATGTTGGGCATGTAAATGGCACTTTACATGCGCATTATTAACCTAAAAAAATGGTAGGAGCATATGTCAGTAATGTCACTGATATTCGGCATCAAAAACTTATACCAAAGAGGCATTTGCTATACAGTAATTTAGAACATACTGTGAATCTGATTCCGCTCACTTATGCAATACAAATCTGGGTGTTATTTGATGAAGACATAACGAGTAATTTTTTATTTTTAGTTTTGTGGACAATTATAGCGAATAATTGAATAGTACTTATCATGGTGTTTTTTTCTTCCGACTTAAATACCACATCTGATTTAAAATTGCCGAATAGTAAGATTGCATAATAACTTTCCATATAATTATGAATGAGGCGGATTTGGGATTAGACATCAGAAAAATTAAAAACCAATCAATCAGACATCCGATCTGAGGCGAGTCAGATGTAAGTCTGTTCACTAAATTTGTCGCTCGTCTCTGATGGGCCTGGCCAATTTGGTGGGGGACTTAATATTATAACGATTCTTTGGGGATCATGGTTTTATTTTGGGTAAGACATTAGAAGTAAATCTAAGTCACCCCTTATCTAGATATTTATACTAATACCTAAATTATCCTCCTGATAATTTTGGGTGATGATTAGTTGGTGTTAATAATAGTTAGTGTAATGATTAGTGAGATGATTGAGTTAAAGATAATTAGTGAGATTAAAAAATCAGATGGTTTTTTTTTCTTAAAGTAGAATTATTGAGAGAGTAAAGTTAGAGAAGATGAAGAAGGAAAACATGAAAAACGATGGATTTTACCAACCACAACCGGAGGAAGGGTATTTGGGTACCCAGGTATGCTTCAAACTTAGATGATGTTGGTTGAATTGCTCCAAACTTTCAAAAAAAAAATGAATTTTTTTATGTAGATTTGGGCCAGTTCGGTTACCATATGTCAAGAACATGTAACCGAACACACCTGAAAGTGTAGTTCGGTTACGTTTTCCAAACACGCAAGTTACCGAACTCGCTCGTTCATGGAGGTTTTGGTCGTACAGTGTAATGTTCGGTTACCTAGGATAAAATGGTAGGTAACCGAACTTTGAACTTAACAATTTATTTGGGTACATCTGGTGTGTTTGGTTAGTTCGCAAACTTCAACGCAACCAAGTTCCCAACCGAACTGCAGGTTAAAAGTAACCTAGTGTTAGAAGTTCGGTTGGTTAGCAAACTTCAACATATTTTGCGAATCAACCGAACTGGGATTATATATGCATATATGCAATTAGGCAAGGGAGAATTAGGGGGAGACCCAAAAAAATAATATATTTATTGTCAGCCCCACAATTAATTTTGGGTACAGTGACACCCATAATTATTTTTGTGACACCCATAATTATATGAAATTATTAAATATGTCTGCATGGCGGATTATGCATCCGCATGACGGGTTATGCATACTATTTTTTCAGGGATAACTCGTTATGCACCCTAATTTTTCAAGGGTATAATTGGCAACACAACTTGGACATTACATATCTAAAAATCTGCGTCTTGGAATTTTACAAATTTTATATCGTTGGAAATCTTTTTAAGAGAGCTACGCAACGAGTACAAACAAGAATATCAAAAAAAGAATTTTCACGAAAAAATCGGAGGTGATCACCAATTTATGTAAAATTTTCGAAAACTTGATACATAACCATTATGCGGCCACCAAAAAAGATGCATAACACATTCTGCAGACGCATAACGAATTATGCAACCATTTTCTCGACTGCATAACAAATTATGCATCTGCATAAAAAAGTTATTCATCTATAACAAGTTATGTAAGCATTGTTTTGGTTGACTTAGTGCGTACATAAAAAAATGATGCATAGTGCAGTATGCATCCATATTTACGGAGGCATATCAGGTTATGCATTTATTTTCTCGATGCATAAAAGATTGTGCAATAATTTTCTCGATGCATAATGCATTATGCAGCAATATTTTGGATGCATATCAAGTTATGCATCAATTTTCATCTATGACAAGTTATATAGCCACTGTTTTGGTTGATTTTAGTGGATACAGAAAAAATTGATGCATAATGCATTATCCAGCCATATTTTTGGATGCATATCAGGTTATGCAGCTATTTTCTTGATGCATGAAAGATTATGCAGACATTTTCTCGACCGCATGACATGTTATGCAGTCATAACAACGTGTCATACATAACTAGCCACCAACTTCACAGCTCCCCATCTATATCTCGACAAAAATCAGACTCTTCAATCTCGGACAACAAGCACACCCTCATATCCATTGTTGCAGACGTAGAATAAAACATCATAGATTCAAGTCAAATCCTGGCAGCAAACCAAGCTGCCGTTGATAATGCTCCTTCTGTCAAAATCTGATGTGCTAAACCCTGTAATGTCGCACCCTAAACCGCCTCCAACAATCCTTGTTCGGTACAAACACTAAACACCACCAATCTGCATCCATTCATCTCATAAAACTGACGGCAGCTACACTCTTTCTTAGTTATTTTCAAGGACCCAAACTCTATCTGATGCTGAAACAAATTGGTACCCAAGTTAGCTCACCATACTGGCTTCTAATTAACGCCACATCTGCTGCAAACAACCCTTGTACTCATCCCACAAACACACAGCAAACTAGCAAGGAAATGGTGTGGTCAAGCAGCTGCAGCTGGTTATGTTCTTGTTGTTTATCCTTGACCAAATCTTCCACAGCACTAACCAAATTTGCGAATCACTCTGCACCCTTTTCTTCCTTCCTTTCTCGCTGCCAGAACTGTACCAAACCCTTACCATAGACACCATGTATCCTTCGATATCTTACTGGTTTCAAACCCACGGCAACAGCACACAGTACCCACACAAACATCTACAGCAGCATTTGTTTCTTCTCCTCTTCTTACACGACCCAGATAATCAGCAATGCCCATAGCAGCAGCCATTGTAACAGCTGCGAACTAGGTGATAATAAGATGGTGGTTCAGCTTTTCTGTCGAACAGTTGATATACGCTACCTGATGGTGTTGTTGTATGTTGAGAAACCATCTCCTTCAGCTCTCCAATTCCTGCAATTTCACATTCAACACAGCCCAATAACTCCACTTCTTCCAGGAATTATAAACTAGACTCAATCATCATCATTTACTATCACAATCAACCACAGCAACAACATCTCTTGGACAGAGAAAAGAGGGTATGTAAAAAATTCTTCTTTCCTGGCTCTCTTGAGTTAAAATACAACCCAAACTTCTACATCATCTCGAGCTCCCGATTCTTCGAACACAACCGCCAAAACCCATTTAATCAATCAATCCCAGATCCCCTTTTCTTTGTTGATTTCAGTTTTGCAACTTCACCAAATTCCTTATTTGATCTTCTAAAACTTCATTCATAATCAATTACAATCAATTACATCAACAGATCAGACCCTAACTTCTTCCACTCAAACATTACCTCAACTGTAGATGATTCGAATCACAAACGAACCCTTGAATACACCCAATCCAGTTGACAAACGGACCCAACTTGGTTGCTGCAATTTCTAATCTCAATCGAGATTTTAGACTCCGTCGGCAGATAGGAAAGAAAGCTGTAGGGAGATACGAATCTGAGAAGAAGAAGAAAAAAACGAAACATAATTTCAGAAATTATGGGTTTGAGAATAATTTTCTTCTAGAAAATGGGTGCGCTCCTGTGTTTTTCTGAGCGTGGGTTTCATAGTGGAAAAGTCTGGGAGAATGGGTCTCCCTGTAGTTTTCACATTAGCCAAATGTTCGGTTACTACGAAATTTATTTCTTGGCGAATTAGGTAGAGTTCGGTTACGAAGTTTCAAAGGTAGAGTTCGGTTACAAAGAAAACTTAACATTTTTGCGAACGAACCGAACTTGTGGACTTCTCATTATTTTCGTAAACTAAGTTCGGTGATATCCTTATTTTGCGAAGGAACCGAACTTATGGACTTGTGTTGTTCTAATACAAGGAGTTCGGTTAAAAGTATTTTTTTGCGAATCAACCGAACTCTGAGTTCGGTTAAGAAAAAATTAATTCGTGATAACCGAACTTTTCTCTGAAAAAAAACCTCCATTAAACCTCTCTGCAACTTCCATATTCAACTCATTTTAATGATTACTTCTCATTTATTCAGCCAAAAACGAATGACAAGTAATGGGTTTGTGAGAATATCTTTGTTAATGTTTTAAATTAAGCTATATATATATAGTGGTGGTGGTGGTAATCGGAGGTGGTGGTGGTAATCAGTGGTTGGTGGTGGTGATAATCAGAGGAGGTGGTGGTGGTAATCGGCGGTGGTGGTGGTGGTAATCGGTGGTTGGTGGTGGTGATAATCGGAGATGGTGGTGGTGGTAATCGGCGATGGTGGGAGGTGGTGGTGGTAATCGGTGGTTGGTGGTGGTGATAATCGGAGGAGGTGGTGGTGGTAATCGGCGATGGTGGGCGGTGGTGGTGGTGGTAATCGGTGATTGGTGGTGGTAATAATCGGAGGTGGTGGTGGTGGTAATAGGCGATGGTGGGAGGTGGTGGTGGTTATATATATATAGGTGGTTATTGGGTTGGTTTTAAATTAAATTAGATTAAGGATAGGTTAGTCATTTCAATGTTTTAGGGCACCCCTTATAGCTATAGGGAAGGCGGCCTAATAAAACCATGGTTCCCTCAAAAAAGCCATGGTCCATAAAAAATCGTTCTAATATTAGTACCTTTACTTACGGGCCTCATAGATTAGATGTAGCCCTCCCAAAACTTTATTTGCCAATTTTATTACAACAATATATAAGGTAATAATCCCACATCGGTAATTCCAGATTTGTAAATCTAGTTTATAAGGAAAAAAGATCGGACATGATATCGCCAATTGGTGAGGCTTGGAAAGCTTGATTACTCTTGGAAACACTTAACCCTAGGTCTGGGCCATCCTCTGATAACACGCATCTCGTCCTTGGGGCACTCATATATGGGAACTAACTCATCACTTACATGGGATTTATCCTCACTGGCCTCCACACTCTGAATGCTACCTCAAGATGGCTCAGGGTGCCTAACTATCCAGTAATCCGGGCAATACCAATCTTACCAATTGGTTTTTGTTTTTTGACCAACTATCCATGAAACACCGGCTGGAAAATCAAATACTTTGTCGGATGCAGGAATAGTATCTCATTACAAATAGAGGAATCATCAGGAGTTTGGAAGGAAAATCAAGAGAGCTACTAGTAAAATCATACCACAGACAAGAAAGAAGTGCCATTACCATTCATAACAGTAAAAATAAGAAAACAGATAAGGAGAACAGTTCTAGTTGTATGTCGTTTAGAGAAGTTAAGAACTTGCGGAAGGGATATAGGCAGTCTAATTATGTATCACGATTGGCAAGACAAGTTTGCATTCGCAATATAGTGATAGGAACTTTTTAAGTGGTAAAAGGTTGATCTTACTGGCTTTCCAGTTGTAGTACTAATTTATGGTTATTTCATGTGCTGTAGTTTATTTTCTATGAATATTCTACACAGAGGATACGGAAGACTAAACAATTCGTAAAACCACTTCTATCCTTACTAATAACTGCCTTCAAAGTGTGACAGATCAGTCCTCTTGAGGTTGAAAGACTGGTTGATGGATCAGGGAATGCAGTTTCAATTACTCGATTAAAAAATCAACTGATCAAACAGTATATGTGTTCAAACAAACCATATAATCGCTTTAAATGCAAAAAATATAGATGTGATATCGTGATTAAAAAAAAAAGTACTACAAAGTAACAAAGCTTAGGTACATTAATAAGCATAATCTACCATGGAAAATAGTCCATACCTGCTCTTTTGAATCCTTAAACTCAATGAAAGATTTGATCGCAAAATCAACCTTCCCAGTAGATTCATAAACCTTAGTTGCCTCTACAAGAGCAATGCGAGCGAATTCATTATTAGAACCAGCCATGCGAACACCAGCAGCTCTAAAACCAGAAGCTTTGGCGAGTTTCTCCAAGAATTAATCACCAGCTCTTTCAAAGCACATTGTTGCCATCTCAAAATTTCCTTCATCCAGTAACTTTATTGAAAATTATGTTAAAATGGATCTCATCTATAAACGAATCAATATCTTATCACTTTTCATGAAAAAAACTAGGCTGAATCACATACCATAGAGTACACTCATCAAAGACAATAAATAATGCTAAGATAAAATCTAATGGAGCTTGACCTCGAAATGCAAAAGGAATACAATAAGCCACTACCATATACCTGAAATTCTAAGCCCTTGTATTCTGCTATAGTCAGACCAAGAGCTTGTTTTCCAATATGTTCAACGATTTCCTTCATCACGGAATCATCATGAACCAAAGTAAACCAGTAGCTTGATAGAATCTAAGTATCAAACCGAGTTGCCGGGCAGGGTTGATAACCAGCTTGACAGATTCCCTGCAGGGTTGCAACTTAAGATGAACTTAGTACAGTATGCACTAGTTAAGCTGCATATCTACCATCACAATCTTCTTACAAATATAGAAGTACATGATGGCATGAATTCTGCTTCATATCCAGAAAACCTAGATCTCCTGTCCCTTGACAAGCAAAACCAGAATCTTGATACCAAAAAAACAAAAAACAAAATCTACAATTGAGTATCCAGGTATCTCCCTTTTCAAGTTCTGAAGAAACTAAAGGTAACGCTAAATAAGGAAAGGATAACATCAAAAAGACAGCATCATAGATTGTTGAAAAAGATAGGAATGTCATCAATGTGACTGTTTATTACCTATGGAAAAAATAGGACTAATGCTGGATTCATAGAGATATTTACTTTTCCTAGGTTGTTGAAAAAAGATTATCAATGAAGCTATAATATTCACCATAATTGTACTGATCGAAGGCTTTTTTGGTTGTCGTAGTTGTTTAATTCAGGGCTAGTGCTGTAGATTCTAAGCATCAAAGGATGAAAAAACATGATGGATCATTCCTCATAGATTCTTCACACCCACAGCATTCTCCTACAGAGAATCTGAAAGGGTTATTCACAGTCCACTGGCCCTCATCACTAAACTGAGTATCTAAAAGCTAGTAACTGTTTCAGTATCGCACTACAATTTTAATAAGCAATATTAGTAAAGGTTATTTACCTTGCAAACTTTGCGCTAAGGCCCTGAGACCCATTCATTGTACCCATCCATTATTGATATCTTATGATAAAGGAGCTAGCTGCTGATGTGCCTCCCCAGCCATAAGCCTTCATGTTTAGAGAGGTGGAAATGGTTAGATTACATGAATTTTCAACAAGAAACAAAATAGAAAGGATCCACATTTAAAATGCATATCCTAGCAATTTCAGAGGTGTCAGTGTTACTATCATTACTCCTCAGGCACATCTTAAGATTTTTCTGCTGCATGTAAACAGCTGCACCTATGGGCCTAACATGATAAACGTAATTGAGTTATGTTAAAACTTTGGTAATTTCTTTTCTTATTTTTATTCATAGTCTTTCCATAGATATTTATACATGACCGATAACTTGGAGACTCAAACAGACTCAAAACTTTCCTAAGACACGGATTTGAGACTTTCCTTATAAGTCTCAAATTCATGACTTACATGGACAATCCTTTCCTAATATATTACTTACCTTATCGGTCTCAAATTAGTGACTTACATGGACAATACTTTCCATAGACTGAACACTACGGTCTTGGAAAGTATTACGACATTTCCTAATATATCACTTTCCTTAATACCCCCCCTCAAGACGGAGCATGCAGGTCACAAATGCCCATCTTGGACAAAAGACCTTGAAACTGAACTCGGCCTAATGATTTGGTGAAGATATCCGCCAACTGCAACCCCGTAGGCGTATAAGAGGGAGAAATAATTTTATGTACTATCGCATCCCTGATGAGATGACAATCCACTTCTATATGTTTAGTTCTTTCGTGAAAAACGGGATTCTGAGCAATATACAATGCCGACTGACTATCACAAAGAAGACTCATTCCCTGTGTATGACAAACTCCCAAATCATCTAGTAATTGCTTCAACCACTTCAATTCACAAGTAGTTGCAGCCATAGATCTGTATTCTGCTTCAGCTGAACTCCGAGAAACTGTGTACTGCTTTTTGGTCTTCCAAGACACTGGTGAATCTCCAAGAAGCACAAACCATCCTGTCAACGATCGTCTAGTCAAAGGACAGCTTGCCCAATCTGAATCACACCAGCCTTTTAAACTTAGACTACTATCAGAGCGCAACAAAATTCCTTGCCCAGGATTCTTTTTCAAATATCTAACTACCCGAAGTGCAGCTTCCCAATGTTCTTGTCTTGGATGCTGCATAAACTGTGACAAAATATGCACAGAATAAGCTAGATCCGGTCTAGTCACGGCCAGATAAATCAATCTTCCGATCAGTCGGCGATACCTTTCTGCATCACTCAGCAACGACCATGTTGCCAAAGCTAGACGATGATTAGTTTCCATTGGAAACTCTGCTGGTTTTTCTCCTAATAACCCCGTCTCCATAATAATGTCCAATGCATATTTCCGTTGACAAACATAAATGCCTTGCTTACTGCGAGCTATCTCCAAGCCCAGAAAATATTTTAATTTTCCCAAATCTTTCATCTTGAAGCACTGTCCCAAATATGTTTTAAATTTATTTAGCTCCACTATATTATTTCCTGCAACAATCAAATCATCCACATACACCAAAACATTAAGTTGCATCTTTCCTTTGATCATAGTGAAGAGAGAATAGTCTGAATAAGATTGCCGAAAACCATAATTCTTCAAAGTTGTTGATAGTTTTGCAAACCAACAACGTGGAGCCTGTTTCAAACCATACAACGATTTCTTCATTCTACATACCATATTAGAATTACCTTTCGCAAATCCAGGTGGTATTTTCATATACACCTCTTCCTCCAAATCTCCATGTAGAAACGCATTGTGTACATCCATCTGATGTACTTCCCAAATTTTAACAGCTGCAACAGCTAGAAAAGTGCGCACTGTTGTCATTTTTGCTACAAGTGCAAAGGTCTCCTTGTAATCTAAGCCTTCCACCTGATGATTTCCAAAGATCACCAATCTTGCTTTCAAACGAACCAAATTCCCATTTTCATCATACTTCTCTGTATATATCCATTTACTTCCTAGTGCTCTCTTGCCCTCCGGCAATTCTTGCAAAACCCAGGTATCTTGTTCTTCTAGTGCTCGTATTTCTTCTTCCATGGCTTTCCGCCATCCTGGATGTTTCATTGCTTCTATAAAGTTGCGAGGTGCAGAACCCGCAGTTATAGCTGCAAGAAATTTCTTATACGGTGTAGAAAATTTATCACAACTAACATAATATTTCAAAGGATACGGCGTACCTGAGGAGAATGATTGTGATGGATGAAGATGAGATGGACTATTTTCTCTAGTGGTGTGCGTCACAAATCCCTTAAGCCTACTCGATGGAATTTTCGTACGCTTTCCTTTACCCATATCACCTTCTACTGCAACATCAATGCCCGGACTCATAAGTTCAGCAGATCTCTCTTGAACTGTTACACGTTCTCCTTCCGTCGCAGTCACATCTTGAACTGCTACACCTTCTCCTGTTGTCGCAGTCACATCTTGAACTGCTACACTTTCTCCTGTTGTTGCAGTTACACCTGGTATGCCTACAGCGTCTCCTGCTGTCGCTGTTACGCCTGGTACTGCCACACTTTCTCCTGCTGTCGATGTTACATCTTCATCATCACTCCAGTCAAACTCTGGATTCAACTGATCAGTCTCAGCTGATACACCAGTCGCCTCGGTCTCAATAGAATGACCAGGCTGATCACTCTCGGTGCGAGTCGAAACTGTTGGCTGCTGCAACACAGATGTTTCATTCTTATATGGGAAACTATTCTCACAAAAAGTGACGTCTCTTGACACTAGAAATTTTCTTTTATCCAATTCATATACTTGCCATGCCTTTTTACCAAACGGATATCCAAGAAAAACACACCTCCTTCCTCTACTTGCAAATTTATCCCCTTTATTACTTTGGTCATGCACATAACACAGGCATCCAAACACTTTCAACTGATTATACGGAGGTTGCTTTCCAAACAATATTTCATACGGCGTTTTATTTTTCAGAATAGGTGTAGGAGTACGATTAATCAAATACGCAGCTGTCAATGCGCATTCTCCCCAAAACCGTATTGGCAAGTTGGCTTGAAATCTCAAAGCCCTTGCCACATTCAATATATGTTGATGCTTTCTCTCCACTCTTCCATTTTGTTGCGGAGTCCCTACACATGATGTTTCAAAAACTATCCCATTAGTCTTAAAATATCCACGCAATGAATTGAACTCGGTACCATTATCACTTCTAACAATTTTGATATCTTTACCAAATTGTCGTTTCACAAGAGCAATGAAATCAAGAAACGTTCGTTCAACTGCCGTTTTATTTTGAAGTAAATGAATCCACACACCTCTTGAAAAATCATCTACTATTGTTAAAAAATATTGTGCTCCACAAGACGATGTAGCCCTATAAGGACCCCATAAATCTATATGAATCAACTCAAAAATACAACTGGATTTACTTAGACTACTAGCAAAGCTACTCCTATGTTGTTTCTCTCTTGGGAAAATGTCACAAACTTCATTATGCCTCTTCAATCTACTCACACCCGGCAACCTTTGCAATACTTTTTCTGATGGATGTCCCATTCGTCGATGCCACAGCTCGTATGATTCTCCACTGACTTCCATAACTTCAACTTGAGGCACACCACAGAAAATATACAATCCACCTTGTCGTTCACCCATTCCAATCACCTTCCTCGTCAACCGGTCATGTATAAGACATAAACTGTTAGTACATTGTACCGTACATACTAATTCATCAATAAGTTGTGTGACTGAAATTAGGTTACAAGTTATTTGAGGCACATAAAGGACATTATCAAGTCTCAAACCGCCCTGCAGAATAATAGTCCCTATTTTTTTAGATTGTGCATATTTTCCATCTGGGAGTCCAACAGTACACTTCACAATATCTTTCACATCAATCATGTCATCTCTTCTACACGTGACATGATTTGTAGCTCCCGTGTCAATAATCCAATTCGGTTTAGTTTGCTTACCTTGAAGTTGGGACGTATTTTTCTTTGCATTCAAAAACTCAAGCACCTGTCTGAGTTGTGTTGCGGTTACTCCCATCAAATCTGAGCCGTCTGAGAATATGTACCATTTGACTGCTTTGTCTCTGATATATTTAGATTATGTGCTCGAACCTGATTGCCCGTTCCTTGTCCTCTACCTCCTCTGCCATTCGCAAATCCACCACGACCTCTACCACCGGTTCTTCCACCTCGACCATATCCTCTTCCACTTCTAGGTTTATCTCCCCACCATTCAGGGTATCCAATAAGCTGAAAACAACCTTCATCCGAGTGTCCTTGTCTGCTACAGTGCTTGCAATATTTATTAGGATCATAAGTGTTATTGAAAGTACGTTGATCAGATTGTACCTTGAACGCCATCACATTGTCATGAACTTCCGGTGTGGCAGCTACATCTCCTCTTCTGAGACGTCCGAGTTTATCATTGTTTGATATGCTACATCTATTGAAGGCAGTGGATCTCTTGCCAACAATTGTTCACGCAAGGAACCATAGACAGCATCTAGTCCAATTAAGAAATAATGTAGTAAATCTTCTTCTCTCAAAGTACTAACCTGTGTTGCAATATCACACTCGCACTTGCCACACTTACACGTTGGTACCTTCATATATGTGATCATCTCATCCCATATCTTATTCAATCTTCCAAAATAAGCAGCCACACTTTCTGTTTGCTTTTGTTTACACTCACTTAAAGATGTCTTTAGCTGGCATGTCCGTGTTCCACTTACAACACAAAACCGTCTCTTCAAGTGGTTCCATAAATTGGCATCATCATAGTCTCCCAAACTCGATCTGAGTGATGGCTCCAATGTGTTGCTGATCCAAGAGACAAGCATTGACTGAATTGCCACCCATTCTTCCAACTGTTCACTTTCTTTAGGTTCTTGGATTGTTCCATCAATGAAACCAAACTTCCTCTTAGCTATTAATGATCTTCTTATGGCTCTAGCCCATTCATCATAGTTATGTCCTTTTAGAACAACCGGTGTGATAATTATACCTGGACCATCACTTGATCCCAGGTGATATACTGGATTCTTCTTTTGCGTATCATAATCTATATTCTTGTCTTTGCTTGATTCTCCATCACCACCCATTCTCAACGATTTTTTTTTTTTTTTTTTAGTTTTCAACTGGCTCGTGATGCCATGTTAAAACTTTGGTAATTTCTTTTCTTATTTTTATTCATAGTCTTTCCATAGATATTTATACATGACCGATAACTTGGAGACTCAAACAGACTCAAAACTTTCCTAAGACACGGATTTGAGACTTTCCTTCTAAGTCTCAAATTCATGACTTACATGGACAATCCTTTCCTAATATATTACTTACCTTATCGGTCTCAAATTAGTGACTTACATGGACAATACTTTCCATATACTGACCACTACGGTCTTGGAAAGTATTACGACATTTCCTAATATATCACTTTCCTTAATAAGTTATGCATTAAGCCATCTGTCGCTTCAGAAACTTATTTTTTGATGAAAATTTTACCTTAAGCCTGCAGCAGCATTTATAAAACTAAGTTCTTTCCCAATTTCATTGCTTAAGTTTGAGTTCCCATCAGCTTTAATTCCTAAAACAATAACACATCGATATAGTCAGAATGAAAAAAGTATAAAGTAAAATACACAGGATTGGAACTATAACCATTACAGGAAATCAATTTTTCTATGTGAATCATTCAACAGCGACCGACTAACATTAGGGATAACTGAGGTGGTAAAGAGAGAACTATACCAAACATTCTCCATAAAAACCTCAGCCCAAATGAATTTTGAAAGGTTTATCCAATACCTTATTAGTAGCATTTTGACGCAAGGAGAAGTAAGCACTTCTCGAGTAATAAAATCAGTGGGATTTGCTTCCAGAAGCTGTATATAAACCAAAATAAAGTTAATAAAGAATCACATACATTACCAAAATACCATTAGCAACCATATAAACACCATTAAGCAACCATATGAACAGAAAGCTAATCCAAGACAAAAAAACTAAACAGAAAGTATTGCAATTCAGCCTCCGCCGCTCTTCTTTCAAACCGATATTGTATGCACACCTTTCATCATCCACCACGTGTACAGAAAGAGACACGTGGAAGGCATGCAAGACAAGATATCAAAACATGATAGCAAGCATCTCATCAGAAGATGCCACCGGTCAGCAGATCCGACGGTCAGGGACAGAGGATCACAGAGGTATGATGGCTCAGAGGAGTACCAGATAATACCCCTTGGGTGTTAATACACCCAATCCCGAGGAAGATCCCAGATCAACGGCTGAGAGGAAGTTTGACTGACACAGATGTGATCAGACAAAGAGACACTTTCCTGACACGAGCAGACATCCATCTACCCGCATTAAATACCAAAGAGATATACACGTGTCAATCAGCTCGTGGAAGAGGCGAGGATAACCCTTCATATTCAAGCTCAGGCCGCAGCATATGCCGAAGACCTCTGCGTAATGGGCACAAATCACAAGAAGATAAGATTACAACGGCACCTCAGAAGTAGGACCCACGTTCCAACCCTATAAATACCCTTTCCACTAAGAGAGAAGGGGTCGACCAATCCAGAGCAATTATAGGAGAATATAGGAGAGAGAAATAAGAAGAGTAAGGAATCCCCCTACTTCCGCAGACCTATGTACACTCTAAAGTCATTCGACTATCTTTGTAATCATTCAATACATAGTGAAACACCAGCCACGTGGATGTAGGCCTTAGTGCTGAACCACGTAAATCTTTGTCTTATTTACATTTTAGCACTTTACATTCAGTGTTGAACTTCATGTGCTTTACATTTATACTCAATTCTCTGTTTATTCCTTTATACGAACATTATTTATGATAATATTCGATTAAACAATGACAAGCTCGAAGGCTTCGAGTCGATGAATCGATATAATCATCCCCTTTACACATACAGCGTACAATTCTAGAATTAGACTGAATGTGAGTATTGTTTGTGAACACGTGGATGGCTTCGTGATTTATGTGTTCACAATCTGGCACTAGAAACAGGGACTTTGTCCCGGTAAAAGATTTATCTTATCCTGTGATTTCACCTTAAACGCACACTATGGTTGTGCCCTATTCTGGGTTCAGTGTGCTTTCAAAACCTTTTTTATTCTGGGTTCAGCGTGCTTTCAAAACCTTTTTTACTCTGGGTTCAACGTGATTTCAAAACCTTTTTTATTCTGGGTTCATGGTCTTCATTTTCACAAACACCATTTCAAAGCAGACACATCCACGGCTATCTATCACAGATTTGCACGTGAGGCGTTTTTCTTTTAAAACTAAGACTTAATAATCCAGATTCATGAGTTCTCGCGACGGATCTGCCTTTTCAAGAGTTTTCCTTTTCAAAAGTAGTCTGAAAACAAGGTCCATGATTGTTTATAAGAGGATTTGTATTGAGAAAACTAGACCGATGGAGTCTTTATGTTTCTATTTTATTAAGGCCCTTGGGCAGCTCATTTCCTTCTATTCCAATAATTTTGCGGATACGAATGGCACTAACCCGATCCTTGTGGATATCTTTGGTTCTCTTTATTTATTCCCCTATGCAGAAAAAGACTAAAATGGAAAAGATACTAGAGGCAGGAAAAACCAAAGCCTCATCAAAGGAGACACCGAGGATTACCCAGGTCATGACCCGAAGCAAGCAGAAAGGAGACAAAGCTAAAACAGCTACTCAGAGACAGGATGCTGCCAAAATCACCTCGTCTATGAACACTAACTCCATTGCAGCCGCGGCTCTCAAAGCAGCATCCACAAAGAACAACGCAACTGTTGCGGCCCTCCAGGCTACAGAAGCTAACAAGACTTTGGTTTCAAACCAAATCCATCAACAAAGAGAAGGGGTGGCAGAATCTATGGCACATCGGCCCGCACATCCACCAGTCTTCAGAATGCGTCAACCAACGGTCAGAATAAAACCATACCAGTGGTTTTAGCACCGCAGGTGGAAGCTCAACCAAGGGGACCAAACTTGGAGATACCAACAATTGAAGCTGATCCTCTGCCACCCTTAATACACACAGTAGACGAAGGGGGAACTATGGTCGTAGGGGCACAAGCCGGAACTCCCAATCAGGGAACAAACCAGTCCCACCGACTGATGGTAGAGCTCGAAGAATTGAAAAAGAGCCAGCAGGTCTACGCAGATATCGTAGCTCTTCTGGCCAGGGAGAACCAAGACTTGAAAGATAGGACTAGCCAACAACTGGACTAAGCAAATTCTAAAGCACCAGAGCCTAATCGAGACCGAAGAATCATCCTAGCAAACGCCGCTAGGGGAAGCAGTGCATCCGATCCGGAATATGCCACTGAAGACTTAGACTATTATGACAGTGAAGTTCGAAGAAAGAAACGCTCAACTGAGCATGAGAACGTGGGATATTACCGCGCAATGGAGGAGCTGCATGATGAGATGATGGCTGAGATCAGGCAGTTAAAAGCTAGACAAGGCGGAGGAAGGCTTGAAGAGGTGATGAAAGAAGCTAACTCCACGCCCCTAACTCATCGCCTGGCAAATACCCCCATTCCGTTAAAGTGCCCTGTCCCAACTTTTGAATGCTATGACGGATCCAGTGATCCCGCGGCACATATCCGGTATTATAATCGTATCTTAGCCCGATGGAGTCAAAACGACACCGTCCTCTGTAGGTATTTCCCATCAAGTCTGAAGGGATCGGCTTTGTCTTGGATTGACAACTTGCCACCTGATTCCATCAACTCCTACGATCAACTCGCAGAGAAATTATTGAGAACCTACATGTACAACAAAGCTGTCAACACCGGAATGGATAAACTTTTTCTCTGGCAATTGGTTACAAGGAGAACACGAGGGAATACACCAACAGATGGCACAAGATCTGCCAAGACATAGGGACTGTGGATCCCGTAGTAAGCATCAACTGCTACAAGTGGGGATTAGACCGAATGAGTCCACTATTTGTTGAGATCCACAGAAGCGTACCTAAGACAGAAGGATATATTTGAATAATTATTGAGAAGTATGCTCGTCTTGAAGAAATCCAGCGTGGGAACCCGAGGGAACAAACGCAGAGGTCTCACCGTACCAATTCCACAGAACAAACCAGCGGGGCCAAAAGAAATAACTAAGTGGAACGACCGCACGAAGATAAGAAGGAACGAAGAGATGAACGACGAAAAGACGATCGAAAATTCGAAGATCAAGTTTACACGAATCTCAATGCTAGCTACGCTCGGATCTTGCGAGAGATCAAAGGAAGGGAAAATTTGGAGTGGTCGTGGTCTAAGGGAAAATATCCCCCAAGGACCAAGAAGTCTAAAGATTACTGTGATTATCATTGCTTCAATGGACACCAGGCCGAGAAATGCAAAAACCTCAAAATAATGATCCAAAAATTGACTGATGTTGGCGAACTCAAGCAATACTTACGAAAGGAGATCACCGAGGACAGATCCAAACGAACCAAGCAAGTCCAACTTCCAGAGGGAAACCGCACAATCAACACCATCTCGTGTTCCGAAGCCGCAGGGCCCTCACTTACAGCGCAGATAGGAAAGAGGCTACGAAAGCAATTCGAAGACCACTGCGAATTATATAAGATTGATGGCGTAGAGGTGGACGAGCACGAAGAATGGATGGACGCACCTATCATCTTCGATACTGAAGATATCGAAGAAGATATGGAAGACCATAACGATCCCTTGGTCCTCACACTACCAGTGGCCGGATGTAACCTCAAAAAGATCCTCATCGACGGGGGAAGCTCAGTGAACGTTTTATTCTACGACGCCTTCAAACGGATGAAGCTCCATGATGAACATCTGATGACCTCTTATTACACCATCTACGGGTTCAACGGAGCGCCCACAAATCCATTGGGAGACATCGTGTTGCAGGTGAACGCCGGGCCCATGAAAGTAGAAACACGGTTCAGCGTGGTAGACGCCCCATCCCCCTATAACGCCATTGTTGGACGAAAGTGGGTACATAAACTCAAGGGAGTGGAAGCAACTTACTACCAATATCTCAGGTTCCCTACACCCGAGGGAGTAATGGAAATCAAGGGAGATCGGGCCTCTGCAAAAGAGTGTCAGGCCACTCAGGATCGTATCAACAACGAACAGGAAGAGTAGCGAAAAACCCGAAGGATCAAAAATAAAGAAGCTGCGAAAGAACAGGCCATAGACCTGTTCCTCAAGAAAACCGCAGGGAAGGGCTTGACAAAGGATGATAATGTCCTTAACACATAAGCAAGCACTTCAGCAGCCAATGAAGGACAGAAACATACCAAATAGCAATTAAAGATCGTCTCAATCCTTGGGGACCCGAAGCCGGTGTTCACACCAGTGGAGCCCGTAAAAGAAATCAACATAGGAACGGAAGAAAACCCGAAGATGATCAAAGTAGGGACCATAATGGACGAAAAAAGAGAAGATTCCTTAACCAAATTACTTAAAGAATACGCGGATGTATTCTCCTGGAAGTTAGGAGACATGCCGGGGATTGATCCGAAAATAATCCAACACGAGCTGCGCATCAAACCAGGCACGCCACCTTTCAGGCAGAAAATAAGAAAAGTTGCACCAGAGTATCATAAGGCAGTGGAAAAAGAACTTCGGAAACTACTATAAGCAGGCTTCATCAAGGAAGTCAAATACCCTACATGGATCTCCAACATGGTCGTCGTTCCTACGAAGAATGGAGGGGTTAGGATATGCATCGACTTTACTAACCTCAACAAGGCATGTCCAAAAGAAATATATCCCCTACCGAGCATAGATCAACTGGTTGAAGCAGTGGAAGGGTACGAAGAGCTGTCATTCATGGAAGGATATTCTGGTTACAACCAAGTAGCCTTGTCAGAAGAATATCAAC
Source organism: Papaver somniferum (assembly GCF_003573695.1). Taxonomy (NCBI): domain Eukaryota; kingdom Viridiplantae; phylum Streptophyta; class Magnoliopsida; order Ranunculales; family Papaveraceae; genus Papaver; species Papaver somniferum. The sequence goes on along the minus strand of NW_020624377.1, from coordinate 3,246,627 downwards.
TACACACGGGATTCTACACCCCGCATGGCCTTTATTGCTACACTAGAATGCCCTTTGGACTTCGAAACGCAGGGGCAACTTACCAGAGAATGGTCGATGCTATTTTCAGGCCAAGGAGTGGTAGTACCCTAGAAGTCTACGTTGATGACATGCTCGTCAAAAGTAGGATGCGCAAAGATCACCACCAGGACCTGAGAGATATTTTCGAAGCAATAAAGAAACATCACATGAAAGTAAATCCAGAAAAATGCACCTTCGGTGTAACCTCAGGGAAATTCCTCGGATATCTGGTAACAAAAATGGGTATTGAGGTAGACCCCGCGAAGATTCAGGCCATAGTGGAAATGTCATCTCCGAAGAATTTAAAAGAAGTGCAAAAGCTCAATGGGTCCTTAGCAGCCTTGGGCAGATTTATTGCCCGATCCTCGGACAAATGCAAACATTTTTTCAATATTCTCAAAAAAGGGAGTAAGCTTGAATGGACCGCAGAATGCGAAGAAGCCTTCCAAAGAATCAAGGAACACCTGGCTTCAATTCCAATCTTACAGAAGCCTGATCCTGATGAGGTTTTGGAATTGTACATAGTAGCAACAGAAGACGCAGTTAGCACAGTGTTGGTCAAAACCAATACAAAGATAGAACAACCTATCTATTATCTCAGCAAGACCCTCAATTCTTCGTAAAGGAATTACACGAAGATCGAACAACTCATCCTGGCATTAGTATGGGATACTCAAAAGTTGAGAACCTATTTCCTAACTCACTCCATCCGCGTCCCATGCAAAGCACCACTGGAAGCAGTCCTCAAAAGCGCTGGAAAAGTAGGTAGAATAGCCAAGTGGAACACCCACCTGGACCAGTTCAACATCATTCATGAAATTCAACATTCCCAAAAATCCCAAGTTTTAGCGGATTTCTTAGCAGACCTCCCCCTGGACAACGATGAAGAGATTAGGGGAATTCCAGAAGTCGACGAGGAAAGCAAGGATCCAGTTGATGTCCTCGAACCCGCGAGTCAAAGACAATGGGAAGTCTTCGTTGATGGTTCCAAAAATAAGGAAGGGGCAGCAATAGGCATTGTCATCACCACCCCAACTGGAGAAAGGATCGTACAGGCACTCAGGTTAGAATTCAAAGAGCATACTAACAACATCGTCGAATACGAGGCAGTCGTACATGCCCTCCGCTTAATAATAGAGATGGGGGTAACTGATGTAAGACTGACAAGTGATTCGCAGCTTGTCATACGGCAAATAGGGCTCGAATACAATGTGTACGATGACACCCTCTCAGCTTACATGGACTTGGTACAAACATTGGCATCACAAATTCCGAACATCAAGTTCCGGCAATTATACAGAAGGTATCTCAGGTACGCGGATGCCCTAGCATATATATCATCCATGCTGAAGGACAAGAGTATCGAAACTATCAAAATAACAAGGGTATACGAGCCTTCGATTGCATCACAATTTTCCTTTGCTACAAATCAAGATACAGTGGAAGAAAATATCGAAGATCATGTGGGAGAAGACATCCGTGACGATTTTGACGAAGAAGATATCCTGTCAAGAGAAAATCAAGACGAAGATTTCAACAACGAAGATGATTGGAGAATGATGATCCATGCGTTTCTCAAAGATGGAACCTTACCCGCGGATCACAAACCAGGAAAATACTCTCCAAAGTAAGAAGATATGATCTTTGGGATGGGATCCTGTATAAGAAATCTTTCCTCGGACCGTTACTACATTTCTTATCCAGGAAATAGGGGCATAGAATTCTAAACGACATCCATTATGGTGACGCAGGGAATCATAGCGGCATGAGATCACTAGCCGACAAAGCAAAAACGCAAGGATATTACTGGCCCACAATGATACAAGATGCTGCAAGAATGTCCCGACGATGTGAAGAATGTCAGCATTTCGCCAAAAAGATACACGCACCAGCAACAACGTTGAATTCTGTGGATAGCCCGCGGCCATTTGCAAAATGGGGCATAGATATCGTTGGGCCTTTCATCGAAGGATCAGGAAAAAGACGATTTTTGATAGTAGCCACGGACTATTTCAGTAAATGGGTGGAAGCCAAAGCCTTAGCCAGGATCAGAGACGTGGACGTGTTTACTTTCATATTCCAAAACATTATTTGCAGGTTCGGCATACCAGCGGAAATCGTGTCCGATAATGGTAAACAATTACAGGGGAAAAACATAGACATGCTCTTCGACACTTTCAAAATAAGGAAAAACAAGTCCACCCCCATATACCCTCAAAGCAACGGACAAGCGGAGGCTACTAACAAAACCCTCGCCCTTATCCTCAAAAAGCAATTAGACGAACACAAGGGGAGATGGTGTGAACAGCTACACAATGTATTATGGGCATACCGGACAACACGAAGATCTTCCACTGGGGAGTCCCCATTTCTCCTCACTTATGGAGCTGAAGCAGTCATCCCAACAGAGATCCTCATGCCAACCACAAAGACCGAAGCATGGGAGAAAAATCTCACAACAGACATGATGTTAGAGAGACTGGACGACCTGGAAGAAAGGAGGGAAACAACATTGCAAAAGATGGAAAATTATCAACGGAGACTAGCGAGAGAGTACAACAAAAAGGTTAAGCTTCGAAATTTTGTAGAAGGGCAGTATGTGCTAAGAACAATCCCGCAGTATCAACGAGAGAAGAAATGGGGAAAGTTAGCACCTACATGCGGAGGACCTTTTATAATACACGACATTGCGGGAAACGGTTCCTACTATCTTCGCAATCTGAAAGGAGAGGTCCTCCGGCACCCTTTGAATGCTAAATGGCTCAAACCGTAAGCTTTGCATCTGCGTGAAGAATACCAGGAGAAGAAGGCAGCGTAACCGCTTTACATGTTTCTATCTCTGGGCGAGGAGTAGCAGGCCTCAACCTATCAATCAAACAAACTTTTTGGGAAATATTCAAGCAGACGAAATGGTCAAAAGTCCCGCTGGGTGAACACATGTACATTACATAATAAATTAACAATATTGGGAAAAGTAGTTAATCTACAATCTCTCAGGGCTCCCCTATCAGTGTCTATGAGTGTAAGATCAGGGGGAAGGCACCCAGCAGAAAGAGATACCCAACCAATTTTAAGGCAGCGGGTCAACGGAATGGGTGCATGTAAATATTTCAAATAAGAATTCCATATGCTAGAACGCTGCCTCGGCCCCCGCCGTTTTGGAATCCTCTGGCCAGGATTCGCCAGCGGGGTGACAGGTCTCAAGACGATCACGAAGGTATTTACCTTCGGTGTCGCACCCAAACACTCTCAACTTTTTACAAAGCAAGTTATTTCTAGTTTAACACTTCACAATACTTAAAATAAAGATGAATTGATAACGCATGTATGCCAAAATGATGATCCATTTCATAAAGAGTTTATTACAAGTTCAGCAAATAAGATAAAGCAGGAAACACATCAAAAAATGATCCGGAATTATATAATCAACAAGGATCAACTTTCTATGACTAATAACATAAATCTACTTGGACGATACAGCTCCATCAACAAGGTTGTCTCTGTGAGATGAAGGTACGCTACCACCTTAAGAAGGCCCAGAAGAACCAGGCAAGGGCGCGGGAAGGGGACGACGCGGATAATTCTTGAAAAGACCATGTTCGACTTTAAGATCAAGTTCAATCTTATCTAGGACTTTGTTGTTCTCCTCAGTCAACTGACATCGAGCTTTATAAGTGATAACAGCGGTCCGCTGGTTGGCCTGAGACAGCAATGCAGATAGGCGTTCCGCCTCTTTGGAGGCAATCTCCGCTGCTTCCTCACGAGACGCGTCCAACCCTTTGAAATAGTTGGCTTGTCCTTCCTGCTGCACTAAGGCAGATTGAGTTTTTTTAAGCTCATCATTTGCTGCGTGAAGCTGTCCCTCGAGTGCTGAAAACAAGAAATACCAAGGGGTTAAAACGAAGAAATAACAGAATCACACTCGATAAAACGAGGTTATACCTTCGACATTAGCCGAAGCCTCTTCATACTCATTAACAACTGCATCCCGAGCCTCATCAAGAAAGTCATATTCGTCGGATAGTTTCTTATAATCCGTGTGAAGGTTCGTAAGAGAAAATTGACTCGCGTCTAAGTCTACCTGCTTCATTGAATCCAAGTGACGAAGATGGTTGACTTCGTCATTCATCTCCCCCATCCTTTTATGGAGTCGATACACATTCACTTCAAGATCTCTTTCAGATTCCACTTGGTGAGCAACATCAGCTCGAGACGCTGCTAGGGCTTTACTAAGAGCACCAACCTCAGCCCTAGCATTATCTCTTTCCTCGGAAAGATGCAGCATACTATCCCTAACCCCGGGGCCTAAGAAAGAACGATCATATTGTAACTCTCCTTCAAAAAAGCGCACTCTAGCCTCTAAGTCCGAAGCATGTCCTCGAGCATCACGCAGGTTGTCACGCTTCCATAGCAGCGTACCATTAAACAGACAAAGGTCATGATTGTACTTATTTTGCATATCAACCATCAGTGTTCGCTTTTCACGCCACTCATCTGCTAAGGCGTTGTGCTCATCAGCACGAGCATTCCACTTTACGGCTTCGCTTTCAACTTACCCACCAACTCTGCAATGCGGGATTTCTGTCGTTCCCTTTCTTTCCGAAGTCATATGAGCTCGGGGACTCCACCCACTGAAGATAGGGTGGGGAGACTGAGACAGAACACCAGAGTACAAATAGGGAATCACGAGGAGTAAAAGACCAATAAAAAAATACGAACCTGTGAGGGACGATACATTTCTGCGAGCTTGCTCCAATTCGTTGCGGACTATAGAAAGTTCCGGACGGAGGCTCTCCTCGGCATTACCCATCCGCTCCTTTTCCTTCAGGCGACCCTTCAGTTCACTTATTTCCATCTCGGCCGCAGATAGTTTTTCTTCTCTATGACGAAGCTTAGCCTCCAACTTTAAAGACTTTGCTTTAAAGAATTGGTATAGAACATGGTTACAATGTTCGCTCCTCATCATCTATGTCACAAACGACAAACATTATTATACCCAAGGGATCGGATATCGCGAAGAAAACAATGTTCGTATATCATGAGGGAATCAGTACAAGGACTTACCTCTAAGACACGCTGCTGGGGAAAACCGTATTGATACCCATCAGATATGGCCATCATATCAGCAACATATGAGGGAGGGTCAACCACTAGGTTATCTTCTGAAGCTCTCAAACTCTTCTCCCACATCTAAGCAACGCGGACTTCAGAAGACACTTGCATCATCTGACGAGTATAAGCGTCATAATTCTTCTCACCGAGGACCACTGGGGCAGGGTTGGGGACGAACATCAAACTTTTCTTCTTAAGCCAAGACAAAATGGCATCTTCTCCTTCAGGCATTAGCGAGTAAGGGAAATCCTCTGAAGGAGATTCAACCGCAGACTTCCCTTTGGCTGTTCTCCCCTCACTCGCGCAAGTCTCGACATCACCAGCCTCAGTTTGACCACCGACGTTTTCAGCCTGCTGATCGGTGTCATCTTCTTTACCAATATCCCCAAGCACATACCAATCATCATTTGGGGAAAGAAATGATAAGTCTTCGGCAAGACCCATGGAAGCATTCACATCAAAGGATTCCCCCGCGGAATATATCCTACCGAAAGAAAATTCAGGGGAAATAACGGGAAGAGTACCCACACCAACAATATTATCGCCAACAGGGGAAGATCCACCCCCTCCAGTACCACCAACGGTAATATTGCCCTCAGACTCACCATCACCACCCGAGGCAATTCCTTCTTCACCATCACCACCCGCGGAAACTTCTTCTTCACCATTACCACCTTCGTCATCAGGGTGAGAAGTGTCGGTACGCTCTTCTCCATCGGACATTTCTTCATCCTCAGCATACCCTTCATTTACAGGACTCGTAACCTCCTCATGAACCTCAGCCTCACCGGTAACCACAGTAGAAGATTGTTTGGGTCCAAGTTTCTTCTTCTTCGACACCTACAAACCAGTACACATCCCCACAAAGGCTCATTTTTTCCCTCACTTCAAAAATGAAAATTATTTCAAGCAAGGAAAAAGGGGAAAATAGAATAGAGAATATAAGAAGAAACTATACCTTGGCAGCAGCAGCACTCTTTGTTGGATGGGTAGCACCAGAACCCTCCTCCTCATCTCCATCAACGACATCAAGAGCGTAAGGAAAATTCATGCCCGCGAAATTCGGACGCCAAGGACAGAAATATCCATAACGAGCAGGAGGAGTTTCACGAGGCTTGCTGTTTTCAGAAGGACGCCAACCGCGCGGACCCGGAATCCAACCATAAGCCCAAGGACCAACTACCTCAATAACAGTAGCATGCCATTCATAATCATGGTCACGCTTAATCCTTTCACGAGCAGGAAAGAGTTTCCGTTTAGCAGATCCCTCAGTACCAGGAACATACTTCAGCTTGGCATCACTCACCTCACTCAAAAGACGAATTTCACCACGGGGAGCAGCAATATTACGAAGACTAACACTCCACGGCTTACGGTTTCTACTGTTGACATAATCCCCAAAAGAACTGTTAAAATTCTGAGGAGTATACCACTCTCTCTCAGTAGGATTTGGAACATAGCAGGTCATCATAGTCTCTCCCTTGCTTCGCAGGTAACATTCCTTCAGTGAACGAAGATAATTCCCAGATAGTTGTGACATGGAACGATTATGAGTGTTCGTGGAAGAGCCTTCGCGACTAGCCAACACGTCATAATAAAAGGAGTCACCGACTTATATAGGGGAAACATGAGACCCGCCTCGAAGGCTCCAACCGTAGTCAATAGATGAAACTCGTCAAACTGATACTTAGCAAGGAGCTCGTAAGTGATATCATCGTCAGGGGAATAGAAGCGAACCTTAAAAGCTTGAAGTTCATGTTTTTCCTTGAACATATCAAGATCAATATGCTTGAAAGTGACTTTCTTCTTACCAAATGAAATGTTGTGTATCACGGGGACAGTTTCTTCTTCGTCTGCGGAATCAGAAGTAGGACTCAATTCCGAAGCTTTCCTTTTAAAAGAAAGATTTTTAGACGGATCATCTCTCGACATAGTACCCTTGGAGTACTTCCCTTTGAAAGAAACTGCGGGAGGAGGCGGCAAAGATTTCTGCGGAGGCACTGAAGGAGGAGCCATTGAACGAAGGGGCGGAACATCCAGTGTTTCAATACGAGGAGGAGGAGCCCGCGTACTCCTAGATTCATCACGAGGAGGAGCCTGCGTACTCCTAGAATCTTCACGAAAACGAGAAGGGGCGCGGTTAACAGCATACCTAGATCCAGAAGGACCCTTTGGCACATCCCCTTTCTTAGTAGGCACAACCTTCGCACCAGAGGAAGATGAAACCCTATGACCCCGAGGATCCTATTGCGAAGACTTGTAAGGACCTTCCCCAAGTGGAGATCTGTCAGAATCCCGACGTGGAGGGGATCTTGGCGGACTAGACTGCGGGGTTTGGTAAGGATCCCGCGGATGATCAGACATATCTACAAGGAAACACAAAAACAGTTATAGAAGAATACGAGGAGATCACTAAAGATCAAAAAACCCATAATTGATGGTTCATCCGGATAAACATTAAAAACCCTAAGAACTAAAAATAACCAGAAATATTCCATCCAACTCCAGGGATAATACTTAGATACAGACTCACAGACTTTGTAACAAAGAACAGGGGTAAACATATATGCTTCGACATGTGTGTTCTTCATCACAAAACCAACAATACAGCAGCAGGAAACAAACGGGTAGATACATAGATAAATCAATTATGAGCAGCTAATGAAAAACCCCATACCTGTATAGAAGAGGGCGAAAAGCACCAACCACAGTCGAAGAAAGGAGGATCGGAGATATCAAAAGCTAGTTGTCTACGATACAGGGACAACAACAATCGAGAGCGAAAGAGACATAAAATTGAATGATGTTATCTTCCTTACAAGAAGGACGATAATAAATGACTAAAGAACAAGAATAAAAAACAAGAAGAGGATGAACACTGACAAGAAGAGGATAAAAGTTTTTTTCACATTCTCTTTCCTATTTATGAAGCTAGAGAAGACAATAACTGTTCCTCATACCAAGGAGCATTTATGGGGAAAGTTAATGCAAAGTGGGAAACGTGTAGAACGACCTTTCTTCTTCTAAATTGCAAAATACGCCCAAGTCAGAAGAAGAGGGGCAAATTGTATGTACACCTTTCATCATCCACCACGTGTACAGAAAGAGACACGTGGAAGGCATGCAAAACAAGATATCAAAACATGATAGCAATCATCTCATCAGAAGATGCCACCGGTCAGCAGATCCGACGGTCAGGGATAGAGGATCACAGAGGTATGATGGCTCAGAGGAGCACCAGATAATACCCCTTGGGTGTTAATACACCCAATCCCGAGGAAGATCCCAGATCAACGGCTGAGAGGAAGTTTGACTGACACAGATGTGATCAGACAAAGAGACACTTGCCTGACACGAGAAGCTAAAACCCCATTTACCTGCTAAATGTGCATTAGATAGTTCCACACAGAACCCTTTATGAGACCCACAAAATCAAGGAGATAACATGTATCAATAGCACCACCTGCATTCAAATCAAAATTAGAACAAGGAAAAAAATATCAAAGTTGGAAAGGAGATTGTTGCTTGTTACCTGAGAGGTTCAACTGAAGATAAACGCAAACTGAGATGAGGAGATTGAAAATGAGTGTAGTAAAGATGAGCAAATATAGCTGAATAAGAACTAGTAAATAAAGGGTAATGGTAAAGGAGGATTAGATTAGGGTTTTTTTTCCTGCAATTAGGATTTTGATGTTGTTTTCGGTCAGAAATTTCTTCCACACTGGTGATGAGAGCGAGCAATTGGGTATAAACCCTTAAAATTTTCGCTGAGAGTAAACATTTAGGCCGCTTCTTATTTTATCAGTGCTTGGGCGCCCATTAATCTAGGTAACCATCTTGGGCTATCCAAGAGCTTGTTTGTTTTTGCCGGAGTCTGGATCTGACTCGGCCCTCAGACTGTTTGTTTTCTTTTTTGAGTCAGATCAGACTCGTGATCTGAGTCAGACCTAACCCCTGAATCGAACTCGTTTGAGTCAGGTAATAAAACATTTCAAATTCATGGGAACAAATCACTGACTCATATTTTTGAGTCAGATGAATCAGATCTGATTCAAAAAACAAACATATTGAATGAGATCCAGATAAGTCAAGTGATTTCAGTCAAATCCATATGAATCAGATCCAGACAAGTCAGGTGAGTCTGGAGAAAACAAACAAGGTCTTATCCGGAGCTTGATTCTCACCATGTCAATGGTTACCCATTACCCGGACCCCGAATCCGGTAGATTTGGGTCCGGTTCAGGGTCCTAAAGTTGGACTCATTTTACAAATTAGGACCCGGTAGGTAATTGCTGGATTGGACCCGAATCAGGTAATATCCGATGGGTACCCGCGGGTATCTGGTACCAGGTTATTCACTCTTTTATTCATGTTTTTAACAAAATTACAAGTATTTTGCTAGTTTTGGTATTGATTTTTTTTTTCTATTTTTCTATTTTTTTTACATTTAATATTTATTTAGCACATTAATAAAGAAATAATAATAAACATTTATAAAAATAATTTAGATCCAAGCCAAAAAGAGAAAGGTATTAAGTTTGTTGGTTTTTTTTTATAGTTTTCTTAATACCCAATGGGTACCCGGAACCGACAGGTACCCGTGATTCTAAACGGGTTCGGTTTTGGGTCCATTAGCTTAGGAACCAGACCCAGAACCGTTAGGAACCGGACCCAACCTTTATAAGTAGGGTCTGGGTTCGGGTCTAGTGATACCCTGGAGGACCCATTGACAACGTTGTTTTTTTTTATGATTGGCTAAAGCCACACCCAGGACCCTACCCAAATCCGGCCAGCTGGACTAGCCCCACTGCTAGACCCAACCCCGCCAAACCCCTCTACACAACTAATTTAAATACAAACCTCTACAATGGTGGGGATCGATCCCCTGATTTCCTCTTTACTGGAGTTGATGGGATACCACTAAGCTATGCTTTTGGACCCAGAAGTAACTCTTAGTTTTAAAAAAAGGTTATATTTTGGGCACTTATTATTCTCTGTTTGAAGATTGCAAAAGCAAACTTTCGACTTTGAACTATGGTTTTATACCGATTTTACCCCATGATGAGCCCAGTTAACTTGTAATTTGTTTTTTAGGAACTGATGAATGGATATTTCACACAAATTTTGTTGAACTCAATCCAGTTAACTTGCTATGACCAAATGACTGAATCCAGATAACTTGGAACGATTTTTTGGGGACCATGATTTTTTTTGGGGGAGCATAGTTTTATTTTGGGTAAAGACATTAGAAGTAATTCTAGGTCACCCCATATCCAGTTATTTATTTAATACCTAATTTACCCTTTTAATTAATTTTAGGTTATGATGATTAGTGAAATGATTTAGTTAAAAACAATTAGTGAGATTAAATTAAAAGATGGGTTTATTATTAGTTGAGTAGAATTATTGTGAGAGTAGAGTTAGAAAAGATGAAGGAGAAAAACATGGAAAATAAAAAAAAAAATCCAATTCACCCCCTTTGAGTATTCAAGTGATGAAAACTCATCTGATTCTTCATCTCCATCCTCTCCTAGAATATTTGTTAATCTTCAAAATGATCCGGATTTGGCTTATTTCTTAGATGGTGATTGTATTCTTCCCCAAAATGAAACCCAAGATGAAAATGATGGATTTTATCAACCACAACCGGAGGAAGAGTGTTTGGGTGAACATTTATGCTCCAAACTTAGATAATGTATGTTGAATTGGTAAAAACTTCCCCAAAAATGTAAATTTTTGAACTGGATTTTGCACAGTTCGGTTACATTATATGAAAAACATGTAACCGAATTGTTCTGAAGGTGTAGTTCGGTTGCCTTGTGAGATGAATAAGTAACCGAACTCATTTGAAGATGTAGTTCGGTTACTTTATCCAAACACGCAGGTTACCGAACTCCATATTAATGGAAGTTCTGAGATACAGTGTTATGTTCGGTTGGTTCTCAACTAACCAAACTTTACGTAAAAATAAAGTTTAACTAAGTGTATACAGTTCGGTTGGTTCGCAAACTGCATGTACCAACTATTTAACCGAACTATGTTTAATAAGTTCGATTGTTTCGCAAACTTGAACCTAACAGCATAAACAATCGAACTTAACAAACAAAAAAAGTCTGAAGTTCCAGTGTCTAGTTCGGTTATCTACATAAAATACAAAGTAACCGAACTCTGTTCCTTTTATTAGTTCGATTGTTGGGATAAAATTCACATGTTACCGAACTATGTTCCTTTTATTTGTTCGGTTGCTTTGCAACTTGCTTAACCAACCGAACAATGAGTTCAGTTTTCCCGATAAAATTCTTATGTGACCGAACTTATTTGTGATTGCATTGATGTTGTTACATTTCTTGTAGATGGAATCCCAACCTATACCAATGCATGATCAACCTTCTCCGATTGGTATGTTGTTCGAAGATACATCTCATCACTATGCGAATGAGTTGGTATTTGACTTACCTATTGATGCGAAGAATTGGGCTAGAGAACATGCCAAGAGAGTCAATTGCGTCTTGGTTTTGAATGGAAAAGAAAGCAACACTCGTTTTGAAATGGTTTGTGAGAGAAGTGGAGATCCCGATGTTAGTCACAAGAGGAAGGGTTATGAGTATAAAGGAAAGACGACGAGGAAGAACACAACTTGCTCAAAGAAAATCAAATGTCCGTTCAAGCTAGTATTTAGTAAGAGAAAATTAACGACGAAATGGTTTCTAGCTATGGATAAGGTGGTAGGTCGTCATAACCACCCTCGTTCGGATGATCTTGAAGGGCATGCAATGGCCGCAAGGCTCACTCCTCGAGAAATGGAAAAAATAGACGAGTATAGGAAATTGTGTATTCCACCTTCCACAATGCTTCGCTTATTAAAGCAAGATAACCCGGGTAACGTATCATCTTTGTACACCATTTACAATGCAATTGAGATGATTAAAAGGAATGAATGGAAGGATAGAAAAGTAATGCAACAATTATTTTTTTTGGCTCAAGAGAAAGGCTACGCGGTTCAAAAGAAGGTAGGTCCGGAAGAAGAAATAACTCATCTCTTCATTGCCCATCCGAAGAGTGTTCAATTGGCTCAATCATTCCATGAAGTTCTTATAATGGATTGCACTTACAAGACAAACAAATACGAGATGCCATTGTTGAACATTATTGGTCGTACGTCGACGAAGTCACCGTTTACCGTTGCTTTTTGTTTTCTAAAGGATGAGAAAGAACCAAGTTACACTTGGGCGCTACAACAAGTGAAGGCCATCTACCAAGACGCTGAGATTCCCGGGGTTATCGTGATGGACAATGACGTAGCATTGATGAACGCAATAGAGAAAGTCTTCCCATTAGCACATAATATGCTTTGTACATTTCATATATGGTGCAATGTGATGAATAGGTGCAAGCCTCAACTTTTTCCACCTAAGAGGAAAAGATTGGAAGAGATTAGTAAGCTATCGGAAGATGAACAAGCGGATGCAAAAGAGGAATTCGATAAACAATACGCCATAAATTACACTAAATGGGTTGCCTTCTCCAGGTAATGGGAGGCATTGACTTGATCTCTCACCGAAGAAGAGTATTATCTAAATCTTGCCGAATTTAGAGAACATTGGTCTAGCCCCGAATATCCGGAGGATATAATAACGTATGTGGTGGAGCAATGGTTGGAACCACACAAAGAGCGCTTCGTTTATGCTTTTACCAACAAATATAAACACTTTGGGAATCAAGCGACAAGTTTGGTAGAATCGGCTCACCACCAGTTGAAGAAAAATCTCTTTAGATGTGTCGATAATTTTGTGGTTGTGTTTAACGCAATGGAGAGTTACTTCAAACGCGATATTGAGAGAATTAAAGAGAAGTTCCAAAAAATCCGTATCATGAAGTACACAAAGATTGTAGACAAAGGTGGTAACATCAAGAAAATGGCGGACCTTCGGTTGTTTAAGGGACTCCACTATAATGTTTCACATGCTTGCATCAAGAGGTTAATGGTTGAGGTGAATTTGATTGACATATGGGGAACCAAGCCGGACGAGGTGTGTGTTTGCAACATGATGAAGTCTATGGGACTCCCTTGTCGCCACATGATAGCTAAGTATGAACATGGCATAATCCCTTTAAGCGATATTGATCCACATTGGCAACAATTAAGTTTTGTCCCTCCTCCAAAGGGCGATGTCTGTGAAGAGTTTGGTGACAATGAAATGGGAAGAGCGATTATCTAAATGTACCGGAACATGAACAAACTCGAAAGGCAAATCTTTTGGGATGACATGCGGCCAATCGTTTTTCCGCATACTTCGGAGAATGTGCAAGAACCGGATAAAGGCAAGGGCAAAGGTAGGTCAAAAACCAAATAAACAAAAAAACAAGTTAGAGAATATGCAAAGGTGTTGGCTAAAAGGAAAAGTGAAAGTACTCCTTTTACTAGAGATCTTTCGGGGCATGAGTATACTGCGGCGAAGTACCAAGAAGATTCTAAGAAAAGGGGAAGGAAAATTATTGAAAAAGGCGAGTCAAGTGAACGGGATATGAA